>NC_134018.1:62095834-62425401 GCF_040712315.1 Castanea sativa | reverse complement strand
TTAGTTGTTGAACATTTAAATTGTAAGTCAATTGTTAGATGCTGAATAATTGTTCTTTTATTATAAACGAGAAAGGTAGCTATTTACTGTATCTGAGTATTGTTTGCTTATAACTACAGATTCTTCTTGCAACAACATCTGCAGATGGGAAATGCCGAATATTTTCCACCTTCATTAAAGGTGTTGACACAAAGTAGGTCAAATATATATGCAGAGCATTGTCAGATTTTAGAATCTTGTCAATTATGTTATGATATTTGCAATATGGTATTTATTGTTGCTAAATGAAAATGTTTCAGGGATTCAAGAACAGGCCCTTCTTCAGATTCGAAATTTGGAGAGGTTCAGGATCTATTCTTTTCCCTTGTAGTATTAGATTGTATCATGTGTTTAATATGTTGGAAGAAAGTCATTACAGTAGCTTTTATTGTTAATTTTATATTTGTTTTTGGGTTTGATTGCGCATTTTTTTGTGCAACTTTTTGTGGACATTTTCCTGTAAAAATGAAATAATTACAAACTCTAGGAACCAAAAAGAGGTATTACTCTTTCGATTCTTTAATTGTACGTAAATCTTCTTTGTTAATATAAGATTTTATTACTTAAAATGATCTCCCAATATATTTTTCTTTGTTACTTGGACAAACATCTAAAGTTCCTTCCACACAATTTACTGGAGAAAAACCTCTACTCTGTGTTTAACATGATGTTATATAAATTGAAAATTAGTCCTTGGGGTAGATAAAGGGACTGAATATATTATTTTTTTATCATGAAAAATACATTTTAGTTCCAATCAGTCTATGTTTGATAAGCAATTTATCCATATTTATATAATTGGTATTAGTGATAGTCTAAACTGAACTTGTCCAAAAAAAAAAAAGATAGTCTAAACAGATCACCACCATCAATAAATATTGGGTTCTAATGAATTGGAGAACCTCATGAATATTCAAGTATAAAAAATTCTGGTTTTTTTTTATTAAGCCAACAGCCTGTTAATATGGGAAAATATAGGTTCATGCACAGATTTTTCATTAATATAAAATGAATCCTATACGTACTTTTAAGACTGTTGTTTCCATCAGATGATGTCTCTGCTGAAAGGAAACTATTTGAATGTTTCGCTGAGGGGAGTTTGAAAAACAATGAGAAGTTGACACTGTTGAAATATATTAAGGATAAAAAATTCTTGTATTATTTCTTTATTTAATGATTAAATTTGGGTGAAGTCATACTCTGATTATATCAGTTTTGCTTGATTTTGGCTCACATTTGTTTTTATCTTTTATGTAAACTCATTGCTTTGTCCATGCCAAACCCGGCTGGGTCTCAACCAGCTAAATTAGATGTTCTTGCAAATTATATTTGTACACAATTTGTGAATACTCAGGCCCAGCCAACCCTTAAATCTGAAACCCTACATGTCGCTAGTGAGCCATATTTTTCTTTCCTTCTATGTTTTATATGCATTGCACATATGGTTCTCTATATTATCACTTTCCTAAAAAGAGTTCTAAATTAACTGGTTTATGGTATGATTTTATTCTTCTACTAACCTGTCTTTGCTCTAACATAATTTGCATTCTCTCTCTTTACTCAAACTGGTGTGGCCTTATTATTTACTCTTTCTGGTGTAACAGCAAATTGTTCAGCTTGATCTCTCATTTTCTTGGGCATTTGGTGTGAAGTGGTCACCAAGTGGCAATACCTTAGCTTATGTAGGTCAGAAATATCCTTCCTCTGCATTTTATTTACGAAAAGTTATTGGCCTGGCTTATATTGACTAGCAGTAGTTGAAACTTGGCTGTAGGCACTCTGAATATTTAACTGACTTATTCATTGCATTTATCTGGTAATAAATTGACAGGAACTACTTTCAAAGTTGATATTTGTGTCACAATTCTTTAATGCTGTTTAATGATTTTTTTTTGCTCCTAGATTGCCATTACTGCCAGGATTTTTTCCTAATTTATGAGTTTCTAACTGTTCTATTTGTTATCCATTGTCTGCAATTAGCATCAGAAAAAGTTATCTGGACTTTTGAAGAGTTTGATTGAATCCATCCTTTTATTATTGTATAACATTGGAACTGAATGAGTGTTTTTTTTTCTTATGACTACCATTTTTAATATTTTACAGGCCATAATTCTATGATTTACTTTGTTGATGAAATTGGTCCTTCTCCTTTGGCTCAAAATGTTGCATTCCGTGATTTGCCTCTCCGTGATGTGGGTCAGCATCCTTTCTGTTAACCTTTTTAGACTATAATAGTTTTCTTCACATAATTCCACTAACTTGAATTTCAATATGCAAATTGTGGACAAACATATGGTGATTTTTTAGGTTCTATTTGTTTCTGAGAGAATGGTCATTGGAGTGGGATATGACTGCAACCCTATGGTTTTTGCAGCAGACGAAAGAGGAATATGGTATGTAAATCTTTTTAAAAACTATCCATATGTGCATCATATATATGTGTGTGTGTGTGTGCGTGCGTGCGCACGCGCGCGTGCATGCATACGTATAAATCACCAAGGTGGAGGGTTTCAAATGTTGAGAATGGGCCATTCTTAGGTAAGAAAAATCCCAAAAAAAAAGTGCCTAACCCTTGGCATGATTTGATTGTATGCCTCTGTTCTCTCTAGTACAACTATATAGACACTATAAAAAACCTACCACCAACACAGAATTATGTCTTATCTTTTCTTCAAGTAAAATAGTGAAGTGATATGTGTGCCTTTTGGATTTGTAGGAGCTTTATAAGATTCCTTGGTGAAAGGAAAACAATTTCTTCAGGATCAAAATATGGTTCACAGGTGCGTAGATGATTAATTTTATGTCATTTTAGTTGTTAATTTGAAATTGTATATGAGTAGGTAAAATCATATAAGCCTTTTCCAATCCATAACACCGGGAAATTATAAAAATTGATGAGCTTATTGAAAAATATTAGCTGTGTGTGATGATTTTGAAAATTTTCAGGACTTGCCAGGCTTAGGCAAGGGCTAGGTTTCATTACAATGTGGATATTAGGCCAAACCTTTTCTGCTTATTGGTCCATGATGATTCTCTATATAAGAAAGAGTTTCATCTCTCATCAGATAACAATTATTTTTTCATCGAATGCTGAAGTCATTTGGGTATTACTGCCATTACAACTGCTTATAATATTAACTTTGGGTTTCAAATAACTGTTAAGTATGACCCATAATTTATAAACTATGAACTCTATATTATATAATATGCGGTTTTACAAGAGAAGCAACAAAGGATATTGAGAGTTCATTTCAACCTCTTGGAAAGCGTAATAGAAAAATGGAAAACAATTAATGCTCTTGCATTCAGTAATGCTGATCTAGAAGACTTTAAAAAATTATATATTCTGAGTTTAAAACTTGAGAAGGCTTGGATATACTTCTTTGTCCTGCTACAAATTTAGTTATTAATTTTTTTCTCTGTTAGGTGGTGTTAGAGAAATAGGAAGATATATTATGATTGTACCTTGTGTTGTATAGGTGGTACTCTTCTAGAAAGGATTAGGAAATTTCTAGGAAGTTTCCTAGGGCTGAGTTGTCCCTGCATGCTTTCCCATTCAAGAATATTCCTGTCCTATGGAGGAGAGAGGGGTGGATGGTGTACAAAAGTTGGTAGAGGGATGCATGGGTGTGGGTCGTGGTGGAGTATCAGAGAGGAAGCATGTTGCTTTTGAGATTGGAGAGGGCAATCGAGTTAGGCTTTGGTATGATCTTAGGAGTGGACAACTTCCTCTGAAGGATCTATATCCTAGCTTGTTTGAATACTCAGCAGATAGGGAAGTTTTAGTCTCAGATGTGTTGGATCCTCAAATGTACGGGATGGTTAGGAGCTGGAATCTGTGTTTCCACAGAGACTTTCATGATTGGGAGATGGAGGCAGTGTATTCTATTCTTGATCATATCTATTCCCAGATGCCTAGGGGGAGGGGGTGATAGGAGAACATGGTGATTGAATAGGGGTGGGAATTTTGATGTTTGATCTAACTACACTCGTGGCATCAATGCTTATTCTTTGCCCTGGAAGAGTATTTGGTGTATTATGGCCCCAAAGAGCCAAAAGGATGTCTTTCTTTTTGTGGTCAGCGGTTTGGGGTAAGATTCTTATTATTGATAACCTTATTAAGAGGAGTTATCACAAGTGAATTGGTGTGGTATGTGTTGATGTAATGTGGGAAACATTGGACCATCTTTTGCACCGTTGCGAGGTGGCCTTTTGTGGAGCAAACTGTTTGGGATTTAGTGGGAAACATTTCTCAGATGTATGGAATCTGGTGTCAGCATGCTTGATGTGGATAGTATGGGAGGGAAGAACGGAATAGTCATATGTTTGAAGACGTTGAGAGACCTCTTGATCAATTGAAGTCCTTGATAATAAGTACTTTGCAAGTGGTCTCAGATGTGGTTTTAGGTTTAACACATTGTACTTTTTTGAGTTCAAACACTCTTTTAGATCTTCTATATAATCTTCTTGTAATTTTTTAAGATGCTCGGTTCATCATCATGAACGTGAAGTAATTTTCATCTTAATAAAACTTTTTTTTAAATAAAAAGAAAAACCAAAAAAGAATTAAGAAAAAAAAAAGGATTTGAACCTAAGACCCCACACAAGCCCCACTCCCCCCAAGCCTTAGTACTTGAGATAAAGGGCAAGTGGTTAATGCACTTGGTCAGTTGGGTATATGGATAGCCAACAATTCCAGGTGTTACATATTCTCACCCAAACTCCTATTTTAAAAGTTTGTTCATCCAATCTCTGATAGCGTGATGAAAGCTAATAGGAAATTTGGAGCTAATTGTGGAGCGTGAAAAGATAGTTATCGGACAGAGTTGCACTATTATTTATCTATTTGAAAATATATTGGGTTAATAAGTCATATATCTCTATTTTGAATTCCCATTTCTTGTTAGGCTTCCCTAGGAGAGTTTCTGATTTCTATCTTTATTTATCAGTTTTCTGAAGCATTTGGGAAACTATATGGGCAATCAAAGCACGGATTGAGCAATGATGCCGTTGAACCTTCAAGATCACGTGGAGGCATTCATGATAACTGCATAAAGTACTAAGTTACTTCATAACTATTTTGTTGCTCCAAAAGTTTTCTGGTTCCCTCTCTCTCTTTTTATATATATAGCCACACTTCCATTTTGAATATTGTGTATCCATCCCATATCTTATTTAGAGGTAGGTCCCCTAGTAATTAATAAGGTGGGGTGGATAAAAATAAGCAAGTGGAATTGGGGCAACTGTTTCCCCTATTAATTATTATGAAGTTGAATGCATGACAACATTTTTTGAAAACTGTAGTTGTATTCTGCCATTTAGACAGTCAGAGATCTCCACAGTAATGCGCTTCAGCACTTCAGGTTAGTGAAAAGGAAAAGACAATCTTTACCAAATTCTTATTCAATTATTTGTGAACCACATTGCCAATTTTAGAAAGGCCCCCTTGCATTTATTCTAATGCCTCACTGTCACAGGATTGGATGGAAAAGTGGTTATATGGGATTTGGGGAACCAAGCAGATCTATCCGAATATTTATAATAATTGTTCCGGGGAAGTTTATCATCCTCTTACACTGTAAAGAATCTCTCCTAACAATATTGGACTTCTTAAAGTTTTTTGTAATATTAAATTGGTTGTGACCAACTGGTGATAATTCAACAAATAATCTAGCAGAAGAAAAGAAAATGTAATGTATGAGCTCCCTACAACTTTTGTTCATTGTATTTGGTTTGTTCAATGTATTTGGTTGAGTGGTTGGAAAAGAGAAGTTTTTTTTTATTTAGTTTTGTGGCTAAACGAATTCAGTTTAGTATTTGTCTCTTTGGATTATAGAATCACGAGATTAACATTGCTCTACACAGTCCACACTCTAGGCCACTAAATTCTTTCATGCTACTACTTAGCCCAGCCATGAAAAATGCTCTAGGCCACCAAATTCTTTCATGTTTAGCCCAGCTGTGGGCAGTACCGCAGCAGTTCCCGGGGTTTCAGGGTATAGTACTTACAGTTGTTTGACTTGTTTCCTTGTAGCATGAAATTTTTATGTGAAATGTTATTCAATCTTAACTTATAATTATAATTTTTTTTTTTAATTTTCTGGGAGGTTATGATGCAAAAATGCAGGTGCCTCTTCCAACCAAATGGTACAACGACTCAAGTTCTATCATGAGAAGCTAATACTTGAGCAACTCCATTTCATTCCCTACTAACATAGGCAAAAGAAATCTCTTTAAAAAATCAACATTTGTGTTTAGCCAGGTTCAACAGTAAAGGGCCTGCCTAAGACAAGTCTGGCTTATGAGATCTTAAAGCTTGAATTACCTAGTAGGTCTCCTTCCACAATCACACCGAAAGGGCAAACTGAAAACACAAACTTGAAAGCACAAATGGCTGCTAAAGCTCTAGCTCCTGAGCATTTGTTCCGGTACCCATGTCTTCAACTTCAAGAGATTTTGATGTAGCAGTGAATAAGCCTTACCATTCTTAAACACGACTTCAACCCTAACCTTCTGTATATCTTTAAACACTACATTGTATATGTTTTTTTGGGGGACAAAATGAGGGTGTCCATACCTTTTTGAGTATTGGACTATTCTCTTGGGTATATGCAGTTCTCTATCTCACACACTGGGTTATTACATGAAGGAATTTCATGAGGATAGCCCCCAAGATGTTTCAAACTTAGGATCTTATAGAACAACACTGTATATGTTGATCTTGAATATATCTAGACCTGGTAGCTTCTAATGACTTTGAGTTCTCAAAGTAGTACTCTGAAGCCACAACTTTATTTAAAACCTTATAAATACTAATGTGCTTTTTGTGAAGCCACAACTTGATGCAATTGTAATGAATGGTTGAAATTGAGAGTTGGAAAAAAAAAACTTTCAATCTCACCCATTAAATAAAAAATATTAAAAAGAAGTAAAAAGTTAAGAATGTAAAATTTTTGTAAAGGAAATGTGAGTAATTGCATTAGGTGCATTACCTTAGGTATTGCATCTTATCTCAATCTTTAAAACCACATGTGGCAGTTGGATGTAGTCAAGAAAGAAGCATACGTTTCTGTGATTGATAAACCACTACATTGTAACAATTTGAAATAATGTTTATTTGTTTAAAACCTGCCCAAAAGAAAAGTCAAGAGAAGAGACACCAACAACATAACGCATAATGGGAAGGCCGAAAGGGTGAATCAAAAAGAAATAAAACTCAATACAATATATTCATTTATCTCAACAAAATTATAATAAAACTTGGAAAGCTACCACTCCTCTCACACTTGACTCCCTTGTTTTATCTTGAACAAAATTTATTCCTCAGGACCCTCTCTCTCCCTCTCTCCAAAAAGCTAGACCCCATTTGATGAGATGTGATGTGATGGGGATATTTAAAGTCTTGGTGGATTAATGCCGGGAGGGGGGTGGGGGTGGAAAGAATAAGTCTGGTGTCACATCTTTTGGCACAATAAATGTCACAGCTTGCTACATGGCGAGTTCTGATTGGTGGAATAGTGTCCCCACATGAACCCACCATCACCTCTCCACCAATCATAACTCACCATGTGGTGAGTTGTAGCATTTGTTGTGCCAAAATGTGTGGGGTGGGTGAAAGAATAAGTCCGGTGCCACACCTTTTGGCACAACAAATGCCACAACTCGCCACATGGCGAGTTATGGTTGGTGGAAGGGTGTCCCCACATATCACTTCTCCACTATTCACAACTCGTCATGTGGTGAGTTGTGGCATTTGTTGTGCCAAAATATATGGCACTAGACTTACTCAAAAAAAAAGAAAAAGGTATTATGGTAGTGGTCCCGTAATATCATATGGTTCATTGCTAGGTTAGGGAAGAGGTTATATGCTTGCATTAGCCTTCCCTGCTGTTCAAACGGATCATTTAGCATCTAATGCTTGGTGGCTATCAATAGGATAGAGTAAATACATGCAGAGGTAACAATTATCTTCCCATACAAGTTACCTCTCCTTTGCTCATGCGATTCTCATTTGATGAGTGATCTTCAGTTGTCTCAAATGCTCTACTATTACTGGTCTTGAATGCCTCATCGAGTGTTAAGAATGATTTTTTTGCAGTGAAGTGAGCTCAACAAGAACCTCAATTTTTCCTACATAAGCATAAACAATGAGCTAAACGGCTAAACCTATTGTCCACCTCTAGTCAATCCAGTTAGGTCATTCTTGGTCTCACCATCAGCGAAAAACTCGAACTTTGAGAGTCTCACACCAGCAACATTTTATTGCTTTGAGCAAACTTTAAGAGATGCATTTTGGACATTCTAGAGGACAATGTGCCTGATATTCTCCCCATAAATACACTTGGCTATAGTTAGGGCAAATGAGGAGGTCTTCATGATCTCTCCCATTGATTCCTTTGTGGAGACCATCTTTTTAAGAATCTGCCGGAACTAACCTGTAAAAGCATCACTCTTCTTCTTGAGAAGAGCACAAACTCTTGTAGCATTGATAAGGCGAGCTTTCATGATCCCAAGCATTGTTAGGGTGGGAACTACATTCAAGCGCTGGCTTTGGCCGGAAATCTTTCCAAATATTTAAAAATTAAAGATAATAAAATTGCTTAGTGCATTGAAGCATTGAAAAATATTTAAGAAAAATAAAATTTCACAACTGTTATAGTTTATTAGTCGCAAACCCACGTGATATGTGAGAATAAATAATTATTTTGTAATTATAATAAAATATATAATTTGTTCTCTAAATTTTGTGGAAAATAATTTGTTTTCCCAAAAAATTATACTATTTGTAAAATTAATTTTCATTTATCTATCTCAAAAAATATATCATCATTCTATTATTTGGATTTTTTTTTTATTGATATTATTTCTTTTTTAGGCGGTCCTTATTTTTCTAAAATATGTTATGGTGTGTCATATTTTCCTAAATGTTTTTTCTGTACAAATAAACTGTTTAATTTTTAAATATATTATTCAAATTAGGCAAAACTTATAATTAGGTATAGTGCTAAGTTGTTGTTTCTTAAGTTCTCTTTCTTAAAAATCAGTTATGTGGCTATAATTAACTAAAATACAATTCTATCACATGAAAAAAAAGTCACATAAAGTCACATAGCTAAATCTTAAGAAGGGAACCTAATAAATAATTCTTAAGTATTATACCTAGGTTTTGTCCATTCAAAGTTCTCATTCTCTTAAAAGAGATTATCATGATAATCAAAACTTATCACAAAAGTGCACTTGATATTACTCAAATAGTTGATAGGCACATTCATATACATAGCCAAGATTGTATTTTGATATAAATTCATTTTCACTTCCAAAGTAACTAAGTATTATGTCAAACAAAAATCAAACAAAACTTGTAAGAGGGAGAGAGAAGACTTGTGATGGAAAATTGAAGAAAAAAAAAAAACCACCAAATCATATTACCCAAAATGGTGTTATAAAAAATATAATGATTCATCAATATAAAGTATAGTTGCAAAAAAGAATAAATAATATATATATATATATATATATATATATATATATATAGAGAGAGAGAGAGAGAGAGAGAGAGAGAGAGAGAGAGAGAATGAATAATCACATTTTTTAGGAGATAAATAGAAAATAAGATAAAAAGAAGAAGAGTCAAAATAAAAGATAGAGTCATGACTCAAACACCAAATTATCTAAGCCATACTATATAATAGAATAAAATTATATTCTTATACACTATCTTTATGTTAGAATAACATTTAACAATCAAAGGAAAGAAAAAAGAAAGATAATAACTTAAAAACACAAAGCCAAATTGCATCAAATCAAAGTACAGTTTTAAAGAACACGTAAATTCATCAACCTAAAGTAGAGATACAAAAAATAAAAAATCCATAAAAACAAAAACATGTGTGAGTGAGAGAGTAATAACATTTTTTGTGTGAGAAAATATGTATAGAATGGGAAGAGAGAATAACAAATTTATAGTAATATGATAAGAATAAGAAGAGCCAAAATAAAATGAAGAGAAAGGGTGACATTAAAGTTAAGAGCAGTGTAAAGATGAAAAGGTAAAAGAGATGGGGAAAGGTTGAAGGAAGTGTAACAATAAGGTGCAAAATTAATAAGAACAAGAAAAGTAAAAAATAATAAAGAAATAGGTAGATAATATGACCGCTGATGTGATTCAATAGGAACATAACATTTAAATGCTACATTTAGAATTGTAAGCATATGTAAGGAAAATAAAAATGTTACAAAACCTAATTTCAACAAAAGATTTATGTGCAAAGAAGGAATGCAATATCACATAATTTGTAAGGTGAGTAATAATAACTTCTCATGAGTGAGCAATATAATAATTAGATGAAGTAGCAGTAAAATGAGTCAAGACAAGGTTGCAAAACTTCTAATGTGTTTGGATAAGAGCTGTACTTATAAATAGTAAAAGGGTCGAAGATGCTGTACAAGCTAGCATTTTAACCCAAAACGTACACAGTCCCATATAAAAAAAAAATAAAAAGTTCATATTAAACTACATAGACTCCAATATAAACCAAATTCACAGTATCAAATACCAATACCAAACTCATTATAACGAACCGGCAATTAAAAACTCCATAAACGTAAAATCCAGTCAACGAATTGCACTTAAGAATAAAAATCTCAAGCATCGACAAACATTGGAATGCTGCAATTCAAAACTTGATGAAATACTCCTCATTTGACAAATTGGAGAAAGCTTTTTGTGGTTCAAAACTAAACTAACAATCGAGAGGAGGAGGACATTCAAACTTCGATAGGAGTGGATCGATGAATTGGTGTTGGCCATGATGGTTGCCCAAGTAGGAATATAGATGACACACGCATAGACACAGTGGCAGCTAAGGCACAGACCCTCGTTCTCAAGTTGCACGAGACAATGTAATTGCCAAATTGTAAGAAGATAATATCACCATCGTTTTGGTGGAAGGCTATGAATCTCACAGGCCCCTGGAGCTCCTCCTCCTCCTCCACTTTCTTATCGAAGAAGGTAGAACATTCTAAAATTATGCCCTTGTAGCAAACTGTGTATTTCAACGACCATGTACCGCCTGCATTATCGTCATCTACAAGTTCCCAAACAGAAATATTGCTAGCATTGTTTTCACAATCACAATATCAAAGTCTACAATTGGGAGAGCGGTATATAGGGCTATAGAATAGCCTGAGGCGCCCTTGGAACACTCCAAAGGATATGAAACACTCGATAGGCAAGATGGGTGGATCGATATAACGAAGGTGGCACTGTTGTGGATCGAACACAACAAAGCCTTTGGTCATTCCGTTTACACTATCTACATCCGCCCAATGCAGCATCCCATTGCAGGCAACAACACCGAGTCGCTTAGACATAAAAGAGAAGCGATACAATTCCCGGGGTGACTCTACAAATGAGTTGCACCATTCATTAGTCTCAGAAGAAAATATCTCCATCCGTAACTGAGTAGTCTTATCTGATTCGGTGAGAGAATGAATGCGCACCACCTTATATCTATAATTGGCATTTGTAATACATTCTTTGTGAGGTTTGCACATAAAGCCAACCAACATGGGTCTGTTGAAGCTTGACATTATGGGCGTAGGCCGACGCAGAGGAAGAGTGAGCCATTGTTTGGTAAGTGGATTGCAGATGTAGCAGTCGCCGTCTGACTTACAACACTGCAGAACTTCGTTGCATACAAGCAATAAGTCGTTGAACGATGCCTCAATGCAAAGCTTATTATATCTTCCAGGTGGAAGAAAATTGAGAAAATCAACTGCATAGCCACTGCGGCCAAAGTCCTTGATGAGGGACTCAGAATTAGAATTAATATCGGATGGAAGAACCATGAACTTATCGTAGTGCTGTAACAAAAAAGTAAAGGGCTTTGAGGAGTAGTAATGTTTACCAATATGGTAGCGATGGTTAATGAAACCGATAATAAAGTAAGGATGGGAAATAAGAGAAAACCAGTGCTTTGAGAGGGACATGCATAGGATAGCAGATCGGCAAGGCAGTCTATAAATGATCTCGAACAACACATCATCAGGAAGTTCTTCTATTTTGCTTGCCCATGTAGATAGAGAAACAAGCGGAACAAAATCCACCGCCATGGAATCAAGCAACAGAAGCAAAAGCTAATACTCCTATATACATATATGTTTGTTTTGGAAGAAAAGAAGTCTAGCATTTTCGTTTTATTTATACCTTACACTGCTTAATCCTTGTACGTGTTGGTGTCCTTGTTTGTTAATAATCTGTAATAGAGTTTTAAACTTACTACTAATATTTTGCTACATAAGTGTTATTAGTCTCAAAATTTAACGCTTAATTTTTTTTTTCTTGATTTATTTATTGTATATATGTGTGTGTCAAAAAGAGAGTTTTAAACCTACTACTACTCAGTAAATTGAAGAGTTTTAAACCAACTACTGCTAAGCAACATAGAGCATTTTAAACAAACCATCCTACTATATATATATAGCACCACACCAAAACCTTCCATCCGGTTTACTGTTTAATGAATACATTGTGTTATAGAATGTTTTTATTATTATCACTCTGTTTTAATCTTTTTAATACGTAGTCTGTGTTGCTTCTTTCACAATGTAATTTTATAAGAGGTGGTTTGGCTAGATAATTTGCCATCATGTGTTTAGGGAATAACCTCAATAACATGTTCTATAATTTTTACTATTCTTTGAATAAATTCTAATATATTTTTCATAAAATATATATAATGATTTAGAAAAAATGGATGATTCTCCTCCAGTTCATTTGTGCAGTTTTGTGTAAAGAGTGATTGAAGCACAATAGAAGCTTGAAGAGTTATTGAAGCGCAGTACGAGCTTGTTGTTAGTTTTGCAAGAGTAATTATTGATCTGATATGTATATTTTTCGGGGTTGAGAAGAAGGGTTGATTGGGGGGTTTTACCTTGAATCTGTATTCTGTGGTTAAGACTGCTCTCCCTCTTGTAGCCACCCAAATATAGGGTGATGCAGGTCTTTAAATCGATTGTAATCTACTACAAAAGATTTTGGGGTGGGGGATGTATATATAGAGGTTGGAGGTTATAGGTGTGTCAACGTCAATTCCTTATTTCTGTCTGATTATCCTGTTAAGTTGTCTTGCCTAGATGCATAAGAAGATGAGGGTGCGTGTATAATATTTAGTCTGGTTTTAAGGCTCACATTCGAGCTGCACTATAGTTTGTTCTTTTAATGACTTATAAACTGGTTGTGGAGAGAGAGAGTAGTTCCTTCTTGATCTTAAGAGAGAGAGAGAGATAGAGAGGGATTCAATGCACTAGGTTCATAACCAATTCTTCTAGAGACACATTTTGCCATAACTCGTACATGTGTTAATTTGTGATTGAATTATATCACTTATACATAGAACCACCACTAATACTTGATAGAGTCGGCTCAAAATATGAGACAAGTAGGCAACTGCCTAAAGCCTTCAATGATTAGAGACCCCTAAAAGTCAAATTAATAATTTATTAATATTTAAAATATAAAAATAGATCTCACTTAAAATAGTAATTATTTTAGGCTTTGCAATGTATTTTTTTGACTAAAGAAGGTAGAGGCTTTGCAATGTATTAAGCCAACTGGAACTTGGTGAATAATCCAATCACCACATAACACAACACGTGTATGCTATGGTAAAGTGTGCTATAAAGTTTGTCTCTAGACTTTTGAGGTTTATATATAACTGGTACAACACATTTCATTTGTTCTGTTTGGAACGGAATTACCACTGAACCTAATCCCTTTAGGTGGAGAACTCTCCCATCTGTTGCAAACTGACTGACTAATTAAAAGTTAAAAACTGTTTGCACCTGACATTCAAGTTGATGATTGGGCTTCTGCCGTTTAATCTCAAAAAGTTGATGATTGGGCCTTAAGCGGACCAAGTATATATCAATTGTCACATTTGCATATTCAATAACAAAAAATATATGTATATATGTTCACAAATTCAAGTTTACACATCACTCAAGAACATCGCCACAACAACTACTATTATTTGGAAAAACCCAATAGTAAGAGTGTGTTTGGTTAGAAATTTCTAGTATCGTTATTTAAGTTTTGTGTGGAAATACGTGTAGATTAAAAAGTATTGTAAAAATACGTGTTTCATAGTTTAAATATTGAAAATTGTTGTTATAAATTTACCATTGCCATCCCGTGAGTTTGAATCTATATTTTTAAAAAATTCGGATTTAGAATAAGCTCAACTCAAAATTTTTTTTTTTCTCATTTTTTATTAAATGCACTGAAATAGACCAAACTAGACTATAGTGGACCGACTAGACCGAAGTAGATCGAATAGACTGAAGTGGACTGAAATGTACTCAATGGACTGAATTGGACTGAACTGTGCCTAATGGATCGAATAGACTGAAATGGACCTGAATAGACCGAAGTGTACCCAATGGAATGAGTAGACTGAAGTGGACTGAAATGGACCAAGTAGGCCGAATTGCTACTCTGATGGAACCAGATGATGATTCTACTAAGTTGCAAAGAATTACTGTTGAAAGCAATGTACAACTCACACCAACATATGCATTCATGGAATACAAAATGATTTATTCAATGACTACTACGAAGCAAGAAAAGAAGAAGATACCAAAAAAAAAATCTTTAAAGTTGCAAAACAATCCCACTAATTTTAGAAAAACAATATTTGCATTTCAATTTTTTGATTGGAATCCTAATCTGCAATCAAAGAAAAAGATACACAAACTTGTTTAAATCTTCTTATAAAAATCTATGAAAGATACATCTCTTCAAATTATACTATGCATTTATGCAAAGCAAGTTTTCGGTTTTGCTGTTAAACTATAATGGTATTAGATTCTCAAAAAAATAATGGTATTAACTAACCACCCTACAATATCAACTATATATCCAATTAAAAGAATAGCCCCACTAATTCAGATAATAAACTATATAGCGGCTGCCGGCTAGTGCAGCAACTGTGCAGTCCCATGATAGTCCTTATGCCATGTAACCAACAGCAATAGTAAGTGACACAACCAACAGCAACAGTAGCTGATACCAGTGGCTAGAGCCTAGATGGCTAATACAATGCAGCAATATACTAGCTGATATAATGCAGCAAGACACCAACACATGATAGGGTAGACCTTATCAATAAACTACAAGTCAATTACTTCTACGAAGACAAGAAAGCAAGTGTGGGAGTCATGCTAAGGAAAGAACAATAAACTTAGAAAACATTCGTTTTGAGATGGCCTTTTCAATATCAGAGACAGCATATGTTTCAACGACAGTTGTACCATCATCAAGACTATCAAGCCAAATACATCAACTACGAGGTTGGGTATCTCGGCAGTCCTTAATAACTATCACCAAAAAACTATAATCCAACAACATTAGACTTGTAAGCTTGCACTGAACACTACCACAATAAAAGCGCTATCAGCAGACCTTCGAAAATTATTTTGATAAAAAGCAACAGTTCAGCAAAATGTATAATATATCATTAGTAAATATTGAGCACATTACAAGATCTGCAATTCATTTTACTTCAATTCACTGTAACGGGCAAAAGAGTATCCTATGAATGCAAGACACATCCAGACTCCATCATGCCTGAATGCATGTATGATAAACCCCAAGACATGGCCAAATTTTCAGCATATTTGGTATGAAAAATTATCCCATAAATAGACAAGCTAACACAATAAGACATAGGCCATTCAGTTGTAATTATAGCTAGCCAAACAAGGAAAAAGAAAATTAACAATACTGATTAAACAATAATGATGATGGCTGTGAGTGTGAGCGTGAGAGAAAATATATTAAAGCCAGTGCCATTTACTTAAGTATAAACATAAGGAGGATATTAATCACAGAAGGAAAACTTTTGTATTATTATTTTATAATAGCAGAAGGAACACTAAGGAAATAGAAAGAAGAGGGTGAAGTGATTGAGAAGAACAATATTGTATACTTTTTGGTAACTAAATGGCTAAATGCTAACATTTAGAGAAATTATAAGATCAGACGACATGACTTCGTCTTCGATTGTCATTTGATGGGAGCAGTATAATAATCAACAATGGAGATGATGCAAAAGATGACTTCGATTGTCATTTGATGGGAGCAGTATAATAATCAACAATGGAGATGATGCAAAAGAGTGGAAATTACATTGCACTAGCAAGGTTTAATACAGAACGGTACAAAGAAAACATAGGAATAAATATATGATAGAAATAACCAACTGATAGTAAAGATTTATACCAGTAATCTGCGACAGGTTGACACAAGCAAATGTGCAAAAGAAAATTCATTGCTATGAATTACATTGATGATGACAATGCCCAACCCACTCAAGAGGAGGATAAGGGAGAAAGCCAACATAATTCATGCTAAAACTACAATGTCAATGAAGCAATTCTTGTCTCAAAATGTCAATTTGAACTCTTGGAGGCTTTCAGGCCAGGTTTATGTCATCAATGGTCAGTGTGTTGGGGAGAAATTATGCTGCAGGTACCCAATATTAGAATAATCAAACGAGTAGATTGCCATTGTTAACATATGTTTTTTTCCTGATTTAATTGAAAAACTCATTTTATTGGTCATACCTGTAGAGTGTAGGCACACATGGACAGAAAATTCAAATAAAGAGGAGCATCACAAGCACAGGATAAGGATTGCTAGGATTCTTCAACATGTAATTTGGCATTTGGAAGGATAATGTTAAGCAAGGCAACATAGGCTATGGCTTAGGTTTTATCAAATGCTTAACCCAAAGTAAAGGGAAAAAGTGCAAAGGAAACTTTAGCGTCATCAGTAAAAGAAACCACTTTAATTAGTAAAACTCATAACAACACATGGCTTCATTTGCTACATGGGGCAACCATCAGTCATCACATTAGCTTTTGGTCTTCGTCAATTCTAACTACCCATACCTAGACAAACTGTCATGAAACCCTTAAAATACATACATACATACATATATATATATATATACACACACAAAGCAAAGAAAAATTTATGTAATCCAAAACCAAAAACATTGGAAGATAAAAGGTGTAGAAAAAAAGGTAAAAGCTGTTAACTGAAAAAAGTAGTACAGATTTTACAGGCACAAACACAATGTAGCTGGGGTTACTGGCTTCTATTCTAACTGTAATTTGTAATTTGCTAGCCATTTTCAATACCTTTGTCCACATGTAGTAGAAGGCAACAGAATTGTCAAAAAAAAAAAAAATTGCCAACAGTTTGGTGGAAGGGTAGCAAATCCACAGGGGGCTGGTGCTCCTTCACTATCTTAACAAGCCTATCTAGAATATTATGAAGAGTGCTGTTTATTACACACTCGCTCTTTCACACAAACTTAAACACACACACACACACACATGAAATGCACTAAATATTGTGACTTCCCTATTCTAAAATCTTGACCTTGAAGTAAACTTTGTGTTTTGAAATCCCTTTCTGCAAAGACACCTCTGCAAATTGCTTGACAGCTGCAATATTTTCTCAATTTCCCTCTTCTTATATCCCTGTATCATCTTTAACCGGAAGGAATCCTGCTTCAAGATCATCCAACTCCCCCTTAATGTAACTTATGGTGTTCTCCAACCTTGGCTTCACAAAATTCTCTAGAACATTAACTCTATGATTAGTGGTCTTCATTGCCTTATTAGTGTTAAGAATGATTTCTGCAGTGAAGTGAGCTCAACAAGTACCTTAATTGCTTTTACATAAGCAGCACAACAGAGCTGAACCTGTAGTCCACCTCTAGCCATCCAGTTAGGTCATTCTTGGTCTCACCATCATTGAAAAATTCAAACTTCAGGAGCTTCAAACCAGCAACATTTTCCTGCTTTGATCAAACTTCAAGAGATGCATTTTGGATATTCTCGAGGACAATGTACTGTTCTCCCTAGAAATATACCTGGCTTCAGTTTGGGCAAATGAGGAGGTCTTCATGATCCCTCATTGATTCTTTCTTGGAGACATCTTTTTAAGAATCTGACGGAACTAGCCTGTTAAAGCATCCCTCTTCTTCTTGAGAAGAGCATGAACTCTTGTAGCACTGATAAGGCAAGCTTTCATGATCCCAAGCATTGTTACAGTGGGAACAACATTCAAGCACTGGATTTGGCCAGACACCTTTCCAAATATTTAAAAATAAAAGATAATAAAATTGCTTAGTGCAATGAAGCATAGAAAGATATGTAACAATAATAAAAATTAAATTTCACAACTGCTAGCTATATAGTTTATAAGAGTTGTAAGAAAATATGCAAGGAAAATGAAAATTTTATAGAACCCAATTTTAACCACAAATGTATTTGCAAAGCAGGAATGCAATATCAGATAATTTGTAAGAAGAGTAATACCAGCTTCCCAAGATAAGCAATAGAATAATTATATGAAGCAGCAGTAACATGACTCATGACAAAGTTACAAAACTTCTAGTGCGTTTGGACAAACTTATTTTTATTGGCTCAGTCTGTACTTAGAAAAGTTCATATTAAACTACACAGATACCAATATAAACCAAATCCATTATCAAATTCATTACAAAGAACCCACAATTAAAAACTCCATAAACATATAATCCAGTCAACGAACTGAACTAAAGAATACAATCTCAAGCATCTACAGACATTGGAATGCTGCAAGTTAACCTTGATGAAATATTGAAAAGCTTTTTGTAGTTCCAAACTGACCTAACCAGAGTAACTAAACTAACAATTGAGACGAGCAGGGCTTTCAAACTTCGTTGGGAGTGGATGAATTGGTGTTGGCCATGAAGGTTGCCCAAGTAGGAATACAGATTTCACATCCATAGACACAATACTAGGCAAGGACCAGATGTCCTTCGTCTTAATGTTGCACGAGACAATGCAATTTTCAAGTATCTGTAAGAAGACAAAATCGCCATCATTGGGGTGGAAGGCTAAGAATTTCACAGGCCATGGGAGCTCCGCCCCTCTCATTTTGAAAATAGGATATTCTGGAAGTATTTCCCTGAAGTAAACTTTGTGTTTCAGTGACCATGTGCCTGCATTAGCGTAATCCCCAAGTTCCCAAACAGAAAAATTCATGTCATCGCCGGCGCAATAAGGACAATAACGAGGTGGAAGTCTGCAATAGCGAGGGCACCGGATTATAGAATTTTGGAATATCCGAATACGCCCTTGGAACACTCCCAAGGAGATGAAACAACCACTAGGAAAGATGGGCAGATCGATATAGCAGAAGTGGCATCCTTGTTCTTGTGGATTTAGCACAACAATGCCTTTGTACTTTCGAGTTTCACTATATACATCTATATCAAGCCAATGCAGCATCCCATTGCAGGCAACAACAGGGTGTTGCATAGTCGACTGTGAGAAGCGATTCAATTCCGGTGGTGACGGAACAAATGAGGTGCACCATTCACCTGCCTCGGAAGAAAAAATCTCCACCCGTAACACAGTAGTAGTGTTATTAATATTATTGGGTGATGAAGATTTAGATGGACAATGAATGCGTACCACCTTATATCTAAAATTGGCATCGCATATAAAGCCGACCAATGGAGTCGAGGCAAAGGTCATGGGCGGAAGCCGAGGAAGTGTAAGCGAATGTTTGGTATATGGATTGCAGATGTAGTAGTCGAAGTCGAAGACGCTTGTGTTCTTTAACCAAAACCGTGAATCATTGCTGCATACCAGCAATAAGTCGTTGAAAGCTGCGTCAATACGTAGTTCGGACGCAGGAGGAAGAAATTTGAGAAAATCCACTACTTTGACACCGATTTTCTCATCCAACTCAGATGGAACAACCACGATATCACCGAAACGCTCTAAGAGAACAGTAAAGGGTTGTGTTGCACTTATTGCATTGCCATTGGTTTGGTGGTGGCGGTGGCAAATATAGGCGGGAATAAAGTAACGATGAGAAATAAGAGAAAGCCAGTGCTTTGAGACGGACTTGCACTTTGCAGCTGATTTGCAAGGCAGTCGACAAAAGATCTCGAACAACATATCATCAGAAAGTTGTTGTATTGATGGAATGCGACATGGAAATAATAGAGACGCCACCGATGGCACCGAACCTGAACATCCTTCTTTTCTTCGTTTGAGACGCGGATTAATCATCATCACAAATATTTGAGAAGCAGAATCGCATATATTTGTTGAGAGTAAGATAAAAAGAACTGGAGCGACACGTTTTTATTTATATATCATTTACACCGACATGGATATGTCGGTTTCAGTTTCCTTCTCCTTGTCTCACTATATAATCCCATCCATTTATCTTAATTTAATTTTGGGCAATTGTTAATGTTGTTGTTTGCTCACTAGCTAGCTATCCGGCCCATTTATTTTAATTTTGGGTAATTTCGGTTTCCCTGTCATGTCATGATGATCTCAGTCATTACTGACAGAATTTTCTCTAATAAAATTTATCTTTAGAGAATGATTAAGACATGAGAAGAGTTCTTTTACGAGGACATGTTATGCACGCTATATGTTCTTGTTATACAAATTATATTTTTTTAAATAAATTTACTGTCATATTATCATGTCATTGTTAAGTACAATTTTTTTTACAACGAAAAAGAAAAAACAAAGCTTTGGGTTGGCCCAAACTAGCCCAATAGATGTTGATTAAGAAAATTCAACTCAAAATAAAGAAAAATTTAGCCCAAAAGTTTAAAATTTAGCCAAAAACAAAGGAAAAATTAGCTTTAATTGTGCTAGGCCAATCCAGCCCAAAAGTTAGAAAAATATAAAACCAACCACCGCATCACATAGTGTAGCACTAAAAAAGGGCCTAAAACCACACCAAACCGTGCCACAAATGATTTTCTGTACCATTCTTCTTGCTCTACTTTATACTCCACGTTTTAATTAAATGCTAAATTTATGTCTTTTATAATTTCAATTACCTAAGAAAATAAATAAAACCATAGTACTCCCACTGCCGCTACCACCACCACCAACCTTTGTCAATTGCCACTATCAAGAGCTCTGACGCTATCAACACCGCCTGTCATGGCTGACCACTGCCAACTCACTTCATCCGACGAGAACCATCACTTTTCCATTAGAACAACCCATGGATATGTCGGTTTCAGTTTCCTTGTTTTTGTCTGACCATCCAATCCCATTTATTTTAATTTAATTTTGGGTAATTGTTAATGCTGTTGTTTCCTCACTATTTGGCCCATTTATTTTAATTTTGGGTAATTTCAGTTTCCCAGTGACTATGATCGATATAGTGCAATTTATGTATAATCAATCATCAATATTCTCACTCTCCT
This sequence comes from Castanea sativa, assembly GCF_040712315.1. Classification (NCBI taxonomy): domain Eukaryota; kingdom Viridiplantae; phylum Streptophyta; class Magnoliopsida; order Fagales; family Fagaceae; genus Castanea; species Castanea sativa. The sequence continues at coordinate 62,404,051 of NC_134018.1, read as the reverse complement.
GATGAATTTTATTTATAAATTGTTCTTTCATATTGATGATCATGACTAATTTTAAGTCAATGAGAGACTCACACTAATAGAATTTTCCCTAATAAAAGTTATCATCAAAGAATGATCAAAGCATGAGAAGAGCTCCTTTACGGGTCCATGTTATGCATGCTATAGGTTCTTGAATATAAGCACACACTTTCAGAGCAAAAGCAGAGTAATTTAGGTAGATAGAACCAGTTTATGGTAATCTATCACCGTCAAATAGGGGTGTTCACTAAACCGCTCAATCTGCCTGATCCCACCTAAATTGACCAAGGCTGCCTACAAAATGAAGTACTTGCACCATACTGCACCCTATATATTGATGGGTAATTAAAAAACTGTATCGTCCATATGAGTCGTCCACAAGAACAAGGTTCATCCAAGATAATGATTTGGAAGGAAGAAGGAAAAATAGTAACACCAAGGAGAAAGGTCGTCTAAGGAGAAGACAAATTGTCTAACAACAAGAGACTGTAGACAACCAATAAGCCTTAGTAAATTCTAAGGTGTTCTCTGCAACCCAAGATGGTTGCACCACGATCCACTATTCTGAAACATGGGATGAGTTCCCCAAAATTCGCTCCACTCTCCCTACTAAGTCCACACATCTCCCACGATTATAGTGGCACATAATAAGTAGACTCACTCCAAACTCTCTATAAAAAGGACTGAGCCTCACCAAGCCAAGGTATGCACAACTATTCATCCACTTCTCATACTTGATTTCTTAAGAGAAATACTGACTTAACTATCAGAGGGACCTTGGCCAGTTCCACCCTGGTCACCTTCGATAGTCTTTCTTTCTTTTTCAGGTTGTTGATCCACCATTGAGTTCAAAGCATACAGTGTATCATCCCAACACTTAAATATATATAGTTAGATTTTTTTGAGACACCCACGTGACCCACCTACCCCCTTTTATTTCCCCACCACACATTATCATCTCACACTCTCACTCTCTTGGCCGGTCAACAAGGGTCATCTCCACTTTTTTTTTCTTTGTCATTTTCTCACAAATACAAACACTCCTCTATCACTCTCTAATCCTCTCCCACTAGTGTACCTCATTTACCACCATGTTTACCATCATTTTTCTGGCAAGATCACTGGAAAATCTTTAAGAACCTCTAAGCATCTTCATCCCTTTTATCAAAGGTAAAAAATTCTAATCTTTTTGGTGAGTTTATATGCTTTTGCTAGAGGCTTTCTTTATCTAAGCTTTAATAATGATACCCATGTGATTTATGAGCTTTGGAAGTGACAATCATGTGTTTATATGTATGGGTTTTGTCTTGGTGGATTTATTAGATGAGTGAGTTTATAGTTTTTACAATGGTGGCTATTTAAGGTTTGTTGTGGTGAAGAGTTTGGGGGGTTTTTGACTTTTTAATGTGAAATAGATTGTGAATATAATTTTTATTGATTATTTGGAGCTAGTTAAAAATTCAAATTTTTTGTCTTGGAGGATATTATGACTTTAGTGCCATGGCTCGATTGATGATGTTATATAAATCTTGTGGAAACTATATAAACTGTTGAGGTTTTGATGTTAGAGATAATACCTTGAATGATTTGAGTATAATTAGAGTCTATGCTTTGTGAATTAATTTGTTGAGAAATTCTGGAAGTGGAATACATTATTGATGAGGTTAAATATTAGGCTTGTCCAATTAATTGCCTATTTGATGATTCCTAATTTGTAGCTAGATACAATTTCAAGCTTTATGCTTATTGTGATAGGTTTGCTTGATATTGTTAGGTTCTAGTTAATCTCCTTTGGAAATTTTTGAGAATAAGGCTTTTGCGGGTTGTAAGGAAAATAGTTTTTTAATGGGATTTTCTGAAAAATAATCATGTTCCATAAACGTTGTTTTTGGGTTAAACACATTTTGGAAAATTATTTTGTGGAACAATGGTTTCTTAAAAAGTATTGTGTTGTGACCCTATTATATATGACTATATATGAAAAGTGCATCATATTTGGTATTTCATATGGGGAAATGCATGAATATTTGACATGGAAAAAGAAAAACATTTTTGAATTCCTTTGATAGTGGATTTCATTGACTTATGGTATTATTTGAAAATAATAAAGATGTTTATCTTAACTTTTATTATTTGGAAAATTGATAGAAAATCTTGTTGACAAAGAATGAAATTGAAAAAACCTTATAGACTTTATGGAAGTTTTGGTTATTTAAGGTTACTCTGAAATTATTTGTGTCACACCCCGAACCCAAAAAGGTCCAAGGCATGAGAAAAACATCTCAAAGGTACCCGTAGATTTTTCCTTTTTGACAATTCAATTCAAACAATTCATATCAAGTACTAATATTAAGAATTATCATAATAATTTCATTAAAGATACTCCCAAAGTAAGTTAGAGTTTTATGCAATAATTATAAGGACCATTGGCCACAAAAGAATGGAGATCTGTATAAATATGATTGGGATAATTACACTTTACCCACATGTGGTTTGCCTCTAATTTGATGTGCCTACCTGTGATTTAACTTTTGACACTTTACCCACCTATGGTTTCCACCGTGTAGTCTCTGTTATCCACCTCTGTTAAAAAAAGAGATAAATATGTCTTTTTACACCCATTTTATGTCTCTCTCCTCCCAAAACAAGAAAAAAAAAAAGGATCAAAATATGGTATTAGTTTCTCACAATTCACAAACATGAAGAACATACACAAACGTGAAGAACATAAACCCAGAAAACTAATACAAATTAAATCAAGCAATACCATCAAAGTACAAACCACAGATCTATCAAAATATAACTAAAAACACAAGAGAAACAAGATCAAAAGTGGTATTGACCTCTCCCTCAATTCACACAAATTTTGAACATGAAGAACATAGACCCAGAAAAAATCAAACTGAAATCAACCTCCACAAATATATATTTGCCTTGTTGTTTCTCTTTCACCACAATGGTTGCTAATTTATTCAAAGAAAAAAAATCTCCACCTCTCCAACACCAAACCCAACCATGGCCGACTACTCTCTCCAAACAATATGCTCAAACAATCTCTCCAGCCATGGTCGACCACTAATTTGCTCAAACAATCTCTCTCCAAACCCCAAACCCAGCCATGGCCGACCACTCACAGCACATCTCTGCCGCTCTAACACTACCTCAGATGGTGGTTCTCCAGCTCGAACCTCCCTCTCACCGGAATCTCTATCTTAACCCAATCTCAGCCACTACCATCTCTCCACTTCTCTACCCGATCTTTCCGAACCTAACTCTCAAACTCACTCTTCAATCTACCACCTAGGAGGGACATAAGCGGCGCGTGGAGCTCCAAACAGTGGTGTGGAGGCCCTGCACAATCAGACCCACTCGAATCTGCCTCCGCACAACCTCAAAGTGCTCTATGTGGTCTGTTTTTTTTTTTGTTTTTTTATTTGTGCTACATAATTTGTATCAATTTTTTTTTTTTAATTCTTGTTGATGTTGTATTTGAAAGTTGGTGGTGTGTGTTAATGTAGGAACTATCTAGAATTGCTCCCTCAAATCCCATTTTTCACAATGGTTTGTGTGTTTGGATTTGAGTTTTTGGCTGGGTTTAGATCTCGTTGTTGCCGGCGTTGTGTATGTTATGGTGGATCTGCTAGGTTTGTGTGTTTAAACACACAAGACATCAATTGAAAAAGAAAAAACATATTCATTGAGTGAATCAATCAAATCAAACTCCACATAACATTTGGGAGTGAGTGTGTTTTGATTTGTTTGGTCTTTGATTTTTTACATATTTTGTGTTAGAGTAACGGCTAAGGGTGAGGTGGGTTACGGCAGAGTAATGATGGAAACCATAGGTGGGTAAAGTGTCAAAAGTTAAACCACAAGTAGGCACATCAAATTAGAGGCAAACCACAGGTGGGTAAAGTGTAAGTCAAGCCTATCTAAAGTTATCACCACTATAACCAGCTTGTCTTATTAGTGGGAATAAAAGTTATCACCACTATTAGATACAAAAGAATAAGTCAAGCCTACTCTAGGATGTACATTATCTAAAGATTACTATCACAAAAGTCCAGCCTCCATCAGTAATTAGTCTAACTATTGCTAACCACAAAAACCTGTCTCAAACTGATCGTTGTCTACTTTGAAAAAGTTTGTAAAAGAATGGGACGAGACAGAGCCCAATAAGTAGCATAATTAATGGAGTGAAAGAAATACAAGTTTCATGATGATGAATATATTACAAACAGGTGCTAATTTGGGATTTCCAATTTGATTTATGAAAAATCAATTTCGGTAATAACATGACAAGAATGATTTAAATAGTTTAGCACAAAGCTCCTTAAAATGTTTACCATGAAACTACATTATATCTATATATATTGTGAGCAGTAACAATACCATTCCAAAACTAAGAAATTTAATTTAACCCAGGGTCACAAGACAAGCTATCATAAAGATGTTAGGTGTACCACAAAGACATCAAGTTATACCACAAAGACATCAAATATGCCATAGAGACAAGGTGCCAAGATACCTATGTCACAAAAACTGCGGCATTTGGCTAGGTAATCACACTTGTCACAACACAAGGGTAAAAACAACATAAAGCTCACAACTAAATGAAATTGAAACTCGTAGTTCATTTCCAAGTAGTTTCATAAAACTTTATAATATCCAAGCATTTCACAAAGTTCCCAAATTGTTCAAAATCATTTCTTGTCAACAAGATTTTCTATTAATTTCCTAGAAAATACAAGTTAAAATAAAACATCTTTAGTATTTCCAAATAATACCAAAAATCCATGAAATCCATTATCAAAGGAATTCAAAGATGCTTATCTTTTTCCATGCCAAATACTCATGCATTTCCCCATATGCAATATTAAACATGATGCAATTTTCATATGTAATCATATATAATAGGGTTACAACACAACACTTTTTAAGAAAGCATAATCTCACAAATAATTTTCCAAAATGTGTTTAACCCAAAAACAACATTTATGCCTTGGGTTGGCCCAAACCAACCCAATAGGTGTTGATTAGGAAAAGCCTTCCCAAAATAAAGAAAAATTACCCAATAATTTAAAATTTGGCCCAAAACAAAGAAATAAAAATTAGATTTGTGCTAGGCCAATCCAACCAAAATTTTGAAAAATATAAAACCGACCAAACCGCACCGCATCACACTATAGAGTGCAGTGCTAAGAAGGGCCCAAAACCACACCAAACCGCGTCGCGAATAAGTCCAAATCTTTTGTACCATTATTTCTACTCCACTTTATACACCACAAATAAAAACATGTCACGTGTCGACCTATTTAATTAGATTCCAAATTTATGTCTTTCATAATTTTAATTACCTAAAAAAATAAATAAAACCATCGTATTCCAACTGCCACTGCCGCCACCACAACCTTCATTGATTGCCACTATCAAAATCTTTAATGCCATCAACATTTCCTGTAATGGCCAACCACTACCAACTCACTTCCTCAGACCACAACCATCACTCTTCCACTTTGTCCCCCTCAAACCGATAGTGGCAGAACAACCTTCACCGGTTACCACTATCAAGAGTGCTCTTTTGGACTTAAAAATGACTCAAAATAGAAAATAAGATATAGTCATGACTCAAACACCAAATTATCTAAGCCATACTATATAATAGAATAAAATTATATTCTTATACACCATCTTTATATTAGAATAACATTTAACCCATCAAAGAAAAGAAAAAAGAAAGATAATAACTTAAAAACACAAAGCCAAATTGCATCCAATCAAAGTACAGTTTTGAAGAACATGTAAATTCATCAACCTAAAATAGAGATACAAGAAATAAAAAATCCACAAAACGAAAACATGTGTGAGTGAGAGAGTAATAACATCTTTTGTGTGAGAAAATATGTATAGAATGAAAGAGGGAATAACAAATTTATAGTAATATGATAAGAATAAGAAGATCCAAAATAAAATGAAGAGGAAGGGATAGAAAAAGGGTGACATTAAAGTTAAGAGTAGCGAAAAGATGAAAATGTAAAAGAGATGGGGAAAGGTTGGAGGAAGTGTAACAATAAGGTGTAAAATTAATAAGAAGAAGAAAAGTAAAAAATAATTAAAAAATAGGCAGATGATGTGGCTGCTGATGTAACTCAATAGGAATATAGCATTTGTATGCTACATTTAGAGTTGTAAGAGCATTCCCATCAAGTGTGTATAATGCAAAAAATTTGGCATTTGACACACCAAACTCTAAAAAACCATTTTCATCAAGTATTTAAAATGTCGTAATATTTGGCATTGATGAACAGTGCAAGCTCAAATTTAAGACTGCACTGTTCACAAATTGTAAAACTTATATTGTTTTTTTTATTTAGGTGGGGCCCACTTTCTTTTAAAGAAAGAATAAAATTGAATGAAGTTGTAAAAAAAATGAATAAAAATATTAAAAAAAGAATATTTAAATGAAATTGTAAAAAAAAAAAATCAATTTTTGGTATATTATAAAATAATGTGTTAAAATCGTAAAAGTAGTGTTTTGAAACTGTAAATGCTAAAATTTTTACAATTGTTGATGAGAATGCTGTAAGCATATGTAAGGGAAAAAAAAAAAAGATGAAGTAGCAGTAAAATGAGTCATGAACGTGTTTGGATAAGAGCTGTACTTATAAGTAGTATAATTAGACAAGGTTACAAAACTTCTAATGTGTTTGGATAAGAGCTGTACTTATAAATAGTAAAAGGGTCGAAGATGCTGTACAAGCTAGCATTTTAACCCAAAACCTACAGTCCCATATAAAAAATAAAAAAAAAAGTTCATATTAAACTACATAGACTCCAATATATAAACCAAATTCACAATATCAAATACCAATACCAAACTCATTATAAGGAACTGGCAATTAAAAACTCCATAAACGTATAATCCAGTCAACGAATTGCACTTAAGAATAAAAATCTCAAGCATCGACAAACATTGGAATGCTGCAATTCAAAACTTGATGAAATACTCCTCATTTGACAAATTGGAGAAAGCTTTTTGCGGTTCAAAACTAAACTAACAATTGAGAGGAAGAGGACATTCAAACTTCGATAGGAGTGGATCGATGAATTGGTGTTGGCCATGATGGTTGCCCAAGTAGGAATATAGATGACACACGCATAGACACAGTGGCAGCTAAGGCACAGACCCTCGTCCTTAAGTTGCACGAGACAATGTAATTGCTAAATTGTAAGAAGACAATATCACCATCGTTTTGGTGGAAGGCTATGAATTTCACAGGCCCCTGGAGCTCCTCCTCCTCCTCCTCCTCCACTTTCTTATCGAAGAAGGTAGAACATTCTGAAATTATGCCCTTGTAGCAAACTGTGTGTTTCAGCGACCATGTACCACCTGCATTATCGTAATCTACAAGTTCCCAAACAGAAATATTGCTAGCATTGTTTTCACAATCACAATATTTAAGTCTACAATCGGGAGAGCGGTATATAGGGTTATAGAATAGCCTGAGGTGCCCTTGGAACACTCCAAAGGATATGAAACACTCGATAGGCAAGATGGGTGGATCGATATAATGAAGGTGGCACTGTTGTGGATCGAACACAACAAAGCCTTTGGTCATTCCGTTTACACTATCTACATCCGCCCAATGCAGCATCCCATTGCAGGCAACAACACCGAGTCGCTTAGACATAAAAGAGAAGCGATACAATTCCCGGGGTGACTCTACAAATGAGTTGCACCATTCATTAGTCTCAGAAGAAAATATCTCCATCCGTAACTGAGTAGTCTTATCTGATTCAGTGAGAGAATGAATGCGCACCACCTTATATCTATAATTGGCATTTGTAATACATTCTTTGTAAGGTCCGCATATAAAGCCGACCAACATGGGTCTGTTGAAGCTTGACATTACTGGCGGAGGCAGAGGAACTGTGAGCCATTGTTTGGTAAGCGGATTGCAGATGTAGTAGTCGCCGTCTGACTTACAACACTGTAGAACTTCGTTGCATACAAGCAATAGGTCGTTGAACGATGCCTCAATGCAAAGCTTATTATATCTTCCAAGTGGAAGAAATTTGAGAAAATCGACTACACTGCCACTGAGGCCAAAGTCCTTGATGAAGGACTCTGAACTAGAATTAATATCGGATGGAAAAACCATGAACTTATCGTAGTGCTGTAACAGAAAAGTAAAGGGCTCTGAGGAATAGTAATGTTTACCGATTTGGTAGCGATGGTTAATGAAACCGAGAATAAAGTAAGGATGGGAAATAAGAGACAACCAGTGCTTTGAGAGGGACATGCATAGGATAGCCGATCGGCAAGGCAGTCTATAAATGATCTCGAACAGCACATCATCAGGAAGTTCTTCTATTCTGCTTGCACATGTAGATAGAGAAACGAGCGGAACAAAATCCACCGCCATGGAATCAAACAACAGAAGCAAAAGCTAATATACTCCTATATATATATATATATATATATATATATATATATATATATATATATATATATATATATGTTTGTTTTGGAAGAAAAGAAGTCTAGCATTTTCGTTTTATTTATACCTTACGCTGCTTAATCTTGTACGTGTTGGTGTCCTTGTTTGTTAATAATCTGTAATAGAGTTTTAAACTTACTACTAATATTTTGCCACGTAAGTGTTATTAGTCTCAAAATTTTACACAATTTTTTTCTTGATTTAATTATTATATATATATATGTATGTCAAAAAGAGAGTTTTAAATCTACTACTACTCAGTAAATTGAAGAGTTTTAAACCAACTACTGCTAGGCAACATATATATATATATAGCACCACACCAAAACCTTCCATCCGGTTTACTGTTTGATGAATACATTGTGTAATATAATGTTTTTATTATTATCACTTCGTTTTAATTTTTAATTTTCTTTTATCCTTAAGTTGATGTATTTTGTTGTTCCATGTTGCATAAAAGTTTAAATACCGTAAAAATGTAAATAGGGTGTCTTTATTTCATCTTATAAAAAAGACACAATATGATTAATTATATTTTCAAAATTAATGTGTATCTTTGTTTCATATTATAAATATTAGATTTAATTCATTTTCATACTAAAGAAATCCGGTGCATCACGGTAGTTAGTGGCTACTCAACTACTATTGTTTGGCAAAACCCAAGAGTAGGGCCCGTTTGGTTAGAAATTTCAAGTACCATTGTTTAAGTGTGGTGTGGAAATACTTGTGGATTAAAAAGTATTATAAAAATACGTATTTCAGTGTTTAAATATTGAAAATTGTTGTTGAAAATTTACTGTTGCCATCCCATGAGTTTGAATCTATATTTTTTAATAAATTCGGATTTAGAATAAGCTCAACTCAAATTTTTTTTTTTTTTTTCTCATTTTTAATTAAGTGCACTGAAATAGACCAAACTAGACTAAAGTGGATCGAATAGACTGAAGTGGACTGAAATGTACCCAATGGACTGAATTGGACTGAACTATTCCTAATGGACCGAATAGACTGAAATGAGCCTGAATAGACTGAAGTGTACCCAATGGAATGAGTAGACTGAAGTGGACTGAAATGTACCAAATGGAGCGAAATGGACTAATTAGGCCGAATTGCTACTCTGATGGAACCAGATGATGATTCTACTAAGTTGCAAAGAATTAATGTTGCTACTAGGTTGCAAAGAATTAATGTTGAAAGCAATGTACAACTCACACCAATATATGCATTCATGGAGAACAAAATGATTTATTCAATGATTACTACGAAGCAACAAAAGAAGAAGATACAAAAAAAAAAAAAAATCTTTAAAGTTGCAAAACAATCCCACTAATTTTAGAAAAACAATATTAGCCATTCAATTTTTTGATTGGAATCCTAATATGGAATCAAAGAAAAAGAAACAAAAACTTGTTTAAATCTTCTTATGAAAATCTATGAAAGTTACATTTGCAAAACACTAATATACATCTTTTCAAATTATACTATGCATTTATGCAAAGCAAGTTTTCGGTTTTGCTGTTAAACTATAATGATATTAGAATCTCAAAAAATTAATGGTATTAACTAACCACCCTACAATAGCAACTATATATCCAATTAAAAGAACAGCCACACACTAATTCAGATAATAAACTATATAGCGGCTGCCGGCTAGTGCAGCAACTGTGCAGTCCCATGATAGTCCTTATGCCATGTAACCAATAGCAATAGTAAGTGACACAACCAACAGCAACAGTAGCTGATACCAGTGGCTAGGTGGCTAATACAATGCAGCAATATACTAGCTGATATAATGCAGCAAGACACTAACACATGATAGAGTAGACCTTATCAATAAACTACAAGTCAATTACTTCTACGAAGACAAGAAAGTAAGTGTGGGAGTCATGCTAAGGAATGAACAATAAACTTAGAAACCATTCGTTTTGAGATGGCCTTTTCAATATCAGAGACAGCATTTGTTTCAACAACAGTTGTACCATCATCAAGACTATCAAGCCAAATACATCAACTACGAGGTTGTATATCTCGGCAGTCCTTAAGAACTATCACCAACAAACTATAATCCAACAACATTAGACTTGTAAGCTTGCACTGAACACTACCATAATTAAACCACTATCAGCAGACCTTAGAAAATTATTTTGATAAAAAGCAACACTTCAGCAAAATGTATAATATATCATTAGTAAATATTGAGCACATTACAAGATCTGAAATTCATTTTACTTCAATTCACTGTAACGGGCACTTCTAAAGAGGATCCTATGAATGCAAGACACATCCAGACTCCATCATGCCTGAATGCATGTATGATAAACCCCAAGACATGGCCAAATTTTCAGCATATTCAGTATGAAAAATTATCCCATAAATAGACAAGAGCTAACACAATAAGACATAGGCCATTCAGTTGTAATTATAGCTAGCCAAACAAGGAAAAAGAAAGTTAACAATACTGATTAAACAATAATGATGATGGCTGTGAGTGTGAGTGTGAGAGAAAATATATTAAAGCCAGTGCCATTTACTTAAGTATAAACATAAGGAGGATATTAATCGCAGAAGGAAAACTTTATTATTATTTTATAATAGCAGAAGGAAAACTAAGGAAATAGAAAGAAGAGGGTGAAGTGATTGAGAAGAACAGTATTGTATACTTTTTGGTAACTAAATGGTTAAATGCTAACATTTATAGAAAGTATAAGATCAGACAACATGACTTCGACTGTCATTTGATGGGAGCAGTAAAATAATCAACAATGGAGATAATGCAAAAGAGTGGAAATTACAATGCACTAGCAAGGTTTAATACAGAACAGTACAAAGAAAACATAGGAATAAATATATGACAGAAATAACCAACTGATAGTAAAGATTTATACCAGTAATCTGCGACAGGTTGACACAAGCAAATGTGAAAAAAGAAAATTCATTGCTACGAATTACATTGATGATGATAATGCCCAACCCACTCAAGAGGAGGATAAGGGAGAAAGCCAACATAATTCATGCTAAAACTACAATGTCAATGAAGCAATTCTTGTTTCAAAATGTCAATTTGAACTCTTGGAGGCTTTCAGGCCAGGTTTATATTATCAATGGTCAGCGTGTTGGGGTGAGTTGTACATTAGCTTTTGGTCTCCGTCAATTCTAACTACCCCTACCTAGACAAACTGTCCTGAAACCCTTAAATACATACATACATACATACACACACACACACACACACACACATATATATATATAGACACACACACACACGTATTAAAAGCAAAAAAAAAATTTATGTAATTCAAAACCAAAATGCATTGGAAAATAAAAGGTGTAAAAAAAAAAAGGTAAAAGCTGTTAACCGAAAAAAGTAGAAGTACAGATTTTACAGGCACAAACACAATGTAGCTGGGGTTACTGGCTTCGATTCTAACTGTAATTTGTAATTTGCTAGCCATTTTCAATACCCTCGTCCGCATGTAGTAGAAGGCGACAGAATTGTCAACAAAAAAAAAAAAAATTGCCAACAGTTTGGTGGAAGGGCAGCAAATCCACGGGGGGGCTTGCTCCTTCACTATCTTAACAAGCCTAGCTAGAATATTATGAAGAGTGCTCACGCTCTTTCACACAAACTTAAACACACACACACACATGAAATGCACTAAATATTGTGACTTCCTTCCCTATTCTAAAATCATGACCCTGAAGTAAACTTTGTGTTTTGAAATCCCTTTCTGCTAAGACACCTCTGCAAATTGCTTGACAGCTGCAATATTTTTCTCAATTTCCCTCTTCTTATAACCTTGTATCATCTTTAACCAGAAGGAATCCTGTTTCCAGATCATCCAACTCCCCCTTAATGTAACTTATGGTGTTCTCCAACCTTGGCTTCACAAAATTCTCTAGAGCATTAACTCTATGATTAGTGGTCTTCATTGCCTTATTAGTGTTAAGAATGATTTCTGCGGTGAAGTGAGCTCAACAAGTACCTTAATTGCTTTCACATAAGCAGCACAGCAGAGCTGAACCTGTAGTCCACCTCTAGCCATCCAGTTACGTCATTCTTGGTCTCACCATCAGTGAAAAACTAAAACTTCAGGAGCTTCAAACCAGCAACATTTTCCTGCTTTGATCAAACTTTAAGAGATGCATTTTGGATATTCTCGAGGACAATGTACTGTTCTCCCTAGAAATATACTTGGCTTCAGTTTGGGCAATAATGATGATGGCTGTGATAAACTATATCAAAACAAACGAATTTATTAGAGCATAAACATGAGGGAACTTATAGCAGAAGGAAAACTATGGAAATAAAAAGAAGACAGAGTGATTGAGAAGAACAACATTTTATACTATTTGGTAAATAAATTCTAACTTTTACAGAAATTATATGATTAGACAATGACATGACTTCAATTGCCATTTGATGGTAATAACATACAAAAAAAGGCATGATGAGCAGTATAATCAAAATCGAGATGAAGCAAAAGATTGGAAATTAAAATGCACTAGCAAGGATTAATACAAATCAATCCAAAAAAAAAAAACATAGGAAGAAATGCACGACAGAAATAACCAATTCATAGTAAAGATTTATACTTGTAATCCACGGCAAGCTGACAAAAGCAAATGTGAAAAAAAAAAATTCACTGCAGCAATGGATTACGTGGGTGATGACAATGTCCAAAACAAGCAGGATGAGGATAATGAAGTAAACCAATGGAATTGCTATCAAAACTACAATGTCAATGAGACATATTCTCGTTTAAAAGTGGGTTAATGTCGTCAATGGTCAGAGTGTCAGAGAGTATTTATCCGCAGCTACCCAAAATGAGATTGATCAGATAAGTAGATTGTCATCATTAGCATATGTCTTTCTCCTAATTTAATTGCAAAACTCTTGTAGCACCAAGAGACATCTTTTTTTCTTATAAAAAAAAAAAAAAAAAAACAGCATTTTTCCAAATATCTAAGACAATGAAATTGCTTAGTGAACTTAAGCATAGAAAGATATGTAAGAAAAATAAAACTTAAATTTCATAGATGTTATAGTTTATTGGAGTTGTAAGGATATTTAAGGTAAATAAAAACATTACGGAACCCAATTTCAACAGCAGATGTATTTGAAAAGCAGGAATCCAATATCAAATAATTTGTATACGTAAGAAGAGTAATAGCAGCTTCCCAAGAATGAGCAGTAGAATAAATAGATGAAGCAGCAGACCCCAGTAAAATAGTTCATTATATAAACTAAACAGATAATATAAACCAAATTCACAGCATCGAATATCAATATCAAACTCATTATAAAAATCCCACAATCAAAAATTCTATAAACATATATATGGGTTAAACTTGTTTCACACATCTTATTACCCACTTGAAAAAACAAGTGAACTAAACTAACAATCGGGAGGAGGGCTTTCAAACTTCAATGGGAGTGGATGAACTGGTGTTGGCCATGATGGTTGCCCAAGTACGAATACAGAATGCATAGACGACACAATGCCGGGCGCGTCAACTAAGGTACAGACCCTCGTCCTCAAGTTGCACGAGAGGATGCCATTGCCGGAGTTTAAGAAGACAATATCACCATCATTTGGGTGGAAGGCTATGAACTCCACGGGCTGGTGCCCCACTCTGTTAATGACAGTAGAACAACTTGAAAACATGTCCTTAAAGGACATGAAAACTTTGTGCTTCAAGGACCAGGTAGCTGCATTAGCGTAATCCTCAAGTTCCCAAACAGAAAAATTGCAAGCATCGGTGGCACAACAACTAAAATAAAGAGATCGGCTTAGTTTTAGAGAACGTTGGAATAGCCGGAGACGCCCTTGGAACACTCCAAAGGAGATGACATAACCTCGAGGCGAGACAGGTAGACGTATATAACAAAGGTGGCCTCCTTGTGGATAGAACACAAGGATGCCTTTCTTCGTTCCATCTTCAATATCTACTTGCACCCAATGCAGCATTCCATTGCAGGCAATAACACGATGTGCGGTAGACATAGGTGAGAAGGGATTCAATCCCCGCGGCGACAAAACAAACGAGTTGTTCCATTCACCAGTCTCGGAAGAAAATGTCTCCACTCGTAAGAGAGTAGTACTATTATGGGCTTCTCTAGCCGGGCAATGAATACGTACCACCTTACAACTATAGGTAAAGGGTTCACAAATAAAGCCGACCAAAGTGAATAGGTATGGAGACCGTATCGACATCGTGGGTGGAAGCCGAGGAAGCTTGAGCCATTGTTCGGTAAGTGGATTGCAGATGTAGTAGTCGTAGTTTGTCGGAACTTTGCTGCTTACCAGTAATAAGTCGTTGAACGATGCCTCAATGCAAAGATCATTGTATGGTTGTCTATAGGGAAGAAAGTTGAGAAAATCGACTACTCTGCCATAACCGCCACTGCGTCGGAAGTCCTCGAAGGACTCAGAACTAGAATTATCGAATGGAAGAACCACGAGATCATCACGTTTCTGAAACACGAGTAAAGGGTTCTATGTATTGGCATTGGTGCCTGCGGTTAACGTAGCGGGGAATAAAGTTGGGATGAGAAATAAGAGAACACCAGCGCTTTGAGACGGGATTGCATCCTACAGCCGATCGGCAAGGGAGTCGATAAAAGATCTCCAACAACACATCATCTGGAAGTTGTTCTATTCTTGATCTTGATGTTTTGCAACATGGAGACGAAACAGCATCCACTGCCATGGCCAACGGTCTATTGCCGCACGAAGAAGAGAATTCGAGTTATGAAAAAAAGAAAAAACCGTATTACACTAGCTATTTAACGCTAGATCATCACCGCTAACGTTAGATCATCACCACACACTCTTAGTGCGATAGTCACTTCATAGGTATAAATATTTGTAGAGTGTGGGGGGCAAGAACCGAAGTTTAAATCTTCAAGAGGAAACTTTACACACATTTACACTTAGATTAGGTTAGAGTAGAAATTCTATCTTGTATAACAAAAAAATTTTAAAAATAATAATAATAACTCTAGATCAATATATACTCTTGCAATGGTCAGGCTTGGGTCCACTGGACCTAAACCAAGTCCCTCTAGGAATAGGTTTGTAATTTTACAAAAATTGATGAATGTATTGAAAAAAATTATTGGCCCGATTGATACGTGTGTTTAAACAATAGTTTTCAATTTTTTTTGGATAATTTTCAATTTTTTTTTAAAAATACTTGTAGATGAAAAAGTGTATAGAAATAAGTGTAATGTTGTTTAAACATATTAGTTGAACATGCTTGTATTTATAAAAGTATCAACATACAAGTGATAAATATCACTAAAGAATGTGATAATTACGACTTACAAGTAAAAAGAAAAGATAAAGATAAACTTTACAATCATGATTACATCTATCTAGTATAATACTAATCTACTAGTATGGATTGCAATCTGGTGTTAGCTACAATCTTAGCCTGATAATCATCTCTAACAAACTTGATTTTATCTTTACTGGCTATGCTAACATGTATAAAATATGAAATTTGTGCTGTTCTTTGTAAATTTTAAGAATTGAGTAGTAATTTCAAAATTGTTTCCAAAATCCCATTTTATTTTCTCTCCCTTCGTATCCTTTTGTATCATCAGTTACATTAGGCTAAAATACACTAATGGCCTGTTTGGATGTTTAAAAAATGAGGGAGAGTAGAGTAGAGAGAAAGAGAGTAATTTAAATCCATTGTTTGGAAGTTTTTTAAGAAAGGAGGGGGAGGGATTTAGAGGGATTTCAACTACCTCTAATCCTTCATTTTTAATTCCCCCAAATTGGAAAGATTTGGAGGGAGAGTAAAATAGATAAATTATTGACCAAATGAATTTTCTAATTTACCCTTTTTAAATTAACAGAATTACAAATCAATTAAATATACTTTGTTTGTTTCCGAAGAAAATTAAAAATAAACAAACAAAATGTTGACTGAAATTTTTCTCTGGAAGTGAAGAATATGCTCCGATCTTCAACATTGGTCGATGCTAATCCCACATCGATTAATGCGTTGCCAGCGAAGACCATCGTTCCCATTACCTCTGCCTACTTCTTCTTCTTCAACGCCGTTGTCCACATCACTCGCAGCAATCGATCTCAAGTCGGTGGCTGTGCACGAGATTGGGCATTTGCTTAGGCTCGGACATTCATCGGTGGCAGTGGCTTTGGATCCATACGCATTGGGAGCGATCATCGTCTCAGTTTTTGCACTCGTCGTTGCGATTTATAGCTTCGTCACCGCGAAGAAAAAGGCCGCTAGAGAGGCGCGAATTGAGGCGATGAACTGCGACGACGGCAGCCCGGATAATGTAGATCCGCTAACGTTGCCGACGCCGACATTATCATTGTCAATGCTGCGTCGCCGGCTCCGCTCTTTATCATATCTTTTTCTCTTCTTTCTTTCTCAACAACCAAACAGTGCCGAGAAAGAAAACTTCAGCATTTCATTTTCTTTCTTTTTTTTCTTTTTTTGAATTACAAAACATCTGCTAAAGTTTATGGATTTAATTCAACTTTGGCTTGCTATGTGCGTTTTGTTCCAGAAATTAACATGTTAATTATTGAATTTCAAATACAGTAGGCTAATTTGGTTGATGATTTTTGGTAATATGTTAATAATTTTTTAAAAAAAATCATAATTTACAAAATTGATAAATTACTCATAGACCAATGTTGCAATTCATTTTCAAATATGGGTAAATTTGTCTATTTAATCATTTCCTTTCCTCTCCATCCCAATTTTAAAAATATCCAAACAAGGGGAAGGGCTAATTACTCCATTCCCCCTTACTAATTTTAAAAACATCTAAATAAGGTGGAGGGTAATCATTTCACTCTACTCTCCTCTCCACTACTCTCTTCCCTCCCTAAACTTCCAAACAGGCCATAATAGTCCCCATTAAAAAAAAACAATTTTTTATTTATTTATGAAATATGCTTTCTAAGCATAATTGTTAATTGATTCCTCAAATTTAAAAAAAAAAATTATAAAATTGAATTGACACATCATTAACCCATATTTCTATATATAACTCAGTTCTAAGACTAGAGCCAAGCTGAATATTAGAAGTTCATGCTTGTTTTTTTTTTCTTTTTCAAACATGAGCCAAGCCTGAACTCATTACAAAATAGAATTTTATGTTTAAGTTTGACACTTTTATCTTGTCGAGTAAGCTCAAGCTTGTTTACAAGCTACTTGATTAGCTTATCATTTCCATATATATTATAAATTCATGACTAAATGTTTTTTTTTTTTTGAGAAATAATTACAACATGCTGCTAACCTCGCAGTTCGAACTCTTTCCCCCTAGACCCCCAAGCATTTTGTATATGGGAGGTGTCGATTTAGTTACAAGACTTTTAGCATGACTAAAATGTTTTACGTCTTCTCAATTCTATGGATTTTTAATATGAATATATTGTTTATAACATCAATAGATTATAAATAATAATTTAATATCATATAAATCTATTAACAAACTTATACTATCTAATTTCAAGTGCATATAAATATGTATTTTAAGACAAGTATACATATAAAATACAATACTATATATAGTTAAATCGAGCCTTCAAGTTCATGAACTTGTTCTTAAATACATTATTATGTTCAAGTTTAGCTCATTTAATAATTAAGCTTTAAAAAAAATTAAGCTTAAACTAAGGCTTGTTTTTTAAACAAACGAACATAAACAAACTTTTTTTGTGAGTGAAGTTCAAGATATTCAACTATTCATAAACAGTTTAGCTTATTTACAACCCTACTTGATTTCAAATCAAAACATCATGAAAAAGTACCTTATGGGAGAGTAATTATATTAGATTCTTTTTTATTTTATATTCATTGTAAATCACACTAATTAAATTAAAGATGAAAATCATTAGGAATGTAAAAGGGGGAATAGCCGGCAGCAAATAATTTTCCATTACTAGACACTCTTTCCACGTCAGGAGCACAATTTGACAAAACTAACAAATTAAAAGCCCGTTTGGTATATATGTTTAAATAACAATTTTCAAATTTAAAAAAAAAATTTTGAAAATATGTGTGATTGAAAAAGTGTATAAAAATACGTGTAATGTTATTTAAAAACTAAAAATTGTAGTTTGAAAACTTGTATCAAACACCCCTAAAATGGGACACAACTCAACACGTATATATAAGCAAAATACCATTATACCCTTGAAAATTTCAATTGCCCGTTTCCCTCCTCCACTTTATTTCTGAAATCAAATTTCAGAATCTAATCTCTCTCCTCAAATCAAAATTCAGAATCTCTTACTCTCTCTCACTCTCTCTCATAGTCCGCCTGCCTGACTGTGTCTTAAACTCCACAAGGTGACTGCTCCAACACCGCGAGTTTGAGCCCTTTCAGCCACCCACCTCCGCTTCAAAAGCGTCACCACAAAAATAAAAACTTTGTGCTATCCGTCTCTCCTACCTCATTTCTCTCTCTCTCCCTCAACAAGGTCAGATCTGGTAAGGAAATTTAGATCTTCGTTTTTCAATTTGTTTTATCTTTCCTTATAATTCAAAAAAATCAGTGAATTGCTATCAGATTTACAGATATCACAAAAAGTATATCATCTATGGTTACAAAAGATGTTCTGCTAATTGTGTCTGTGCAACCCAGTTAGGTCCATTTCAGATTTGGTACCTCACCTCATCTGGGTTTGTTTATTTGTGTCTGTGTCTGTGTCTGTGAGTGTTTTTTGGCTAATTTTTTAGTGGGTTTTGGTTAGATTACATTAATTGTGATGGAATATCAACTGGGTGGACTTTCATTTGTTAATTGAGGAGTTTTGTTCGTGGGATTAATTTAAGAATATAGTTAGTACCTATATCAGTAGAAATTCAGCTGGTGCAACTCATCGAATTGTGAAATTCTATGCTAGGCCTAGGAGAAACAAATTTGGTTTTGTTTGAGAATGCACTAGTACTATTATCAGTAGAAACAAGAGCTTTTACATGATAATCTGCTAGTCAAATGAGAATGCATTAGTGATGTTTACAGCTTTTTGTTATCCTTAGAGCATAAGGTCATCATACTACTCAACTCATCAAATCCGCTCTCAATGATTTGAACACCAATGAACAAGACATCTAATTTAATAGCGCACTATCTTGTTCTCATGTTGTTATATTTAGCTAATTTTCTAGTTAAATTTAGTGAAAGATTTGTTTAGTGAGTGGTATATCTTTGGCAATGATTAAAGTTCCATGCCGGGTCAAATTTTTTCCATTCTTGTTGTCCTATCGTGCTGAGCAATTTTTATGTGCTCTTTTTGGTGTTGATCAGGAAACACCATTCACTTTTGGTGCTTAAGTGGCATAGGATTGAAAACCTGCATTAACTTCAATTGCAAATGCATTAGTGTTGCGCTATGGATCAATTGGTGACCATTAGCTGAGAGCACTAACTGATTTTTATTGACCCTCTATCATTGAGTTGGAGCCATTTATCCATGGAAACCATCATGCTGGTTTGACTTTATGGCCTCCATGTTGAGAGTTATTTCTGGACCAAAGAATCCTATTTTAAAATGATAAAGCGGTTCTAAAAACTAGAACCATATGATGCTGGGTATTGGGTAAGTTTTGATTATATCTAAACACAATCATCATTATTGAACTGCATATACATACATATACAATCTTGGGAAAGTGGAGAGGAGGCTTGGTTTTGTAGTAAACAGTGAGACCCAAGCTCAGATCTATAACAATGTCTCTCTCTCTCCCTCTCTCTCCCTCTCTCTCTCTCTCTCTTTATTTTTATTTTTTTATTTTAAGGTTGTTCCTGAAACCCCACATTCAAATTTGTAACTGTAAGCATTGTTATCCCTCTTTTCTATCTTTTAGTTTTCAAAACCCTTTGGTTTTATTTTTTATTTATTTATTATTGGTTGCTGTTTCTGTTTTTTATATGTAACATGTGAATTTGATTGTGGAGCATTATATTTAATCTGTAAAATGGGCTGTGAAGTCCTTCTGGTTGTTACTGAAATGCATGGATACCATATGGAATTCTTAATAAATATCCAAAGAAAATCAATTTCCCATATTCGAAAATGCTCATTTTCCTGTTTGAGTTTGTCTGATTTATTTACTGTTCGTTTATGGTAGCTATATATCTTTGTAAAAGTCTTATCTGATTTCCCTATATCATTCCATTTTCAAGAGACATAGAAATGACGGATTTACTAACAATACTTAGGTAGATGTGGTTTCTTGAAATATCTTTGAATTATAAAAGATTTGTGAATTATGTTTTTCCTTTGTCACATTTTGTATTAAGTGTGAATGACGGAGTTGCTTTCTAAAAGATTTGTGAATGACGAAGTTGCTTTCTGGAACTTCAAATTGATTACAATCTGTTTGTTTTTGCTAATGTCTATATTAAACCTCTTCTCTTTAATCTCTTCAACAATTTTGGTAATTGACCATTACCCATTTGATTTATGTTCTCAGAGAATGATGGACTCTCTACCTGATGCCATTGTCAACTACATCTTGTCATATAATAACAATGCCAGGGATGTGGCTGTTTGCAATTGTGTCTCTAAGCGGTGGCAAGACTCAATGCCTTATATTCGTAGCCTTTACTTCCCGCGGAGCTCTTTTGACAATCATACTGGCCAGGAGCATCCTGACAATATTGTGTGGAAGATGATATCATCAATTGTTCAACTAGAGGAGCTTGTTGTGTATACCCCATTTTCTGGTGCTGGCCTTGCTTTATGGCTTTCCCATGCAGGTTCCTCCCTCCGGCATCTAGAGCTTCGAATGGATAACCTTGTTGAAAATCAGACTTGTAATGAGGGCCCCTCAAAATTGGATTGCATTAATGCTGCAAAGAATTTGGAATCACTAAAACTTTGGGGTGTGTTAATGACCCATCCCCCCAGGTGGGATGTCTTCCAAAAACTTTGGAACCTTGAAATTGTAGGGGCCAGAATGGAGGATCCAGCTTTATCAGCTGCACTTCGAGCATGTCCTAATCTGACCAACTTGTTGCTACTTGGTTGTGAAGGAGTTATATCGGTTTCGATTGACTTGCCACATTTGCAGCAGTGCAAGCTTGATTTTTATGGCTTGGGTAATTGTTCGCTTTCCCTGACATCCCCTAAAATCGAAATCCTTGAGGTGCAAGGTTGTAGTTGGATTAGGGTTTGTGAGTCGAACTGCTTGAAGAATCTTTCGATTGCCAATAATGCGGGTAATCATTTAATAGAAGTTTCTGATCCAGATTATTTTCCAGTCTCTTTTAGCTTAGAAGTAACATTCAGTGTCTTTCAATTGAAGTGTAACTGAATCTTTTTTTTTTTTTGTTCTGGTAAATTCTTTAGGGAGAGTGTACATGGTTGATTTTGGGAAACTTGAGGCTCTTGAGTTCTTGTCCATCAGGGGAGTCCAGTGGTGTTGGGATGCAATAAGCAATATGCTTAAATGGGCAAGTGAGGTGAAGCATCTGTACATGAAGGTCGAGTTCACTGGAGATTATGAGGCCCTTCAACCCTTTCCAGAGATTGATTTTGTTGAATTTTTTAATAGTCACCCCAAACTGCAAAAGTTCGATATCCATGGAGCCATGTTTGCTGCTCTTTGCCAGAAGAACAGCCTAAAACATGTGAGTTGATAATATTATATGGTTATATTTCTCCTATGTAGGATGAGTTTTTAAAATTAAATAAATTTTAATTTATTTAATTTCGCAGGTGGATTCAGGATTTGTAATTCCATGTCTAGAGGAGGTGGTGGTTGCAGTGAGATCACCACTAAATGCTGAACAGAAAATGAGTACTCTTGAGTCCTTTTTAAGGTACGGGAAGAATTTAAAGAGGATGGTAATAAAGATTCTGCAGATGAAGAGCAGTCATAGCAGTGCAGATGATTTTTTTGATGAGGTTTACAGGTTTAGCCGCATGAACGACAACATAGTTCGAATAGAATAAAGATTCGAGGGGGCACTTCCTCTCCTGGTTTTGCATTTAATTTAAATGACTCCAATTTTATACTCTGATTTCAGGTTGACTACTGATCTGATTGAAACTTTGATTATCCTTTTAACAAATTGATTCAGAATATACATTGTTTCTTAACTTCCTGGTTTTGGTTTATGGCTTTACTGTCTTTTGTCTTCTGAATTGGAAAAACACATACTGTTTTTAATTCTTAGTAATAAAGTTTATAATCTAAGTTTTCTCTATGGTAATCAATTATGCATGCAATGCATAATCAATTAGACTATTTAGATGATATTGATGAGATTCTTTAATGCATGACATTTAGCCTCCTCCATTTGGTAAATTTGAAGCAAAAGTCATCATGCTTTTGAGACAGACATTTGTAGAAGTATTAAAGTAGAATTGGATTTGGACCTAGCTTCAGCTTCTTTTTTGAGAGATAGTTTCAACTTGATATGGACATTGATTGAATCTTAAATCTCTTATTTGATGACAAGAAACTTTATTAGTTGAGCTAATTAAAACTCATATAATAATTTGACTTCTAATCCACTCATGAAGAAAATGAATTCATCCCTCATGAACAGCGCCACATATAAAAATCACTAATCCATATCTAAAATTTGAGTCACCCCATCCCTTGTCACTTAACACCACAAAGAGGAGATTTCTATTGAGGAGGTTTATGACTTTATGGTGAAGGCAGGGAAAATGTGAGAAAGAGAGCCAAGTGGAATACTCCAATCATACATGCCTTCTTCTATTTGATCGAGTGTTCCTCTAATGTTTATTTCTCTTCTTTTTTTTTGCAACCTCATGTGAATGATGTCAACCCCTCTTTTTTATCCAATGCTGGATTGATAACCTACGTATAAATTAAGAAAAATTCTTTGGGTTAGCTAACCTTAAAAATCTGTCCTCAGTTGGGCTGTGTCTCAATCCTAGTGTTAGACCGTCAAAAAGAGATTTTCTATTTTCCATGGATTGGCCTTGTTGGTAGGTTGGTTTATAGATGAATTTGTTGATAGGGTAAAGCTTCTGCCTTCAATTATGCTTTGTCAGTAATTTCATTAGGGAGAGATTTTCTTGTTTTCTACGGATGGGCCTTGTTGGTAATGTCAATCCATTCTCTTGTAATGAGTCGTCGAGGACTTTATTTCTAAATTCTAACTAAAGAAGAATGTCTCTCATTTTGGGTGGGAATTGAAAGAAAAAAAAGGCTTATTATAATATTATCTCATTGTCATATAAATCTTATGCATCTCTCTCTATCTCTCTCTCTCTCTCTCTCTCTCTCCATTTTGATAGTTGTAGTTAGTACTTAGTAGAGAGGAACAAAAAAGATAGTATTAAATAGATTAGGAGATTTTACAAGTAATAAATCATCAATGCTAACCAAGCCAATAGTGTATTTTTAACCATTAAATCTATTAAAAATTTATGGTCAAACAAATGTGTAACCCACTTCATTATATATATATATATATAAAAGATCTAAAAATGTTCTAAAATTTCATGATATTATAAAAGGAAATTGTGGGAGGGGAAGATCCGAGTTTGGAATAGAACTCGTGGACCAAGTCTAAGGAAGGGAAATGGCCCACTCACGTATTAGTCTTTATCGAACATGTGGATGAAAATCCAAGAAGGAACCAAGAAGAGGCTGGCCTTTCAAGGAGCTCAAAGAGTGAGCGTTCCTAAGGAATTGTTGGGTAGACCACTTGCACTAGATATAGAATGTTGAAGCAGATAGTAGAGACGTACGAGCAAAGAAGAAAGGAAGTATCCAAACAAAGTATTCATCACCTCTACATTCAATGCACTACACTAACTCAACTGGCCGCATTAAATGAGGAATAACCTCTAAACAGTGCCTTAACATATTGCAGCATACTTTACCACTTCCAGCAAAACCTTGATGAGACAAGCATCTAAAAGAAGGTTAATAACTGTACAAGTGGAGGGCTCAAATATAATTCAGCTAACTATATATAAAAAAAGGAAGCCCCAACAGAAGGGGGATGAAAAATTGAAAGAAAATACTGATATTGTGTAGTACTATCTTGTGATTAAGACTTGAATAATCTATAAATAACTGTTCTTTAGCCAAACTCAAGGAAGTGTTAATTCTAAAAATCTGTTCTTTCTTTGTTGAATTGTCTAACTTTTACCCATCCACCTAAAGCTTAAATCATACTAATACATTGAAGTTGACCTCGGAAGTCCGTCTCTAACAAATTAATTATATTGGGTCGTTTAACCTAAATTCACTACTCTAAGTGGCCTTAGCTTGTTGGACCCACTTACAGAAATTTAAATTAAAATTTTTTTTTATAATTTTTTGATTATACAGCATATAGAATTAGTGAAATGAACCAAAATGAATAAAATACACCAAAATAAAGAATAATTTAGGTCAAGGTGGAATGGGGTGACTCGTAAAATTAATTGATACTTAATTTGGGTTTGGTTTCTTGTTGCAACCAGTTGTTTGGAAAGTGTCATTTTAACCACTCTATGTTGGCTTTGTCATACACCTGTGATGACCTCACAATTTTAAAATATAAAAAGAAAACAAATCAAAGAGCAACTTAAGAAAGACTTTGTCTCACTATTTAGAAATCGAAGATCTTAATCCCAAATTCGTTTGATTGAATGATTTTGGAATTTCTATTGGTTACTTGTAAGAAAAGACCTCATTTTTATTATTGAAGCTAAATCAAGATATGTTCTTGAATATGTGTATTTTTTTTTTGGAGACATGAATATTAACTCTTGGCCCTCCTCACAAAAATTGGTACTTATAAACTTTTAGAATTCGCTAGTCTTGATTGGTAAAGCTTACACCATAAATCTAAAGAAGAAAAAAAGGGTTAGTAATTTCAAAATTGTTTATTTCCTAGGACTCATTTGGTCCCTTATCATCATCCATTTGCATTACATTTGCTCCTCTCTCTCTCTGCTCTCTCAGTAACAACAGAGCAAAATGCTGGCCACACTCCAACCCCCACGCACCCTCTCTCGCTTCCCTCTCTACTTAACCTCACGCCCCGTCACTCTCTGCACTCTCACCGCCCAATCCCCGCCCTCCACGTCACCACCACACTCCCAAATCCTCTCCATCCGCCACTCCCTCCTCACACGCCAACTCACCGCCGCCCAACTCGCCGAGTCCTACCTCTCCCGCCTCCGCCTCACGGAGCCCCACCTCAAGTCCTTCCTCCACGTCTCCGACTCCGAAGCCGTTTTGCGTCAGGCCGCCCTCTTGGACCAGAGGATCGCCGGCGGCGAGGACGTGGGCCCGCTCGCCGGAGTGGTGGTCGGGGTCAAGGACAACATATGTACGGCCGATATGCCCTCCACCGGTGGGTCCCGCGTGCTCGAAGGGTATCGGCCGGCGTACGATGCGACGGCGGTGAGGAAGATAAAGGAGTTGGGAGGCATTGTGGTTGGGAAGACCAATTTGGATGAGTTTGGCATGGGTAGCACCACCGAAGCCTCTGCTTTTCAGGTTTTTTACTTTTTCATTTTTTGTTTTGTTTTCTGGGTTTTATGTAGTTTGGGATGTGTTGCCCAATTGGTAACTGGGGTTGGTTTACTCAGGTGGTGCATATGTTAATTCGTTAGGTGACTGCAAATCCATGGGATGTGTCTCGGGTGCCAGGTGGATCATCAGGAGGCTCTGCTGCTGCTGTTTCTGCTAGGCAGTGTGTTGTGTCACTGGGAAGCGATACTGGTGGAAGTGTAAGGCAGCCAGCATCATTTTGCGGCGTTGTTGGATTGAAGCCAACGTATGGACGCGTGTCAAGATATGGACTGATGGCGTATGCGTCGTCGCTTGATGTTATTGGCTGCTTTGGTTCATCAGTTGCTGATACTGGGATTCTTCTTCATGCGATTTCTGGCCATGATAGACTTGATGCCACGAGTAGTAAGCGAGTAAGGGGCACTCTTATTTATACCATTGTTTTAGTTAGTTTCATCTGAAGATTTACCATGTATGGTGTAAGCAAGAAGCTAATCTTCTGAGTATGTGCTGTGTGTGAATGCTTTGGTTTTAAAAGAAGACTTGTTGATGATGCATTTTGTCGGGTGTCGTGTAAATGATGTAATGTTATTGCATTTGGTGTTCTGTTTTAATTTTGTAAAATGTTTCCTCAGGAAGTTCCAGACTTTGCATCTCAATTTGCTTCCATAAATTTGTTGGAATCTAAACCATTGAAGGGACTGAGGGTTGGTGTGATACGTGAAACTCTTGATGAAGGTGTTGATACTGGAGTAATTTCTGCAATTCGTGGTGCTGCTTCGCATCTAGAAGAACTAGGATGCTCTGTAACAGAGGTCTACTTTTGTTATTTATATTCCTTACAACCTGTCTGCACTAACTTCTCTAGTTCACTCCATAAGTGTATGCGTATCCTTTTCATGTCTTTACAACCTTCTGTGAATATTAAATTGCAGATCTCATTACCATCTTTCTCCCTTGGGTTGCCTGCCTATTATATTCTTGCATCATCTGAATCATCCTCCAACTTATCTCGTTATGATGGTGTCAGGTAATATGCTGAGAGATTTCTATTCTACATTGATGTTTGTATCTATGATTTATGAAATGTATTCAGATAAAATCTTCTTGCACCTACAAAGTAAAAGAACACTTTAAGTACTTGAGAATCAGATAATTCTAAATTGACTCACACACATATATAAATATGTTTAGAGAGAGAAAGGGGACCTATCACAAGATTTATTTTTTTTAGCAGGGAAATTGTTCTGAAAAGACTGATTGCCCTGATACTGTTAATAATACCGCTTACAGAAACGAAAATCCATTAAAAGAACCCCCAATAACTTATTGGGCACTGTACAAAACATTTGAGATACAGGAAAGACATTCCACAATCTGACAAAAAGGGAGCAAAGTTTTATAATTTCAAGACTAAGTATAAATATATAAAACTCAATAAATATGAGGCCCTTTGGCAATATAGTATCTCCTTTGAAAATGGAGGAAAGGCATTCTGAAAAAGCAATTGCTAGTTCTCTCTACATGTAGTACATTAGGAATGTAGATAAGCAAGTACCTATCAAAAAAAAAAAAAAATTGTAGATAAGCAAGTGAATTCTCATCTTCGTTATCTATATCAATATCCAGGTATGGGAACCAAGCTGTTGCTGACGAGCTAAACTCTCTTTATGGGGATTCTCGAGCTAAAGGATTTGGTCCTGAGGTACATGAACTTTTTAGTTGGCTAGTCAGAAACTCTTTTTATGCTATAATTTTGCTTGGGTTATGAAGATCTCATAAATAGGCACCTAATACTGGACTTCATCAGTTAGTTAGCCTTTAAAGAAATTCTATATTAGACTTTTACTGGGTCAGCAGTTTTGAAGAAACCAGTGTCTACATGTTTGCAGGTCAAAATGAGAATTCTTATGGGAACATATGGCCTTTCTGCTGGTTATTATGATGCATATTACAAGCGTGCCCAGCAGGTACTACAATTATTGTGCTATGTGTTTTCATTTATAAGGTGTGATTTGTCTCTTAACCTGGTTAAGATAATTTGATGGTTAGGAGTCACCCTATATTAGAACTTCTCATGTGTTCCTATTTCATATATTGAAGATAATAGGAAATCTGACCCATTGTACCAGGGAAATCATAGGCTTATCTGATGTCAATCTTGCTATCTTTGTGTTTCTGATGACTATAATCTTATTGTTACAGCAATGATTCTGGAATTTCTAATCATATAAAATGGATAATCAATATTATAAATCTTTGTCGATTCTTTTTAAGGCTGATATGTTTTTGACATGATTCCCTTAAACCTTTATGGTGTCCAAGAAGAAATTTACGATTGTAATAGTGTTTTAGGTGAGGACCATAATACGGAAAAGTTTCAAGACAGCACTTGATGAAAATGATATCCTAATTTCACCTGCTGCTCCATCTGCTGCTTATAAGATAGGTATGCTGCTTCCATCTTTTGTTTTGGTTGTTAATAGTGTGTTTCTTTCAGTGGATAACCCAATTGCTTGTCATGTTTACAGGTGAGAAAATAGATGATCCATTGGCAATGTATGCAGGCGACATCATGACTGTGAGCATTTTAACACTGCTTTGTGTGCTTTTTTTTTTTTTCCAAAAAATTTTTTTGTTCTTCATTTTTGCCTGTTCATTCTCGTTCGATAGATAAGGAGGGAGAATATATCTTGATTTATTTCTTGTGTAATGTATTTCATGGAAGTGAAACATGAAAAGACCTAAACTAGATTTGTAATAGCAGAAATTGGAATTTTTGTCAGGATTTAATTACCAATAGTGACCTAGGATGAGGTTGTGATAAAAAAATTTATTTCTAAAGTCATTCAACAGTGGTTAAAAGGAGAAACAGTGTCAGGTCAGCGTTCTGACCCTAAGTTGAGTGGGAAGGAACTACAAGATGCATGTAACTGATGCTAATATTTGATGGTTGAGATGTATGCTCATCCTCTTCCCTCGCGAGATTTGAAATCTCTATGCAAAATGGTAGGAGCCAGTGGCTCTACCTTGGCAATTTTCACCAGTTATCTCAAACCTTTATGTTTTGTTGCATGAACAATTTGCTGTTCTTAGTGCGCAAGGAATTGAATGACATACATAATGTGTGATCTTGAATATCCTATAGCCTTCTGCTTCACTTAAAGCACAGTTAAATTTCAATTTCTTCTAGTTTGCCTCCGTGTTTTGATTTGCATATGGCTCTTGCGTTAAATAGGTTGTATGTGTTCGAATTATCATGTTGAATTATTAGTGACAAGAACTAGTCACAGGTTTTTTTCAAAGCCGTTATTTTGTGTCTCGTTGAGCTTCTATTAACCAATTTTTGGCACCTACAAGGACCACAACCAAACTCCACATATAACCTCTTTTCTACATATATTTTTTGTTCTCAGATAGTGACTTTTTTTTTTTTGTCAATACAGGTCAATGTTAACTTGGCAGGGCTACCTGCATTGGTTTTGCCTTGTGGATTTGTTGAAGGGGGAACAGCAGGCCTTCCTGTTGGTCTTCAGATGATTGGTGCAGCATTTGATGAGGTACTGAAAACTTATGTTGCAATAGATATTTTGATATTAGAATTGCTGCATAGTCCAACCCTGTTCATGTCCTTTTTGCAAGAGAGATGGGTGACAATCTGCTAAAGGTTTTTGGTAATTTAATTTTGAGGAGACGTAAGGGGGGAGTAAAGTTTAATTATACAATTTTTTTTAAATTAATAAAAAAAAAAAATGAGAATGAGATAATATAGAACCATGAAGAAAATACTTTCTATAAAGTTGGATATACTTTGGCATCGGCACGCTCCTGATGGACCAAAATGATCCCACTCAATAATTCCAACTACTTGTAAAAATATGTATTCTAAAGGCTTCAATTGCATCTTTACGATGGGTAAATTTTAAAATGGCTGATATCAAGATTCTATTCTATAATGTTTGCAGGAAAAGTTGCTCAAAGTTGGTCATATCTTTGAGCAGACTCTTCAAAATTGCAGATTTGTCCCTCCACTGATAGAAGATGACACTGCATGGTAGCTACCAATGATCTTTGATGAGGATAAAGACAATTTGTAATGCCATTGCATCCATTGATTGGAGAATTTTGAGTCATCATCAATTTACACATGACAGTATTCAGACCCAACAATGCCTAGATAAACTTCTGATGAAGTATTTTAGTAGTGGTAGGCAAAGAATTAGACAAAAATCATGATTTTGCCAAATGTTATTTGATGATGAATAGAAGCAAAAATAGATCAGCCCCTTATCCATGTTACCATGAACCTTGAAAATGTTCACTGTTTGAAATTACAGCGTTATATGTAAATTAAGTCAGATTGAATTTTGTACACCAGCTTCACTACAAATGATATCAAACGTGCTAGGTGTGTTATCTTGTTTGGATTTAGGGTTCTAACACGAATCAAGTTGCTTTTGAACAGTTGAGTTCTATTCGTTAAAATGTTTGTCCAAGCTTATTAACTAAATGAGTTCAAATTTTTCCACCCAAAAAAAAAAAAAAAAAAGAAAACTCAATTTTGAAACAATTTGCTTAACAAATTAGGTTTGAACATACATAAACTTGACTCAGATATGTTTAAGAATGCCTTCCCTAATTAATGTGTGCAATTTAAAGAAAATTTTGGAAAAAATTAATGGAATGTAAATGATTAATTAGCCAGTTTGAGAACACGCTTTGGATAGCTAATACTACTACGAACTAATAGAAGACAAGATACAATTTAAAGCAAAAATATGAAGTCTACGTAAATCAATTCAACAGAGTTAGTCGATTATCGAGCCTAAAAATTTTGTACCTCTTAAGCTCGAATCCAGCTCAAGCTCAATAACAATTTTGTTGGTCTTAAGCTCGAAGTCAGCTCTAGCTCAATAACAAATGAGGTTAATTAAGTTAAAACACCTCGATGCTTGATTTAGCTTAGCTATGTTTCTTTTTCATCTCAAACCCTAATTTCGACGTAAAATGCAGTATTTCAAAAATCATTATCATTAACAGTTACAAAATAATAATTGAGAAGTAGATGAAAGTTTTATAAATGTAAGTCCCAAACCCACAATTTTTTTTTGAAACCTTTTATAGAACTGATAAGGAGAACTTTGTTAAAACTGACATTCATCTCTCTTTAAACAAACAATGTGTGACAACTAACAAACATACAATAAAAGAGATGAGGGGGTAATTTGCAGAGTAGCATGAGTTTGCCACACTCAATCATTAGTTAGCAGGTTTTAGAAAGAATTGAGGAGAATAATATCTCAAGCCTTAAAGGTTCGAGTTCAGTGAAGAAATTGAGCCTCAAAGTCTCGAGTTCTGATTGTTGACGTAGAGATTTTTTTTGCCACATGGAACTCGAGTCTTTAAGACTCAAGTTCCATAGAAGAAGAAGAAGTATCTGAATAAGAAAGAAGAAGATCTGAAGAAATTGAAGAAGAAAAGAAGATGTAGAGAAGAGCCCATAGAGGAAGAAGAAGAAAAGTCCCCACAGGAATAGAAAGAACATGAAGAAGAAAGGAACCCATGGAAGAACATGAAGAAGAAAGGAACCCATGGAAGAACACGAAGAAGAACCCAAGCATGAAGAAGAAAGGAACCCACTGAAGAAGAACCCAAAAGAACGAAGAAGAAGAATGGAGCAAATGGACAAAGGAAATCAAGTTTTAGATACTCGATTTCTACGTAGATTTTTTTCCATGTCAGATTGCCATTTCATGCAACTCGAGTTCCACCTTTGAACTTGAGTTTTAGAGTCTCAAGATACTAGTTTACTACATAGTGTTGCAAACATGACAACTAACTAAAATATTTTAAAAATAATGCTAAATGGAAAAAAAAAAAAAATTAATGAGATGAGTATATTGTACTTTGGCAACTAGCAAATATGGAGTTGACTTTTGGTAGTTTAAATTTACTTAGTTATAACTTACAATTTACAATCTTTACAAATCTCAAGTCTTTGAGACTCCAGTTTACTGAAGGAACTCGACTCGAATTCTAAGTTGATGTGGATAAATAATTCACATGGAATACGAATCTATAAAGTGGAAAGAACAAATATGAAGAAGAAGAAGAAAGCAGACTAGACAAAGAACAAAAAAGAATAAAAAGAATAGAAACAAGAAAGTAGAAAACAAAGAAGAAAGATCAAGTAATCTTATATTTGTGTGTTGCAAGAACTAAGACTGAGTTCCACGCGAATTTTTATGTCCACTTCTTGCCACTAGTTCTTTCATTAAATTTGAATCTCTAAGACTTAAGACACTACTTTGTAAATAGTTTGCAAAATCAACCAAGTATATGTTTAAGAACAATTTATTTAATTGAAACCGAAAAGTTTTTGTAGAAAATATAATTACGCTAACTAATAAAATTGTTAATAAATTCATGCAAAAAAAAAAAAAAACACGCTTACAAATCGTCACCCTTTCATTCGCAACACTTGTTTAACTATTGCGCACGCTTGGTGCGGTAATCACTTTACAAATATAAATGCTTGTGGGGTGTGGGAGGTAAGAACCGAGATTCAAATCTACATGCAATAGTTTCACACAAATATACACTTAGATTAGGTTAAAGCAGAATTTTATTGTGTATAAAAATAAATAAATAAATTAGTTACAAACCCCGCCACCAAGACCTACCCGTCGCGCACGTTAGCACGAACCATATTCTTTTTTTTCTTTTCTTTTAATATATTAATGGGTCCCACTTCTTTTTTTACACTCCCACGCCTTAATATATAATTACGAAACCTTTACCCCAAAAATATCATCGTCCTCCTAGATCCGGCGCACGTTAGCAAAATTCTGTTTTACTCTTTTCTTTTTTAGCTAAAAAAAAAGTCAGATTATAATCAAACGGACTCTTATTCCTCGGCGATTCTCTTCGATTACTTGGTCAGTTCCCAAAATCCCTGATGCAATTCGCTTTCGTTTAGATCTAATTTTTATTATTTTATTATTTTTAGTTAATCGAGGAATTCACATATTTTTATTTTGGATTTTAATATCTACGATCTGATTCTCTTTCCTTCTCTCCCAATTTTATTTTTCTCTTAATTTGCTTTGTGTACTGTACAATTTTGAAAGTTCAGTTTTTTTTTTTATAATTTTTTAATTGTTGAGAAATTGTCTTGGGGAGTTTGGAGCTTATATTTTGTTTGAGAATCAGGGAAAGTTAGAAACTTTATCAGAAGTTTTCTGATTGAGCTGCTGAGAATAATCAGAAGAAAAAAAAAGCTCAACTTTTTGTTCTGCAATTGTTAATTGAATTATTCATTTATTAGAAAAAAAGAGAAGGATATATATAAGATTTCAAGCTCCAACTTTTGTTTTAAGAAAGCTCTATATCAAGTTGAATTCAGTTATTTGATTGTGATTTTGAGTTAATTTTGTTTTATTTGGGTTTATACTTCTTTTTGAAGATAAACTATGAAAATTGATTGGATTGCCCTGTGTACTCACTTGTAGTGAAGAACAAGAAGAGATCAGAGATATGCCTCATAGAGAGATTGTAGTGAATGGAAGGAAAACACCTCCATCACTAGTTGATCTTTGCGTTAATACCGCGATAGATAATTTAAGGTACCTTGGAGATGTTGGTGAAACAGATCTTTATCTTCTTGATCGGATTTTACCACATTGTACACTTGACCAATTGATGCACGTTGAGAAGTCTTCACAAGTAGGAAGTGCTGCATTTAATCTTTGTCATTAGTTTTTCTGCTCTACTTAAGCCGGAATGTTAAAAATGTGTTCTTTTAATTTAATTCTCTTTTAGGGAAGAGATCTGAGTCAAGTGACTGACAATTTGTGGAAGAAATTTTACGAAAAGCAGTTTGGTAAAGACAAGACAGAGGAAGTAGTCAGGAGGATGGTAAAGAGTAAGAAGACATTTAAATGGATACAATTGTATGAGGTAAATTTCTATATTTCACTCCTTCGGTTGATCTTTTTTGTAGTTCCTATTGTTAGATGCAGTTTTCTTTTGTAGGAAGGTAGGTCAGTTGGTCCTTTTTGTAACAAATGCAAATTTTGCGAACTATTTGTTGTGTTATAAAATGTACTATTAAATTTGGGTGACTTACTTGCAGGCAAAATTGGAATACATTGCTGAGCAGGAGAAGGAAGCAGCTGCTCGATTTAAGCAACGATATGAGAAAATTGATGCACGTATGTTCTCTCAATGTCAAGGATTCTAATGTTTACTTCTGTTCTTTCCTCTGATCACATTTCATGTTTTACATTGCACACTTCTGTACATATGATGTGTTTCTTAAAAGGTTGTGTCGCAGTTGTAATTTTATATTATCTCCCTATTATTGTGTTGTCCATGTTGATTTAGTTGTGACCTTTTCTTTATTTTTTTTTGATAAGTGATTTAGTTGTGAACTATGTTGCATGTGTCTTCGTTTTCATATACAAACTGAGTTTTGTTTCCATTCCATTATCTATCAATCCTTTCCTGTGTCATATTTTACCAAACATTGAGCCAGTTGGTCAGCCTAGAGAGGCAAAAAGAGTTCCTTGGTTTATTGAACCTCCAGCCACCACCCCGAACCTCCTCCACTGCCAGCTGGCACCACTTTTGGAGGTCCCATTGGATGTAGGGGCAGTAGTAACTCAGGCCATCCCAATGTATTTTGAAAAAGATTCCAGTTTGCAATTGTGTATTTTTAATTAAATGCTGAAATATTTTGGGACAAGTTTTAGTTTAGTGTTTCTCAGGTTTGGATATTGGTAACAATCCTATGTACCTTCAACTAATGGTTATTTAATTTATTTCACTGGCAGACTTATTTTACTTGAAACCTCATTTTAGGATTTTTTTTCAAATAAGTAATAAAATTTTAATAATGATGATTGAACTCTGTTTTAGGATTTTCTATAGCCAATGAGCTCCAACTCAATTGGTACTTCTTTCACAAGAACTTGAAGAACAGGTGGAAGGTAAGTCGTGGGTTTCAAATCCACTAGGTGCTTATGTAACTTACTAATAAGAAAGAAAAGAAAAGAAAAGATAGGATTCTATATAAACTTGATATCTTGGAATCTTATTCTTCCGCTATGCTTAAGATTACCAAAATACTTAGTATGTCTCTCTATGAGGTGCAGGGATGTAGGCCAATGATCCTGAGTAAAACCAAAAATGATATCTTTTAGGGGGATAAATAATAGGAAACATCAAATGAATGATTCCTTTTTAATCACTTCTTGCACCTAGCTCACTTGAGGCAACAAGGAAAATTTAGTGAGATCACATGTAAGTTATACACTACAACTTACTGCAGAAGATTGAGATAGAAATATTAGAAGGTAAGCAAAATATTGAGTCCTTGAGAATCTTTGTTCACACTTATTTTCAATTACAAGCATTTTCGAGGTTCTATTTTCTTTCTGTCCATGTTGCTTTGTAATATTTAAATCCTATGAAAATTTAATTCTGTGAATTTTTATGCATGGTTTACTAGTTAGGTTCCCGGCTATTATTTTGTGCACATAAGAAATTCTTAAAAGGTTTTCAACTTTTGTAGGAAAACAAAGTCGGCAAGTTCAGATTTGCACCAAAGTTCCACCTTCCAAAAATAAAAGAGGCTTTTTTGGAGGTAGCCTTTTTATTTCGTTGTGCTGATGTTGTTCAAGGAGTTCAGCAATCTATTTATATCAACTTGGGCAAGTTAAAGCCCCATGCTGAAACTTAAATGCTGTAGAGGATGATAGTTAATTTACTTTTGACAATTCTCTGTAGGCAGTGGACCTGGCTACAATGTTTCAAATGTGAAGAGCAACTTGATGAAGAAGTCAAAAGTAGATTATCTTAACAGGTAATCTTGTAGGGAAAGTTCCTCTTGAAATGTTGTATCTACACAAGATTGAAAGAAACAATGAACTCATAACCTACAGTGTGCAAATTAATTGTGTAATATTTTCTTATCAAAAAAGTAGATGCATCTAAGAAAAGAGTACTGGGCAGAGGGAAAGTAATTACACCCTTGCTCTGGACTAGAAACGTAGGTTTTGAGGCATCTGGGACTATTTTTTCTTTTTTCTTTGATAAGTGACTGGTAAAGTACACACCTTTACTGGTGAGGGACATGCCATTGATTAGTGCCAAAAAAATCATTTGATGATTTTCAACCTTCATTTGAAGGCATTCTCTTACATTTCTTTTACGCTTGTGAAAAAAAATAAATTCTATTTTTCATCATCTCTATTGAAATGGTAAAAACAAAATTATATGGAATTGGTAGATCTGCAAAGTATGCAGTTCTACTCATTGGGAATACGTTTTTTGGTAGGTCCTGATTATTTCCTTCAAAGTTTTATGTTAAAAGAATTTGGGTTCTTACTAGGGCTTGTTGATTTGCTCTCAAGATTTCCTCTTCTTGAAACAATTTTTTCTCAGGGTATTTACTCTTTCTTTCTTCTTTTCCTTTTGAACAGTAATGAGATGAAAAACCGTGCAGCTATGAAGAGAATGGCCTCCCAGACCCAGAGGAACAATGGGTAAGAGTCTCTGTTGGCATTATTCTAATAATGAGTATAAGAAGCTAAATATTGATGCATTTCCAGCTCTTATTCTATTGCTCCTTGTCCCTACAGTAGTAGCTCTTCCATGATGAGACCAGCCCAACTTAAAGGAAAAGATTCTGCTTCAACTTCTAGACCTTTAAAACCCGTAGGGAGAAGATTTTAGAAGCATGCCTTGTGAATCTTGGCATTGCTATGGAGACAGCTATCTTGGATGGTATCCTTGCTCAAGCTTTGCAACATTTTTACTCCTATGTAGCTCCGTTTCTAAACAATCTGGAATTTAGCCAGGCGATGTCATGCTTTTCCCTGCTTGTAGTTGTTCTTTTAACCCTTTATTACATCCCAAGAAGGAATATTTTGTTGTAATATTTATTTTAATACAAAGTGGTAACAAAATTAAGATTTGTGATCTTGATTTTTGTAATTTGATTTGCTTTCTTTTTGGCAAATGTAGTAGCTATATATCATATAATTATATGCAAGTGTCAAGAGTTTGTGCCATCAGCTGTTGTGTGCAATAGAGCTCACTCTTCATTTTCTATTTGTAAGTGGTTGCAGCCTGCAGGTTCAATTAAATGGGAATCCTTATTGACAATGGGAGAGAGGCAAAATATGTTCAGTCTTTGATCCAGAAACAGCAAGCAAGATTTTGTACCTTCTCCTAACCAAGGATGAATTGAATGGAAAACTCTGTGACCACGTCATCTTTGAAGGTGAAGCCGGTAATATTCTAAACCCTATACAGATCTACTCTAGACCGGCTGGATCATCTCTTCCACTAAGATGTCATCAACTCCACTGTTAGTGGGTTGGAGTTTTGATCTCTCCAATGTAATCAAGCCCCTATATTCAGCAGCCCATAATCTGGCCGTCGGGTCCTTTTTTTTTTGTAACATAATCATGGCTATCTCCATTTCTCATCTCCTAGACTTTATCCTTCATACTAGTCGAGTTGCAATTGAGATTTCTTGTAATTACTTATAAACTCAAAATCTAACTAGTGAACACCCAATGTGTGACTCCGCACATGTCCGCACAACACACATTTAACAATCTAATATGCACAATTTGGGGTATAACAAATGAAGACTTCCTGTAGAAATTTAGGTGTTTTTACCTGCTCTATCACAAATCACATAGTATGGGTAGAACGAGAGAGAAAGGGGAGAATGGAAGAGTTTCTTCAATACTTTTTTTTTCTATATCTTTCAATTTTCCTTTTCTTTTACTGTTTCTTAACTTTCCCTTTTCTTTGGTAATTGATATTCAAAATAAGCAGCAGATAAATCGTTGGAGCTCTTTTAACTTTTAAGTGCTCCAAATACTTTTTTCTAGATCTTTCAATATCCTCTTCTTTTACTGTTTCCCTGTCTTTCCCTTTACTTTGGACTTAGTGGTTATGGACTGAGCTTGAACACTTATGCTGGACCTTGACATTAATGACATCTCAATCTAAGCCTATGTGTAGTGTGTGAAATTGAAGTTTCCTGAGTCAGCTAAAAACCTTCTTTATATAGATAAGGAAGTTGGGCGATCCATATGAAATCAGTCATGAAAACATTATTCTTGTGATTCAACATTGTGGACGATCACCTTGTGCCATAGCTTTGATCATCAACTTTTTCTATCAACAGTTCATACATCCTCCGTTATTTCATGTTGATCGATTTTGAATTGAGGAGTAAATTAGGCTACTTTTTGAAGCCTTTTGAGGATATCCTCTTGAATTAAAGTCGCAAGCATAATTGATCATTGTTTGATTTCCGTACGAGTACTCACAAACGGCTAAGCTAAACTCAATCACCCCGTGTGTATGAAATATGAACGTAAACCTACTTAGAAATTTTAGTCATGTCCATGATCTAATGTAAAAATGGTCCACTAGAGTCTGTTTTTGTTGATTTACAACCTGATAGAGAAAGAAGTTAATATAAAGTAATAATTGT
This sequence comes from Castanea sativa, assembly GCF_040712315.1. Classification (NCBI taxonomy): domain Eukaryota; kingdom Viridiplantae; phylum Streptophyta; class Magnoliopsida; order Fagales; family Fagaceae; genus Castanea; species Castanea sativa. Next base: position 62,365,516 of record NC_134018.1, on the reverse strand, counting down.
GTTGTTTCACTTCTATAATGTGTCCAATTATTTCTTATACCACATAATAAGAACGTAAGAGTAAATTAAAACAAACTACATTTTCCAAGCTTGGGAAATGTTAACCAGCATTGACCAGTGCTTGTTAAGGTGCAAAAAAAGACCCCAAAAAAAAAAAAAATCACAGAAAAAAGTCAAAAAAAAAAGACACTAAACAGTATCTATAAAGCTGAAAAAAATGAAAAAGCTGTAAAAAAGACAAAAATTGTTAGAAAAATTTCAAAAAAGTTGTTAACTGGCATTTTGCGGTGCCCATTAACACAAACGTAGCTTTTTTTTTTTTTTTTTTTTCCTCAACCAAACAAATGAGTTTTCCATTTTTCCATCCTCCCAACCAAACACATATAATGGAAAACTAAATCTTTTCTATATCCCCCAACCAAAAGTATTAGTGTTCTCTTAAAGAAATGCTTTGGCTCATAGAATATCAAATCGCAAATTCATCAAGATCAGATACCATTCTTCAAGGCAAAGCATTTATCCGTGGAGTGTCCTTCCTTTTGATGATAGTGGTAGTACTGCTCCGGATTATAGAACTTTCGAAATGAGCTTGATGGAGGCTTTGGATTAACAGGGTCTATCACTTCTTTGAAACTAATCTGCCAAAAGCTATTCCAAGAGTCATGTTCAGCTTGTCACACATTCTTCGGGTCCTTAACTGTACCATTACAATGTGCTTGGATATTCGTCATTCCCAGCGATGTTATGAAACATAGAGTTCCTCAAGAATATGGTATAGTAAATAGTCATTGAGTTTCTCATTGTTATGAAAAATAGGAAAGTGAAAAGTATTGTTCAACTTGGATGCTTGAAATAATTATGTAGGTAAGATTGAAGTGAGCAGAAGATGGTAATTGGACAAGAATTAAACTTTAGGATTTTTTTTTTTTAATTCCCCTTAAATTTGGCATCTTGAATCTCACTTTGCTGGCAGAGAGTGAACTTCACAAAATCATATTAAATATATTTTCAAAAGGGAACTTTTCAAAATGAGTACATCAATTTGACAACTTCTCATAGTCTCAGAATCTCAATTTTTAGCTTTTGCATACTAGCTGAACAGAAGCCTGCATACTTTGATGGATGGAGGATTAAAAAAGAAAAAAGAAAAAAACTGATGACCACGAAGGGTGTGGAGAATATAACCTGATTGGCCTTGTTCAACAACATTTCTAGCTCTTCTTTGCTCTTTCTGCTTGAGCTGAACACCAATCCCATTTCTATATTTGTATGAGAGAGAGAGAGAGAGAGAGAGAGAGCTAGTTCTTCAACCAATCATTTTCCTGCAATTCCATCTCTTTGGTTTAACTACTTCAAAATCAAATACTGCATTTATTTATTGTCGTAGGTATTTTACATCTTGAGAAACAACTCTGGCATAAACATACCCTAGTATTGAAAAACAGATTTTTTTTTTTGCTCTTTGGGTAATTTTTGCTAACAATTTCATTATGTGGCCCACAAGCAAACATATTAGTTAAGTAGCATCTCCAATTTTAGAGACTTGAGTTCTAAAAGGTGGCAAATCTGACCTGGCTTAAAAGCCACATGGAACTAGAGACTTGAGTTCTTTCAATGAACAAAATTCATAGAACACAACATGCACAGAACACAATTCACCAAAAATACACCTTCAGGTTCTCAGATTTTCACATAAACACGAACCCATTCACATCTCACCTGCAAACCCAAAAAAAAAAAAATTTCATGTGCCACCACCTCATCCCCGATCCACGAACCTCACAGCCTCCTCCTCATAAATCTGCTACTCGCACGTTGCCTAGAGTTCCATTGGGTACCAGATCAGATAGAAAGAGAGTTCATGGGCTTTGATAAGGGGTTTTGACCAAGAGAGATCAGGAACGAGACAGAGCGAGAGAGGAGAGAGAAAGCTTCGGCCTGGTGTTTGTGCTAGAGCTCAGTGAGTGAGCTTCGGCCTTGGAGGCCCAATTTGGGCTTGATCTAAAGAGCAGAAGAGAGGTTCATAAAGAAGAAGAAATGATCAGTTTAGGCTAGGGTCAGATTTTTTCTCTCGGTTTTCTTTAAGGAACTCGAGTCTTAGAGTTCCAAGTGGATTTTTTTCCTCATCAGCTTTGCCACCTCTTGGAACTCGAGTCTTAGAACAGAAAAACATGGCTCTATTGATTAATAGATTTGGCTTTAAACAGGGCTTCAAAGTAACCATTCCAACAAGAGAACAGAAAAACATCCATTACATTGAAACCTTGAAGTCTGAATATTTAAGTAGGTAAAAGTTTTCATTGTTCAAAGTATCCATTCCAACAAGAGAACAGAAAAACATCCACTACATTGAAACCTTGAAGTTTGAATACTCTGACATTCCCCATGCTATTTTTTGGCTGTCAATCTTCAGAAGTCACTAACTGATATTAGAGTCTCGGGCATGCTTAAGGGCTGCTTCATTTTTTGATTTCTGCAATCATCAAACAAACAAGATCAACGTGTATAAGTCAATCACAATTTGAAGCTATATTAACTTTAGAAGTTTTTTATTTAACCTACATTGGAAATATTTATCCACAAATTAAGCGTCTCCCGAGCTTTTCCTGATTCATGTGTTTCACGAGCCAAAATCACCCCTTCACCCAAGGTGTTCACATGGCCACTAACCAACAAAGCTGCCGCTGCATTCATTATCTGTTCAAACATTTTGGTGATAATTAGATTTCTCTCAATCATAAGTAATAATCTATGACATTAACATTTTAATGAGAGCCAAATTGCCAAAGTGCTTACAAGTGCATCAGCAATGGACCCTTTTTGTCCTGATAACACACGCTTTAGAACCTCTGCATTATACTCTGGATCTCCACCTCTCAAGCTATCTAAAGTGCAGTGGGGAATGCCAAACTCCACTATCAAATAAACATTATGTCTTTATCAGTAAGTATAAAGAAATTGTTCATAACCATTACTACGTAGAAACTAATCAAACATGAAAAAATAAGAATAAAAATTAGAAGGAAGATTCTCACCTGGATCAAATGAGAATCTCTCAATATTTTTTGGAGTGACATCAAGGATTAACCCAGGTCCTGTATTCAAATCATTGATCTGTGACTAAGATGAGATTTAATAATATACTTAAACAGAAACTATAAAAGGTATAAAAGGGCACACCTCATCAAGATTGATAGGGCATCTTCATTTGTACACGTACTGATAGGGTTCTAGAAAATTTTAAATTATGCAATACATTGAGGAAAAAAATGTGATAGGACATAAATTGACAACATAAATTATGCAAAGTGCTCCTCTTTAGAAAGGTTCCCTACATTATCAAAAAATAAAAAGAATAAAAAATCAACCAAATGCCTTTTTTTTTTTCACTGAAAAAATATGTTCTTTTTTGATATAGATAAGCAATGTTATATGCTATAATAATAATAATAATAATAATAATAATAATAATAATAATAATAACAATTTGGCACTAATAACTAACGCAAAATGTAATGACATACAGTTTTTTGTTAGTTGTAAATCTATGTAAATGGTTTGGATCAATAAGAAAAATGACCAAGGCATGTAAAAATGGGTTATGCCCGATCAATCTTGAGAGAAGGCTGCCTCGTCATAGTTTATCTCATACTTTAAAAATAGAGAGAGATAAATTTCAAATTCTACAATTGTAATAAGCGTACTTTAGCCTTTTTATTTTTATTTTAATGAGTATCTTACCTAGGGGACTCATTTCATCTAAACCCTCTGAGTGAACAACTAATGCTCTTTTCATGCCAAAGAGCTGCAGTGCTTTAGCCATTTTTAAGACCTATACAACAGAACATAAAATGAGAGAAAAACTCACGACCACATATATGCAACTAATAACTTGAAAAGTGAACCCAACTACACAAGCCCCTTAACAGTAAATAATTGTGTATCAGTCTCCTTCTATATTAGAGAATACACAATGAAATCAATGTTTTATTCATGATGAAGTGATTACTGCAATCAATAAAAATATGAAACATAGTTGTGTTAGTTTGATTACATGCTCTTAAACTAAAATTATAGACTCATTTTTGCCACTATAAGTTATCTACCAGAAACAAACCATTGTAACTTGGGTACAATTTGAAATACTCCAGCACTATGTTGATCTGATAAGCAAGTACAAAACACTTAAGAGTTTTCAGTCAATTATACATAATACATTAATGAACAATTCAGGCAAGACCCAATCAAAATAAAAATCCTTCGAATCTTACCAGCAATTACTCTATTGATTAAGAATCTATTTAATCATAGCCTTATGTCTACTGAAACCATCTTGGGAAAAGAGTGACTAAATTTGAAATAATGTAATAATCTATCACTTTCATTATGTAATTAGTTTCAAATATTTTAAACTTCAGGTGTGGTTAAAGAAAAAATGACAAATATCCTATGGACCTTAGCAACAACCAGTTGCTATGAGAAAAGTAAAATTAAAAAAGTGCTCATAGGCCTTCCTGTTGTTCACAAAGTTGGCATTTAAATGATCTCAGGTGCATTGAAATTATTTTGAAACTTGTTAAAGAAAAATGCAATCTGTTTCATAAACCTAGAAAAAACTGAGAATCATACAGTGAAAGCAGTGAAGCTTGAATGATTGACCGTGTATACAAACAACCATGGTACCACCTTGAGTTTATTGCTACAGGAACTTGATGGAAGAAAAAATTATGTTTATTTTTTGGTGGGGGGAAGTTAAATGAAAATAAATAATCAAGAAATATAGTTTTAGGAGAGTAGATGATAATTCTAATATTTCAGCTATTCTTGATGCAAATACTTACCAAGTCTTCCTTGTATACACCAACAACAGCAAAAGGTACTCTTGCTGGATTCAACATTGGGCCCAATATGTTGAATACAGTTTTTACTTTTAGCTTTTTTCTAACAGGGCCGACAATCTTCATTGCTGGGTGATATCTTGGAGACATCATAAACCCAATTCCTCCCTCGTTCACACATCTCGTCACCCCCTGAGTTAAAAAAAAAACAATTAAGAGAAATTGAATTAATATAGGCAAAAATCATTTGTTCACAGTATTGGCACTCTTTCTCATATTACATGAGTTTTTTTTTTTTTTAATATATATATAAGTAAAGGTGTTGACATAATAAACCCCAGCGTATAAGTTTTTTTTTGTTCTCTGATAGATGTATTGTGTTCTTAAGGAAATAATATATAAATAATAGGGCTTCAATTAGAGATACCATCCTTCTCTGATTGCAAAATTATCGCTATAACTTCTAGCCTGATATTTATTTCATAAATTGTCTATAAAGTCTAGTGCAGCCAATTTATAATCTCCTAGCGGTCAGAATGTGCTTCTCACCACAAATGAAGCTGCTCTGAAGCATAGTCACTCACTAGCCATAATATCATTGGAGCATCAATTCAACTTTGAAAAATAAAATTAATTACACTAACCTCCGGATCCAAGTCATTAACTACTCCCAATGCCTCTAATACATCAGCACTTCCACATGCGGAAGAACTTGACCTATTTCCTTGCTGAACACAAAACAATTAACCAATCACTATTTCATTCATTTATATCTCACTAAAGATCAAAGCATCAAAAGTAAATGCAGAGGGATGCCAACCTTTGCAACTTTTGCCCCACAAGCTGCAGCAAGTATTGAAGCCCCTGTGGAAATGTTCACCGTGTTTGCTCCGTCACCACCAGTTCCAACAATGTCAACTGCATCAACCAACCCTTCTATCTTCACACTATGCTTGAGCATGGCCCTTGCCAACCCCACAACCTGTTTGAAAAATCATTAAAACCCCATAAAAGTATTCACTTTCACTATCCTTTATTTTTTGAGATAGGTAGATAGTGGGAGGGAGGAGGTGGGATTCAAACCACAGACATGATACACTGCAAAGAATGCCAACTACCATTGGGTTATCACTTGAACCCCTCATTATCCTCCATTTGTTTCAACATTAAACATACTTTTATAGACAAAAATTGAATTGACTTAGTCCTTAAAAGGCATTCAGGCAAAAAACTTGGGTGGGGTGGAACCAGAATTTATCCAGTAAAAATCTATTGAGATAATTTTAAGTGTAAAGAAGCAGCTAGAATGCATGCCGAATATTATTATTTCATGAAATTTCACTTTTATAGACAATTAATTCTAATAGCCATCTATCAATTCCAAGGGGTCGTACAGGATACTATAATCTTAAAATGCCAATTGATAAAACTCAGTCCCACAGAGCCCCAAAGAAGAGAACTCTTACCTCTTCATATGTCTCTCCTTTGGCTCTCAGCAGAACAAGAAAAGCACTTATCAGTGCTTCATCTGCATCTTTCAGTAAAAAATCCAGGGAAGCCTCAGCCTCAGTCTCAGACAAATCAACACGACTTATCAATGTTTCAATCAACTGCAACAACCAAAAAAAAATCAGAAACCAGTAGAACCCAGAAGCCAAAATTACATATAAACACAAGATAAAACACCCCGAAATCCATACCTCATTAAAAGATGGTATTTTTTGGGTTGAACTCTCAGAAACAGTGCTGGGAAATGCAGAGACCAGAGTGGTTGTATGTCTTATTAGTTGATTTGTGTGAAGAATTGGGTGTGTGAAGAAGCAATTTCGAGGACTATTAAGCTTGGGAATGGAATTCAAAGAAGGGAGAAAGATTTGAGATTTGTAGGAGGAGATTGCCATTACATTTACAGCCCAATTTCACAACAAAAGCTAATCTTTGAAAACAGAAACTGTGTCCCTGAACGTATTTGGCGGTATGAGCGAAAAAGAAATGGGTTATGCAGCTTAATATGGCAGCTATTCTGTTCCAGAAAAGGTAACTTATTAGAGAATCCATTAGTGGCGTTACCATTTGTGAAGGTTAACGTACGGTTTGGTCTGGTGAGTGAGCTGTGACTGTACGCATGAGGTAGCACGTAGCAGTAGCAGATTCCCATGTAAACTGTCAAGACGTCAACAGTGTAAAGGTTGTTCACAGTCACGACAAATCTATGCTACTATTGGATTTGGATGTCTTTTTTGGATAAGTTGGATTTGGATGTGTTCGAACAAATTCATAAACTCTCAAATTCCTCTCTTTTTTAATTAAATAATTTTAAATTTAAAAACACGCAGGTCAAAAAGAGTAATCTACATAGAAAAAGATCTACACTACCTCTCTATCAGATTTTTTTTAAGAAAAATGATATGTTCATAACATTTTCATAATATTTTTACAACAAATCATAAGTGACAGGTTGTTACTGGTTGTTATTATTAGGGTAAAAAAATAATCTTAATGTTAAGTTCAAATTTAAATTAATAACAACTAACCACCTATGATTTGTTGTGAAAATATTATAAAAATATTGTGAACGTAACACTTTTTTCTTTTAAAGGTATCTCTATCTCACTTTTAAATATTATTCCACGTGTTTCTAAAAAAAAAAAAAACAGTATTCCACATTATTCCATAATATCTTACCTCTTCCTAATATTTTTTTTAAAAATACTCACAATAACTCTCAGTTATTTTATAGTATTTCTTTTAGACAGATAACTTTTCATATTTGAATTCTACTGCATCTGCATGAGAGTTGGAAAAAAAAAATCAAGTGTTTCAGTTTCAAGTAATTTCTTCCGTTTATTTTATTTTTAAATATTATTATCACATTAAATCCAAAAAAAAAGAGTATATTGTAAGGGTAAAGTGTGTGTGATGAGGACGAGTCTTCTATAAAATATAAGAGTATATTACATTGGATTATTTGATTTAAAAAATAATAATATGGAATAAAGAATAAACTTTCTTTCTAATATTTCCCTTTTTTTAAAGAAAAAAAAATCTTTTTTGTTTTCCCTAGGCAAGGCATGGGGAAGCTTTGCCTACCTTTTCCGTACTAACTAAAGGTGTTCCGCATTGCCTTGCCTTGCCTTTTCCGTACTAACTGAAGGTGGGTCACAATCGGCATATCAGTGAAATATATATATATATTTTTTTAAAAACAAATGTGACTCTGATAGGTACCGCCCGTGTCCCTATGTTTCAGGCTAAGTGCAATGTCCAAAAGTCTGGGCACGGCTGTCCAGTTACGGTGAGAAGTCCTGCTTTGGGTAATTCTCCCTACCTTGGAGAGAGCACACAGAAATATAGAAACATAAATAATAATAAAATAAATAATAAAGAAGAAAATAAAAAAATATATATATTCAAAATAAAGTTAAAATGGAACATGAAATATGAAAACAAAAAGTAATAAAATCTTACTTAAATAAAACTTTTCTCTTGATTAAAACTAAAAAACTTTTATCTTTAATACAAGTTTTGAAAATAAAAACGGTTTGAAGAGTTACAAGATTACAATATTCCTTTCTTCAATACTCCTTTATCTTTGTCTTCATCAATTATGTCTAGTTTGTCTTGCACTATTCCAACATGACTATTGTCCTTCTTTCCCATAAAAGTTATTTTCAAGTCTTGATTTTTATCAACGCTTCTGTCAGTTACCTTTAAGTCATCTTTCTCAAAGTCATTTTTAGTGTCCTGAAATGTTATAGCTATAGGACTGTCGGTTACTTTATGTCTTCCATCTTTTATTTGTATTATACTATCACTTTCTATATCAACTTTCTTAGAGCATCCGCAGTGAATGTTGGATATGCTATATCTAAGCCTTTTACAATTGAAATTTAAAAGAAGCTCAAAAAAGCCACTCCAACGAAACTGGTAAAATGAGAGTATTGCAAAAAAATTTGCAATTGAGCTACAGTGTGATTCTAAATGTAGAATCACACTGTAGCTCAATTGTAAAAATTATATTAATATTTTATTTGTAAAATATTATTCCTTCTTCCACTGTCTCTCGTCTCTCGTCTCTCTCCATCGCTGAAACAACTCAAACCCACGCCAAGCCTCTCTCTTCTCTCTCACCATGTCTACCGATTCACCTACCCATCTCCAATCCCTTTAATCTCAGGCCTTTCTCTCTCAGTTGGTCTCATTTCTTGGTTTTTTTTTGTGGTTTCTGGCGGTGGAGATCGGCTAGCGATATGGATTTCTAGCGGTGGAGATCGGTGAGTTATGTGGGTTCCTGGCGGTGGTGGGTTTGTGACTGATGTGGGCGTGGGTTAGGTGGTGCAGCAGCGGCAGCGGCGACATGGGTCGGTGGCGGGTTTGTGGTTTTGATTTTGGGTTTTGGATTTTTATTTTGATTTTGGGTCGGCGGTGGCGAGTGATTTGTTATGGATTTTGATTTTTGATTTTTGATTTTGATTTGGATTGGAGATCGGCGAGGAATTTGCTAGAGGTTGCGTACCTGGTGCTTGTTTGATCGGAGATCGGAGGTCTGGTGCTTGTTTGATCGGAGATCGGAGGTCTGGTGCTTGTTTGATTTGGGTGATTTTTTGTTGTGATTTGCATGTTGTGATTTGCTGGGTATCCGATCGGAGGTCTGGTGCTTGTTTGATTTAGGTGATTTTTTATTGTGATTTGCTGGGTATGGGTTTGCTAGAGGTTGAGGCCGGTGCTGGAGGTTGAGGGAGAAAGAGACCAGTGCTGGAGGTTGAGGGAGAAAGAGAGGAAAAGAGAAATAGTAAAAAAAAAAGGATTAAAAAAGAATATTTAAATAAAATGGGAAAAAATAGAGTTTTAGGATGTTGGGGTTTTGTAAAATGGTATGGTATAATTGATAAAGTTGTTTTTTAGATGGTAAAATAGGATAGAATTAGAAAAAATGAATGCTGTAGCTCTTATGCCGAGTTTCTATTACACTATTCCTTTCATTATACCAATTATCTGTTACTAAAGATGATCTAAGGGTTCAAAGTTTGAGTTTAGAACTTTAATGCTTTCATAAAGATCCAAAAAACTGTCTATTCTGTTATTTCTTTCACTGTCTATTCTATTATTTCTTTTATTTTCTCTTACTACAGTAGTGGGTCTTTTAATAGCTTCTAAAGATTCTAATTTTTTATTAATTCTATCTAAAAAACTATTATTATGTCTATCAGTCTGCCTGTTGATTTTATCTTTTATTGATGTTCTCCAATTATTAGTGTTATTAGTGTAACTATAGTTATAATTGTAATTATCCATTTTACTGTCAGAATCAAAATTTGATTCATAATCCATAGTATCATTTAACCAAATATTATCTATATCTCTCATGCTATAACCTTCATCATAATCTATATCATCATAGTCCATGTTTCTAATTAGTGTGTGTCTAACCTAAGTGTGAACAAACAAACAGATGATGATCTGATAAATGTATTTATTCTATTTCCAAGCAATTAATAATTACTGGCGGAACTATTACTAACCACTGGTATCCTTGCTATCGGGCCCACCTCCTCGGGAAACTCCATTGCAGGACCACCCAAACACACGCCTATCCGTTGGCTAACAAAACAGGTTGACCAACACAAAACTATGGTTTGCCAACAAGCCTTGAAGCTGACCAACGCTACCAAGGAGCAAGTAGTGGCTATGTAGCAATAAAATTTCCTAGTAACTTCTTAATTGCAAAGAAATAAAACTCATACATCAACCATCCATGGCTCTAATACCATAAACTATCCAGGAGAAAGCACAGTAGTAATGTGGAAGCATAAACAATGATAAAATAGATAATAAAGAAGAAAATAGCAAAATAGATATATTCAAAATAAGGTTAAAACAGAATATGGAATATGAAAACAGAAACTAACAAAATATTACTTGAACAAAACTTCTGTCTTTGATTAAAACCAAAAACTTCTGTCTTTAATATAAGCTTCGAAAATAAAGATTGTTTGAAGAGTTACAAGATTACAAAGTCTGTCTGAAGGGAATGTTACAAGATTACAAGAGGGGAAGGATTACAAGAGTCTTTCTAAGGGAGAGGGAAGGCTATTACAAAGGCTTTCTAAAACTTTAAGCTTCTCATATTTTTTAGCTTGCTTCCTGTCTTCGAAGTCTATCTCTTTTATAGATGAAGAGAACCATGGTAAATCTTGAAAAGTAACCTGAGTTAGTAGAATTAACTCAAGTTAGACTTTCGGTAGGAACTGTCTAGAAATCTATCTGGTCTCTTTTTACGCATGCTGGTAAACAGTAGTGATAAATATCCGTCGGTCTATCTGTATCTGTCTGGACTGTCACTGTCTTGGATAAATATCTGTCTGTTTGGATTGTCACTGTCTTGGATAAATATCTTTCTGGCTGTATCTGTCTTGGACTGTCTTGGAATCTGTCAAGGTACTATTCACGCGTGCTAATAAATAGTGATCTGTCATGATTCTGTCGTTCTGTCATTTTATCATATATCATAGGGATCTTGAGAGTCTTGAAATAGTTCTGGATGAGTCCTATAATTTGGAGATGAGGATTCCATTACTATGTCATCTTCATCATCTAAAATTTGTGATGCAGTTTCAAGTAGCTATTTTTTAAGTTGTTTTCTATCTGATACAGAGGCAGGCTGGCACTGAACTTGACTTTTTTCCAAAAGAAAATGAGAACTTACTATCTTGGAAGAAGAGGATTTTTTCTGTAATTCTTGGCAGATATGATCAAAATTAAACTTATTCCACCATTTTAATGAAAACTTCTTGTAAGCATAGGAAAAAGATACTAGGGATGTTTTTCTATCTTGTATTCCTATCTGATAATCCACGGAAGATTTGGAAACCTGTAAAAGAACTGTAAAAGATGTGGAAAATCCTTTTGGTGAGGAATGCCTGGTTCTTTCTTGAAAGTCTCATAGGCTTGTAGGAGATCAGAGGGAGAATCCTGGCTTTAGGACCATAGGAATTCCACCAGTCAATGAACTATCTTGGTATCATTATATCTTTCTTTCTATACATATCAAAACAGAAAAACCAAGTGTGTCTATAAATATTATTTTGGAGTAGCAGGAACCTATCCCAGGCTTCCATATAGTCATAGTAATTATAAAATTGGGGTTCAAATAGTATTGAAAAGTTCTTAGTAATCCAAGTTGTGCTTTCCATTGAGAGGGGTTGAGGATTTGTTTTATGACTACTTTAGAGTAGCCAATTCTTTTGGGGTCTTAGGAGCAGGGCATATGTGTTAGTAGTATTGAGTCTATATCAACTAAAATATGCTCATAAAATGTTTGGGTCTTGAAGGTTTCTGTCTTAGGATGTTTCCATCCTAAGGGTATAAGTTGTCTGACTAGGGAAAGGGTATCTATTATATGTTGGTATTCTGGTTCAATCCATAGAATAAATTTCCAGGAGTCTTTTGGGAGTTCAATATTGTGGTCTTCTTTTGGTGCTGGGGCTTCCTGAACGGTAGAGGATAAGGATTTGTATTTTGGTTGGTTGGATGGAGAGGCTAAAGGGGGAAAAGAGGTTACTGCTATATTAAATGGTGTTTTTAAGGGAGGAGTTGGGGTTGAGGGCATAGCATATGATTGTTTAGTTGTTGGATTCAAACTTGGGGAAAGTGAGCTGAAAGGGTTTGGGCTGCATATTAATGGGGATTTGTCTTGGGGTCTGGTTGAAGAAGTAGTGGGTGAAGCGAAGGAAGGGGAAGGAAGAAATCTGCTAGGGGGAATAGGAGGAGTAGCGTAGGACTGTATGGTTCTAGGTTTTGGGGAGTTACTCTTTTCTGAAGGGGAACTCATCTCCCCTGTAAGAATTCACGGGTTAAAAAGTCAGGCATTGAATTAGATTCTCCTTTAATATATTCAATATCAAAGTCAAAAACACTTAAAATGGCTTGCTATCTAGCAAAATTAACTTTGTTTAGAAACAAGATTTTGAACATCTTTCTATAAAACTTCTTTAGCACTTTTACAATCAACTTTGATTAAAAAAATTTGATTAAAAAGATCATTTTGGAATTTTGAAACACATAATATAATAGATAAAAAAGAAACATGGACTAATTAGAAAAGAAGATGATAAAGAATATAATAAGGGAAATAGTAGAAAGAAACTTGTATGAAAGTAGTAGTAAAATGCAAATAATAGATGAAAGACTAAAAGCAACCGACAGAAAAGTTGATGGAAAAGTTAGCATAGAAAGACAAGAAATGAAGGATGGCCTAATAAAAGAAAGAGCAACATGTATAGAAAATATAGAAAAGAATCTTACTTTTAAACATTATTCCACATGTTTCTAAAAAAAAAACATTATTCCATATTTTCTTACTTCTTTTTCAAATTTTTATTAAAAAAAATACTCACAATAACTCATAGTTATTTTATAGTATTTTTTTAGACAAATAACTTCTCATATTTGAATTCCAATGCATTTGCATGAGAGTTGGAAAAAAAAAAAATCAGGAGTTTTAGTTTCAAATAGTTTCTTCCATTTATATAAGCCACCGACTCACGTAGACAAAAATTCTAAGAATTAAGACATTTTTTTTATCTTATTTTTAAATATTATTATCACATTAAATCCAAAAAAAAAAAAAAAGATTATTTTGTAAGTGTAAAGTGTGTGTGACGAGTTTTCTATAAAATATATATGGGTATATCATATTGGATTATTTGATTTCAAAAATAATAATATGGAATAAAGAATAAACTTTCTATCTAATATTTTCCTTTTTTAAAGAAAAAAAAAACTTTTTTGTTTTCTCTAGGCAATGCAGCACCTTTGCCTTACCTTTTCCGTACTAACTTAAGGTGGGTCACAATATCCGTATCAATGAAATATAAAAAATACAGGAGTGTTTTATATTGGATTATTTGGTTCTTTTAATTTAAAAATATGGCTAGTATAAAATATAGGAGTATATTACATTGGATTATTTGATTTTAAAAAAATATGATATAAAATATAAATTTTCTTTTTAATCTTTCCCCTTTTTAAAGTTAAAAAAAAAAAAAACCTTTTTTCTTTCTCTAGGCAATGCGGCACCTTTGCCTTGTTCTTACTAAGTAAAGGTGGGTCACAATCACCAGATCCTTGAAATATAAAAAGTATAGGAGTATATTATATATTGGATTATTTGGTTTTTTATAAAAAAATGTGGTATAAACTTTCTTTCTAATCTTTCCCTTTTTAAATGAAAAAAAAAAACCTATCAAAAAAAAATGAAAAAAAAAAAACTTTTTTTCTTTCTATACTTGAACCCTACTCTTCCCCTTAAGCACTTAGTAGAGTGATCATTACGCCAAAAATGCACGGTAGTGATAATTCTCTAATTCTAACCCTTGTATTTCTTTTCCCCATTTATCTAGACATTTTCCTTATTGGCTTTCAAATTCCAAATCATTTGAACTCCAAGTTTAGTATTTAACTAGCCGATGTCCATTTTGTATAAATTTATTTTAAAATGTTTTATAAAAATTATATTTTTTTTGTATGAAATTACCTTCATGACCATGCATAATATTTATTCTTAAAATTGTTGCTTATATCATAGCTCCCAACCATGAATTATCTCCCTCTAAAATGATATTTCTTACACCTATCTCAATTGCAAAATCAATAGCCTAGACAATTGCCACTGGTTTTGCTTCCTCCAAATCCAAATTGCTCTTCCTTTGCAACTTAATACTACAATGAGTGGCCCGTTATCATCTCGAATCAAACCTCCTACTCTTACTTTGTTCTTTAAAAATTGCTCCATCAAAGTTTATCTTAAAGGAAGTTGTTATTTATGCTTGATTAGACAAATGCATATAGACAAATAATCATATCACCTAATCCATTGAATTTGACTCTTGCAATTCTACATTGAACTTAGCTCTTGAATGACAGCTCTTAAGGAGCTTGTTATTGATGTTGATTATACAAACAATCATGTTACCCAATCCATTGAATATGGTTATTGCAATTCTACATTGAATTTAATTCTTATGCAAAAAAGAGAAAACTGAGAAGTTATCCGTTGAATCTATCTAAAGCATTTAAAGTAATAAAGGCATATGTGGGTTCCAAATAATTCAACTAGTAGAGTCTAAAGCATTAAAAGTAAAGCCTCTGAGCACGCGAGTGAGGCTCTTCTATTTTTTGGATAAATTTTAATAATTTGCACCCATTATAATTTGAAATTACTTCATTTTCCAATTACAAAAAATTCTTAGGATTGTGATGAATATTATGCATTTGTGTTTGTGAGAAGTTCAACCATTGAGAAATTTTTTTTTTTTTTTTTTGGGTAGTGGGTAAAGAGTGTTATGTCAACAGGGGGGAGTGTTTTTTTATTTTTTATTTTTTATTTTTATGAACGTGGGGAGTGTTTTGGTGTACTGGGGTTTTTTTTTATAGAACTTTTTTTTTTCAATAGGAACGTGGATAGATATTTGATAGTGTGTGTGTTTTTTTTATTAGGTTTTTTGTGTTACCTGAATTTCTAAAGGTTTTACAGGGAAGAGTTTTTTTTTTATATATAGTTTTTTTTTAAAACTACTAGGAAGAGTTTGTATTTGTGAGAAGTTACATGGGTAGATAATTGATAGAGCGTTATTTGAACGTGGGGAGCTTCTTCTTTTTTTTGGTTGATGAACGTGGGGAGTGTTTTGGTGTACTAGGAGTGTTTTTTTTTTTTTCGGTGGCCGGGTAGTTTTTTTATTATAAAAGAACGTGGGATTGTATTTCAATGTAGAAGTAGGAGTAGTGTTTCAACGTGGGTAGGAATTTATTTAGAATAGAATTTACTATAATTAACCCCATTTTGTTTAGCTTAGATTAATAAAATTAGGGGTACTTTTGACTGTAAAAAAAAAAATAACTAATTGGGCGCACCCAGAATACGGTTAATGGGCTTGACCTATACTTGGGCTCACAATCTATTTATATTGTGGGTTTTGGGTTTCCTACTATGGGTGACCCTTTGCTTAGAGACCCAATTACGCACTCTTGTTCTCACAAAACTCTCTCCCTTTTCCCTCACAGAGTTGCCAACCCCCTTGTTTCGTACTCTACTTTCCTATTTATAGTTGGAGATAAGTGGAGGTGTAATGATTACCTTCTGATGGCGGTCCAATTTCATCGCTTCTAAGTGGGTGCTCTGTCAGGGTCGATAGTAATGGCATTGGAACTGGTTCCCATCTCTAAAAGACTGTTCGGCAGTAATATTCCCTAAGGCAATGCCGGGAAGTCGAGACATCGTAATGCCAAGCAATCAAGTACCTGATCAAGTTAAGATTGATTAGGAGGGGCTCGTCTTTGACGTTCAAGGCAAAATGGTCCCGTTACGATTTTTGCGCTCATATTGGGTCTCAAGGGGTGTTCGGATCAAGGTCATAAGTCCAAAGGGGAGAGGGTCAAGTGTTGTATCTCAGGGCCAGGGCCCAAGGCCCAACAGGCTTAGGGCCCTGCCCCGTATGGTGCCACAAGGCTAGGGTCCAAGGCCCAATGACCCCGGGGCCCAGCCCCGTATACTAACTTTTCAAATTCTCTTAATATATACAGATAAAGGCATATGTGGGTTCTAGATAACTCAACTAGTAGAGTCTCTTATCTAATAATAAAGAGTTGTCATCAGTAGTGGAAGGCATATTAAAGTTTGGCTAATATAAATCATCAGCCCATTGTTTGGAATATATAAGGTATCTACTTTTATACATTTACACGTGTGTGTGTGTTGATTGATTATTAAACTTGTATGCCCTTTACCCAAATTTAATATTTAATCACTTATTATATATATAATTGAATCATTTTTATACATGTTCTATTTATACTTTAATTAATAATTATAAATATATTATATAACCATTTCCAAATATACTTGTCTCTCTTACCTCTATCTCATCATACCTGTCACGACCCAAACTCGATACCTGAATTTGTGACCATGATCGGTATGTTAATATCAAGCTTGAACTTGATATTAACAAGAACCAACTAAACTTTTAAACAAAAATTTTCGTCTTTCTTTTCATTCTTAGTTCTTTGCTTTCTTGATATAATTTTTTTCACTTAATATTCAAAACATCTACAATGTACTAAAGGAATAATAGAATCCACTAGTTATTCAAATTCCACACTTTCACATAATATATCTCTAATTACATAAAATATACAAGTCCTATTAGAATATCCCAAAATACATAATACTACAGAGCTAAACATCAAAATACCAAAATAGGGGCTATATTTTTAAAACTAAACCATCAAACTACCAAAATAGGGGCTATACTTTTAAAACTAAACCAACTTCTCCCAAAACTCGACTAAGACTCCCTCTACTCCAGAATAAAACATGTTAATCAAAAGAGTGAAGGGGTGAGCTACATAGCTCAGTAAGGGTAAGTTATACAAGAATTTAATAAGAATGCATGTAAACCAAAACATTTTATTTTATAGATATCCAGATAAGAGAACATCTTTTCATGCATAATATTTTATACTATTCATAATAATAACTTATACATTTTTCATAGGAAAATAATTGTTCTCCTTTTACTTATCAGAATAATATTACAAAACATTTTCTTCATAAACTTCTTCTCATAAAATAATATAACTTTTTAACATTAGCTTTCATCCAAAGCTTTATCTTTAAAGAATAATAGAGCTTATTTAGAAACTTTCATCTTTAAAGAACAACTTTTCTTTTCATTGGAAACAACTTCTTGAGCTTATAACTGATCATTATGCTCATAATGCATTTCAACAGAATCATTCTCTCATGATCATAAAATAACATAGTTGTTCATAAATAATATATAGTGGTTAGTCCATATCTAATAAGTATGTACAGATTTGGGAGGCTTCTAGCACACTATGCCAGGCATCTAGATTCCCCCCAATGCCGAGGATTCCTGGGATCATATCATAACACAGATCATCAACCATGGGGGTCGGTTGGCTTCCTCCACAAGTTGGTTGTTCCCAACAAGGGCAAGTACAACAAAGTCCTCACCACTTTTAATGGCTAATTACATAGCATTTTCCATGAAAAACCAGTAATTTAGCCTCTACTAGCCGAGTTTAGATCCTATTAGAGAACATAACTTGAAAACATTTCATACTTATACATCATACTGAAATTCATACTTTTACATAACATTTTATAATAATAGCATTTCCATTATTTTCTTTGAATATCATGTTTGTGAAATAAGTAACAACATCAATATGCTTAAATCATATACTTTAGATTTTGTAAGCATCACGAACATATCTATGTTTAAAACATGAGTGTATGCAATATCTCTATTCAAAACCTTTTAATGCATAATAAGATTTTTAAGATAACCTCATGACTTACCAAATACCCATATCACTTGTCCCTTACCTGAAAGCAAAGGAATCGAAAGCCTAAAGTCAAAGGAGCTCAAACTTGGGTGTTAGTAACACCTAAACCAAATATCAAAGATATTACTATCAATTCTACCTTAACATAAACTTATGGATACATCTCGAAAACCTAGCTCTCAAAATCAAGGAAATTCCAATCCCACCTCAAAGAGGTTCCCAAAACACAAGATACATTTATCAAACAACATGATTCACATAACCAAGGACAAATCATGATATTCACATTTATATTCCAATCATATAATGAAGGAAACACCTTCAATTCAAATGCAAGGGTTTAATAATTCATTAGGTTTTACAGCTTGTCTACCAAATGCAAAGTAAATGAATTGTTCTGAAATGACATTCTCTAAATTACCAAATGGCAAAGTATTAACAAGCCATTCTTTGATTTTCTTACTTGCATTGACATTCTTAATTAACTTTAGGGTTGGGCAGCCATAAGTCAGCATAGAGCTCAATCGACCATTGCAATACAATTTCTTATAGTCATTTAAGGTTATGCTTAAAACTAAAAACAGGGATTTTAGCTTCAACCAGCACATGAAAATTAATATTTTCACACTCCAAAGCTGAATCTTTTAAGTTTCAGAACCATATTTCATATGAGTTAACCCACACGAAAAACAGCCACAAATCAAAGGTTACAAGAAGTAGAAATTCTAAGTAGGTTCTTGAGATTAAAAGCTTTCTTAGAAATCACTGTAGTTCCAGTATCTATAACCCATAATATATTTATTAAAGGTGACAATTCAATATACAAAATTTTGGGTTCATCAAGACACTTGGTACCAGATGCTTTCTACCAAAAATTGTTTTCAAGTTCAATCAGATTATATAACTATTCTCTAATTGTTATGTAAAAGTATTTATAGAGGAAGGTAAGAGATAATCATAACTTTAAATTACAAGGCAACTATCACATAATTAAGTCTAGTTGACCATGTATCTTCACAATTAAATTCTACTTTTCTTTGGACTTGGGCTGATTATTAACTTGGCTCATTTTCTTTAGGTTTATCTCCTAAGAGTTCCCTCTATCTCTCTTCAATTTCGTGGTCGGAATAGGCAGCAAAGGAATCATTTTGGTGGCTGAAACAACATAGTTCCATGACAAAGTAGGAGGTGGAAATAAGGAAGCATGATGTGGCAAGAGACAAGAGGGAGGTGGCGTGAACTAAGGCAGGTTATGGCATGAGAAAAGCAGGACTTCGCAAGAAGAATAGGAGGAGGTGTCATGACTTGGAAGCTTACTACTTAATTGCAAATTAGTCCCCAAGTTTTTGCCTAATTGAACCAAGTCCTTATTCATTAAATTTTATACTATGGCACCCTTATTTGCCTTCCACATAAATTAAGTGTCCCCTTTTATTTCTAAATTTCCATTTACTTAAAATACTATTTGATTATCATTAATGAAATGATATAGACATTCTTAATCATTAGGGTTAAAGATGCGGGATATTACAATACCAAAGTCACCTAATTAAGAGTGATCAAATTGGTTCATCCCATACTCCTCATGGACTATATCTGACAAGTTTTCCATACCCAAAAAAGAGCAAGGGGCACCCATGATTGGATCATGTTTCATCCTATTGTTGTTCTTACTACTCTCTCTCTCTCTCTCTCTCTCTCTCTCTCTATATATATATATATATATATATATATCATTATCATACAAAATAAATTGTGTGTCTAATGCATTAACCACGACTTAGAGGAAAATACTTTTTAATGGTAATTTTTTAACAAAATTGGACAAAAAAACCTAAATTGAATAAATTTAAGATTTAGAGGACTTAGTTGAACAAAAATTAAATTAGAAAATTAAAATAAATTTCAATCAAACTTATGGAGCAATTTGCATTTTTGCTTTTATTTAATTTATTTTTGCTCCTGTATAAGGTATCTGGGAAACTAAATGTAGTTGTGATTTTTTGTTGTGACTTTAGCTTTATTGTTTTATAGTTAAACATTGTATACAAATGCAAAATATTATGGTATATCTACCGTAACTCATTATAAATTGAGTAATAGAGCAATCGAAGTAGATAGTTGAGTTATAGAGAGACAGAAAAGACTTGGCAAACTAGCTTCGATGAGAGTTGGGAAGTGCTGAGGCTTGGGATCTGGTGGAAGATTTTAAGAACAACTTTAGACCAAAAGTTTTAAAATCAACAGCGACACCAATAAACAAAAAAAACCAACCAATCGGGTGTCTTCCGACATTGCTAGAGCCTAAAGCTCCCCCATATGTTATTTAGGTCATACCTATTTAAATCTACCAGGTGGTACAATCAATAATGACAGCAAGAATGCAAAAAATGAGAACTGATCCACTAAGCTTTTTTCAACTAATCAACTCCAGTCAACAAATATTGCATAACTCAAGGATAAAAAGTCAATTCATAAATAATACACAAGACAGGATAAAAATACATTAATGGTTTTATTCAGAACCCAACACTGTTATTCTAAATAGTAATCTGAATTTTCCGCAGCAAAACAAGAAGCACAGACGAAGCAACACATCTCTAAAGAGAACATATAAACAAATCCCCAAATCAGAAAATGATGTCCTCATCCTTCCCGGCAGCTGCAGATAGCATGTTGTGGGCTGCATTCATTGATATCCCTCTCTGCAAAGACATCTTCTCTGCAATCTGATCCTCAGCAAACCCCTTGGCAGACGCACGCTGTTTCTCAATTGCCTTCTTCTTATAACCCTGTATCTTCTTTAACCTAAAGAAATCCTCCCTTTCCAGCTCATCCAACTCCCCCTTAATGTAAATTATGGTGTTCTCTATCCTTGGCTTCACAACATTCTCTAGAGCATTAACTCTACGATTAGTGGTCTTGATTGCCTCATCAAGGGTTAAGAATGATGTCTGCAGTGAGGCTAGCTCAACAAGAACCTCAATTGTCTTCACATAAGCAGCACGACAAATCTGAACCTGCTGTCCACCTCTAGCCAGTCCAGTTAGGTCATTCTTGGTCTCACCCTCGTGAAAGTACTCAAACTTTGGGAGCTTCACACCAGCAATATTTTCTTGCTTTGATCGAACTTTAAGAGATGCATTTTGGACATTCTCAAGGACAATGTGCTTGATGTTCTCTCCAGCAACATATTTGGCTTCAGTTAGTGCAAATGAGGAGGTCTTCATGACCTCTCCCATTGATTCCTTTGTGGAGACAATCTTTTTAAGAATCTGTCGGAACTGCATGGTTAAAGCGTCACTCTTCTTCTTGAGAAGAGCATGACCTCTTGTAGCACCAACAAGGCGGGCTTTCATGGCCCCAAGCATTGTTACAGTGGGAACTACATTCAAGCGCTGGCTTTGGCCGGACATCTTTCCAAATATCTATGCCTAAGATATAAACAGAATAAACATTCAAAGACAATAAAATTGTTGAGAGCATCGAGGAATAGAAAGATATGCAAGGAAAATAAAAAATAAAATTTCACAACTCTTACAGTTTATTATAGTGATAACATCAAGGCTAATCAAAAGAGATTCAATTTCTATCCATTCATAAGGAAGCTGCCAAAAATAAGAACTAGAATCAATGTCTATGCTAAAGTGTTACAGAACCCAATTTCAACAACATGTATTTGCAAAGCAGGAATTCAATATCACATAATTTGCAAGATGAGTAATGCCAGTTTCCAAAGAATGAGAGAGAGAATAATTTGATGAAGCAGCAGTAACATTATTCATGACACAGTTGACAAAACCACCATAGCATGTTTAGATGAGCTTATTTTCATTGGCTTATTTTGTTTTAAAAATAAGTGTAAAGTACAGGTTTGCACCTAGAAAAAGTAAGGCCCTAAAAAGCTGTACATAATTTGATGGTGAAAATATGCAAGCATTTTAAGCTAAAACAGACCCTAGTAAAAATATTTTCATTATAAATTGCACACATACATCAGATGATCAGATTCTTGAACATTCAATACAAGTATGTACATTACAATCACTAGCATAGACATCGATTGGCTGAGAATCCAAAATAAACACAAATTCACAGCATCAGATGCCGATATCAAACTCATTACAAAGAATCCACAATTAACAAATTCCAGAACATACAATCCACTCTGCGAACTGAACTAAAGAACACAATCTCAAGCATCGACTATCTTAAACCAATCAAATCCATACAAAACCAATAACCCACTAATAATTAATCAAATTGAGTAGGAAATGATCTTAAATTAAAGATTAAGTGCTAAATTATAAAGGACAGCAATCTAAATGATCAAAATGGGTATCTCAATTTATTTTCCAGTTTTTCTCTTTTGAAAAAATCTCAATTGACTCGCTGCTCAAAAAGACAGGAAAAGAAAAAGGTACAAAAATTATAAATCTCTATTTTTCATCATTTTTTTGATAAGTAATAAGATTATATAAATCCAAAAAAAAAATAAAAAAGAGTCACCCAAGTATATAGGAATAAGCAACAATAGAAAATAAAGAAGGGTTCCTCTTGGCTGACAGCCAAACCAATAGGGTTCTTAAGAAGAAGAACTTAAGATCAGGCATATAACTTTCGGTGTCTTCAAAACTCCTGCTATTCCTTTCCCTCCAAATGCACCACATCAAGCAATGGGGGATATAGAAAACACACCAAACATTAATAAAATCAAAGTATTGTTAACAATAAAATCTAAAATTTGGTTTTCTTTCTCTATTTTCCAGCCCTTTCTCAGCAACCAAACAGGAAGAAGTGACTGACGGTAAAGAGGAGCTCAACTTAGGTAAATTTGGGGTTGCAGTGAAGTACAGAGGCAATGAGCTGCAATCATTAGGTTTTTGTGGAGATGGACTTGGGTGGGGAGGGGGAGGGGGGGGGGGGGGGGGGGGGGATGGGACCTTCTAAAGTTCCTTCTGTATTATCTCTATATCCAATTCCACTTCTTACTCTACTCTGTGTTCGGTTTGGCCTTTTTTTCCTTTTTTTCATTTCAGCATATTTTCTTATGTACAGCTTTTTGAACCTCACCTTTTTTTTAATGACATGGGACCTCACCAAGGCAGGGTCCTTTCCCATCCTTAGGAGTAAATCATGGATACACAACCCCACCTACCAAAAAAAAACAACACTTTTTTCTAGATTTGACAATACTTTTGCCCACTTGAGAAAACAAGAAAATCCAAACCAACACATACCAGCAGCATAGAGTACTACAAAATTTCATATATAAACTTAAAAGAACTCGGAAGCTGTAAGTTACAAAACTTAAAGACCATACAACAGAATTCAGATAATGTATACAACAGAATTCAGATAATGTACTCACAATGAATTGAGTATTAAACTTATGGAAGAATACAATCAAGAGAAAAATGATTTATGGAGGAAATTGGTGGGAGAAAAATACAGAATGTTCGTGGGAGATAGCCTTCACAGCCTGTTCAGCACTCAAATGGTTTGGAATTTGGAAGGCAATTAGATTCATGTCTCCCTACCCACACACCAAGCACCATACCAAATCCTTATACTTCTATCATCCTTTTTATTAAATATAAATATAATATTAGCCATAGTAACTTTGATAATTCTTTTTTCTTTTTCTTTTTTTGATAGGGGAGAGGGGAGGTGAGTCAAACCAATGACACAGGAAAAAACATTATACTGCTACCATCTATAAAGTTTTGGTATGATGCTTGGCGTGCAGAAAAGGACCTAGCAACTTTAATTCTTGGGCTATTTCAGTTAGTTGTTAATAAAGATGCTATAATCTTTTTTTGATAAGTAAGATGCTATAATCTTGGATTACACAAATAAAGGAAGAGTTCCCTGGTATCCTATGTTTGTAGGTCAGCCCAAGATTGGGAGAAGGAAATATTTGAATTTTTTTTCAACTGCTTTATTTAGTCTGATCTAAGTGGTAATGGAGGATAAGGTGTTTTGGCGACTTAATACAAAATGGGCATTTCAATGTTAGATCTTATGATGAGGTGTTGGTGCTGCCTACATGGATTTTTGTTGGAAGGCTGTTTTGGAGGGTAAAAATCCTACAAAGGTAGGTTTTTGTTGTTATTGTTGTTGTTTTGCATGTATTGCATCATAGGGGAAAATTCTTCCAATATACAATCTTATCTGAAGAGGTATGGTGTTAGCAAACATGTGGTTTTGTGTAGAACTAGTGAAGAAAATGTGGATCATTTGCTATTGCATTGTTTTTTTTTTAATGATAGGTAATAAGAATTTTATCAATAAGAAAAGTACAATGTGTTTACGATAGTAAACTCACTGCACTTGAATTGAGCTATTGCAATGTCCAGTAGCATGAGAATTATGTTTTTATATTTTTTTTTAGCTTTTTGAAGAGATGGGTGATGCTGAAGACGGTGAAGGAATGCTTCATCATTAGCAGCAAAGTTCCCAAGACTTTCAAAAATAGAGTTTGGAATGATGCAACTTCGTGTTTAACGTGCATGTATGGAGGAAGAGGAATAGGACATTTGAAGATTTGGAACTATATATAGAGAGATTCAAATTTCATTAGCCTTTGTTCTATTGGCGATCCTTGGAACTGAAATATCTTAATATATTTTCCAATTAAGAAGAAATTTTATCACTGAAATTTCATTGTACATCTACATACAGCTTTAGCACATAGCATTTTAAAGCTCCAATTAAACAAACCCAACATCAAAGAAATTCATCATCCGAAGAGGACGGCATCCTCTAGTTTGATATAAGTTCTCTTTCTTTTTCTTTTGTGGAGGAAAGGGGGAGGCAGGTCAAACAACACGGAGACTGGGGAAGGGGGTAGGTGCCAATCAGGGTAGAAGCTAGTTGCCTTGCTATAAGTTGTATAAAGCATTCAGCACCTGCATATTGCATTACTTTTTACACAAAGTTTCTTCACTCTCGATCCCCTACAAGAACCCTAGACAACCCCGACTTGGACTATTTTGGGGTTAGTAATTCATCCTTAATTCAACTTTAGTACACCCTTCATTTTAAATCCTACAACTTCTATTTGAGAAATATGTAGAGTGTGTGTATGTTTGGCTAGCTATCATCTAGGGGGCAGAATCATATTTTTTCCAAGCAAAAAATCCTAATTAAGTGAGAAAAGTAGTTTAAAAGGTTAGCTAATCCATCTACTGGATTTCTCATTATTTGGGTAACAAGAAATTAAAAAAACCTTCAACTAAACTGTGGCAACTACATATACATAATTTTTTTTTATTTCACAAAATGTTTTGAGGAAACAGAGATGAGGATCATTTTTGTCCTTAATTGAACTTCAGGAAATAAAAAAATAAAAAGCTAATAATAAATCATGCTCAACTTAAATGATCCCAATTGTGAGAATTCAATTAGTAACAGAAAGAATTTGGATCTAAGGCATCATCAAATCATCAGCAACAAGAGTTAAAACTAAGTTGCATCCATCAAAATGAAAGAAACCTATCTAAAATGAACACATAATAACGAAACAAAAAAAAGTAGTTGCTGTTCATACACGGATCTTAGCAATACACGCACATGTGATGAGTAATAAATTGATAATTTTTTAAATGTTCATCAACAAACTACTTGTACAGTTGCAATTTTACATAGGCTAAACTATGTTAAGCTTTATGTGTTTGTTTTTTTCTAATGAAATGAAAAGGAAATATATATATATATATATATATATATCGAAATTGATAAAAGGAGAGAGAGAGAGAGAGAGAGAGAGAGAGACCTATGCAGTGAAGGGGTTGAGGGTGTGAGCGGAGCGGAGAGTCGCCACAGGTTGAGATTTGATGATTTTGTCTTCTGTTTGCAAATTCGACTCGTTTCGTTTGTTTGCTGTCTTTTTCTTTGTGAACCTTCCCTCTGCTCTTCAGTTTATTAACCTATCCTTCCTGCCTTCACTTTTTGGGGGGTAAAATGTATATAACAGATGCGATCGAGTGAGTCATTGTCCTTGGATGAGTAACGTCCGTTAAAAGGACCACGTTAGTTTTAGTTTTCAAAAGTTTTAAATCTTCTTCATATTAATCCAAATTTCACAAGTAGTTTTACTTTTTTATTTTGCCCTTTTGTTTTTACAATTTATTTTAACCCCATCCAAAAAAAAAAAATTACTGAAAATATTTTAGAAAAATTATTTTCATTTTTTTCATAATTAACTTATACAATAAGAAAAAAGAAAAAGGAAAGTTAAGCATTTTCATGTCACTAGTAAAAAACTTTAAATGCCTTTCTTTTATTTTAAAAAAAAGACTTGAGTAAATTTTATGCCTTTAGTTTGAGACGGGACATATGTTAACGTTATGGTAGAAAGGGCTGAGTAAATTAATTAATTAAACGATCAGTTTGGATACCGTTTATTTTGCTAAAACTAAAAATTTATTGCTGAAAGTACTGTAAATAAAAGTAAAAATTAGCTGAAATAGTACAGTGGAGCTCATAAATTGTACCAAAAAGTACAATGGGCCCATGAATAATAGCAAATATAAGCTGCATAGTAAATATGGAAGTCGGCTAACTTTTTTTTTTTTTTGAGAAAGCAGAAGTGGGCTAGCTGAGAATGGAATCAACAAAGAGGGAAGGAAGGAAGTAGATGATGGGAATGAATAAACGAATAATATTTAATTGAATTAGAGATGTAGCATTGAAGTTGAATTGATGTAGGTGCACACAGAATATAGATGACTAAATTAGAAAAAGTGAAAAAAAAAATATCTAACTGTTGAATGGTTATATGCTCAAATGGAAAATGCCAACTCAAGTCGCTGGCCTCTACCCATTTTTTGTTTATGAAAATATATATATATACATGTGTATTATTTTATTAGGCGCATTATTTGCATAAACCGTTCAACAGCCTACTGGTATCAGAAAAATGATTTCTACCATGAGGAAGGAAACATGTTTTAACAGCTGCGTTCGTTCTCAACTTAAGACACTTCAAACATTTGTCAAGCTCCAGCAAAGCTTCCACTCATTAACCAAACATCTGCCAATATACAACAATCTCAAACAGCTCTGGAAATTTTAATTACATTTTTTAATTTGATTCTCAAGTGATAGCTTATATATTATCTATGATGAGTGAAATTGTATTCAGTGTTGAGTTGAATCGAAGTCCAATTGTCACTGTTGGAAATGGAGTAAATGAAAAAAGGTTGAATCAGCTAAGTATAAATAAATTAGTGCAAGAACACGTTAAAAGAAGCTATTGATTAATTTAATGTCTCAAAATACATGCAGAGACGCCAATACACCACACTGTTCTTATTTATGCTGTAGTACATGCCTAAACCATAACCCACAAACCGTTCCACTTCAACTTGTAGGCATATAAATATAATCAGGATTAAAGTCACAAAGAAAGATGTACTTATTTCTCCTTGAATTTTTTTTTTTTTTTTTTTTTTAAGGAGATTTGTTATTCGTCATGCTCAACATGAACCCAGGTAAAGCCTAAACAGCAGATCCCGACAGCCGCCGCCTGGCGGCATTTGAAATAGACACCTGACCGAGTCGGTCTGCCTCTTGGGATACCATCCGTTCTTGGGGTGGCATATAATGCCGCAGCCATGCCCCAGTATAAACCTGAATTATCAGCCGGATCAGTAATATGAGGAAACAGCAAAATAACACGAAGAAATTAAACCAATTGCTAAAAAACGTATGATCACCGAGCACTATAATGTGCATTTCAATTACCAAAACACAGAATGAAAACAAAAGTAATATTGAAAAAAAAAAAAACCATAATTTTAGGAGCTCAATTTTAATATAGGTTTACTTCATCATCCTGTGGAACACATGGGTTTCTTTTCCTTTGTACTGAAGGACAATTACAATTCATTCCCTAGATCATAGAAAGAGCAACCTGTGGTATTCAAAGAAATTTATAGTATAACTTCAGAAGTTGTAGAGAAGAGAGCAAGATACTCATCATTTTGTTAAAAGAATCAAAATCTCTCTCTCTCTCTCTCTCTCTTGGCACGAAATTTGGTATGTGTGTTAATAACGTAGAGAATATGTAAATCCAATGGTGAAATTTCAAGATATTCATCCAATAGAAAGTTATTATAGGTGATACACCATTTGTAACTTGAACCAGACTCATACACACGCGCACAAACATAAACAAATTAAAAGGGGAAAATAAAAAGACTGGGGAATTAACCTGTTGCGGTCTCATTATCTTTGTATCAGGATCATCCAGGGACTCTCTCCAGTGTGCTAAGTACCCAGCCATTCGTGGGATTGCAAATAAAACAGTGAAGAATTCCGTTGGAAATCCCATTGCCCTGATCAATGTGAATTTAGTACCTTCATACTAATTATGTTCTCTGAGGGAAATTCAAGATATCATTTAAGAGCAGTGAAATCAATGATACCTGTATATTAACCCCGAGTAGAAATCAACATTTGGATATAGCTTTCTCTTAACAAAGTACTCATCAGATAAGGCAGCCTTCTCCAAAGCAACAGCAACCTACAAAAGGCATAAAAATAAAAGAATGAAAACTAAGAAGCCATATAATCTTACTCATGAGATACATGGGTAGTGGCATGCTATCAAATGCCAAACTATAAGAAAAATCATCAATAGTGAATTGGAACTGAACAGAATCCAATCATGACTTGAATCTTTATAGTTCATGTTTAAACATAAAACATTACCCTTAAGAACTACAGAGTTTATATTCATCATATTGATAATGAATATCTTCACAACTTATGTAGAAATGCAAGTTCAACTTTATCTTTGGGTTCCTTGAATAGTTCCATTTGTAGGAAGTTGCAAATTTCTACCAAATTATCATACCCTCAAAAATTTTCCTTTATTTTCTATTACATGTAGGGTAACCCGAAAAGGGTATATTTTGCCTGCAATTCTCATGGTCCTTGTGGGATACTTTCCCCCCTTCTTTGGAAGACTTTTCAAAGCAGTATACTGAAATATACAATGAAGTGAGTTGTGTAGGAATCATGCAATATGCAAAGTTTTGCTAAAACTGGTCCCTCATTGATACTCTAAACCCACTCATTTAATGATTTCATTTTCTGTTTCCAAAAAAAAAAAAAACTCTACTTTATCTTTATAACTCAATTCTCCATTCAATGAAATATCTACTTTTAATTGACTCTGATATGAGCAATGTAGCAACAATCATATCTTATTAATCATCTATAATATTGGAACTGCACTGCGGCTCGAACTAGCAATCCATGCATAAGCAAATAATAGAGGATGGGAAAACACCTCAATCAAAGGATCCCGGCCAACAATGGAGAAGACTTCCTCAGCCAGTTTCCTTATCACCTTCGCTCTTGGGTCATAGTTTTTGTACACACGATGCCCAAAACCTGACATCTTGCGCTTCCTAGAGAAATGAAGTGATATAAGAATATTATTCAAACTTCAAAAAGAAGGGGAAAAAAGTAGACAAATATATATATCACATTCCATGCAAAAGAGTCATTGACACCTGTTAGTAAGAAAAATCAATGGACAGAACAACAATTACCTATTTTTTACCCCCTCAATGAAGTCCGGGATGTTTTCAACAGTTCCAATCTCATTTAGCATCTTAAGCACAGCCTACAATAGACAATGTCATGAGGAAAGATTACCTAATGGTGGCACAAAATATAATTTGAGCACAACATTTGGGGAAAAGGTCTGATTAAAAGACCTATAATGTAGAAATTTCACTAAACATAGAAATTTCATCCATGATGTCCTTGATGAAGTTATTTACAGAGCCACATTGAAGCATGGAAAAAGACTATGAAAATGAGATCATGCTATAATGCATACCTCATTAGCTCCACCATGAAGAGGACCATACAGTGCTCCAACAGCTCCAGCAAGAGCAGTGTATACATCAACACCACTGTCGAGACAGATCCAGGTATGTGACAAAAGAGTTTAATGCCAAATTATTTTGGTCAGGTGTTAAGATGCCTACCTTGATGCTAGATGCCTGGCAGCAGCTGTGGAACAATTCATTTCATGTTCTGCATGAAGTATGAAGAGGATATCTAGCACTCTAGCTAGTCGAGGATTGGGTTTATATGTCCTATTGCCTCTGCAAATTTGTAGGAAGAAAATCTTAATTAGGTTAGAGAAGGAAAAATTCCATTTCTTCCCCAAAAAAATAACTCTATTGAAAATAAAAGAGTCATTTTGTTCCATGCTAAAGAACAGTGTACTATGTTCATCTTATTCGGAAAAATGACAACATGACAATAGTGCATCAGCACTGGCATCTTAGAGGAAATAATAACATCAGAAGAAAATTTATCATTGTATCCCAAATATCATTAGGAACAAAAGATGCTGGCAATACATACAATGAATCTAGCATGTATAAGAAATTCTCAGCATAAGAAAGGTTGCTGGAAGGTAGAACTGGAGGCCTTCCTGCCAACCTCAGATAAGCTGCTGCTGCAATGGTTGGTGCCTGCAAGTAAATATTGATTTTACATATAAATTAGTGGGAAGATGCCAAATAAGTGCAATGTAAGCCTATAGCAGCCAGCATACTACCAAACTTTAACTGGATGGCTATACAACTTGCAACATGACAACTGATAATTATTGAACCATCTCAGTTAAGGCACAAAGCCAAAAGAAAGAGAGTAAATTGAATAACCAAACCTTCCCAATAACACGTGCTATTTGTTTGTCTCGCACTTGTTTCGACTGGTAAAGATCTTGGCCCTGGATCAACAAATAATCAGAAATGTCAAAAAGCATCTGGCAATAAATCACAAATTAACATATACATGTACACAATAACACCTCAGCATATCAAAATTTCATACCACTAATAACTAAGGCTGTCATTAAATTAAATACACTATGAACATTGGCTAATAGTAAATGCTGTTGTAACATTCTCCAAATAAGAAAGGATAATGGGTACAATTTTTCCACAATTCCAATAATAACCACCTTCATTGGTTAAAAATGTTTAGACAACTGCATCTGCCAACGCTAGGTGATTATTTGTTGGTTCTCAATGAAGTAAATCAATGAATCAGGTTATTTGCAAAAAATAAAATAAAAACTACATCAACCCTAACTCTGGGAAAATACATACACTCTGTTCAATCATCAAAGAATAATTGCAGGAAATAAATGTGAAATGAAAAGAAAGTTGCTTTCCCACAACAATTTTGTTTACAAAAGAGTAATGTTAGAACCACAAACTATTTTACAAACTGTTGAAGTTGCATTGCACACATTAGCTAAAAAAAATTAGCTGGACCAAACGGTCAGACCTTAAGTTTATAAATTTATTATAATTTTTAACTACACCAAAACATAAGAGTTCCAATTTCCAATTACTGTTCATCTCAGCCCTAAGTTCACTGTCGGCAAACTTGCATCTCAGCTCAGCCACTTTTGGCTTTTAAGCCAATGGGTGGATGGCCTCCAAAGGAACTGAGAGAACATCCATTAATGATTTACAAATGTCGGCCAATACCCAAAAAGATGAATAAGTATATGAAAACGTTTTTAAAAAAATACTCTTTGCCTTTGGAGGGATCAAAAGGGTCGGAAGAAGAGCTATTGGTGGAAACAAAGCTGTTGTGGGTTTGGGGGAAGTGCTTTTTTTAGGGTGTAGGAAGTAGAAACGGATCGCAAAGGCGGAGGCTAAAGCACCAAACACAGTGGCTGTAGAGACCAGAGCAAGTTCACAAGAGTTCATCGCTTTTGGCCTTGAGAGGTTGTGAAACTTTCCCAATAAATTTTCCTTTAGGTCAAGCTGAGCTTCTGTTTGGCCTTTTTTTTTTTGGCTTCTAAGACGCAAGCTGGCCTACAGTGAACTCAGGGAGGAGCTGAACAGTCACCAGAATTTGTTTAAGTTTTTGGTATAATTAAAAATTATAATAAATTTTTATACTTAAAATCTGACTAATTAGTCCAGCTCATTATTTTTAGATGACATGTACCATGCTCCTTCAGCAGTTTGTAAAAAGTTTGTAAAGTAGTTTGTGGCTCTAACATTACTCTTTACAAAAAGTTTGGGGAAAATTGTCCCAACTTTCCCAACAACACATTAATCTATTAATGTAGGATGAGACTTAAGGCAAAGTATTTCTTGCAAGGATAAAATAAGTGGTGGAGTTAAAATCCTTGACAATTACCAAGTGACTATAAACTGATAGAAAGCAGTTTTTTTCTTTTCTTTATCAATCAATGGAACCCTTCACCAAGTGGCTTGAAATTCATACCAGAATTTTATTTCCAAAAGTTAAATTAGAGATATTCCTTGAAATTTAGTGAAAAATTGGGTGTGGAAAGTTTTTCACAAGATGGAAGAAATGTCAAGTAACAGTACATATATAAAATCTATGCCATTATACTTGTACCTGTAAAATATTGATACCTGATAAAAATAAAAAATAAAAAAGAGAAGAATTTTCTTTTACCAAATCAAAAGAGTACTACGAAACTCACTACATCAAGCTCAAATTATCGAACTTACTCTCAGAGCAGGATTGGCATCAGGATGAAAAATGGAGAGAGCACTCATTGCACTGACAAGTACACCCATTGGGTGAGCATCATGAGGCATCGCCTGTATTATATCCTACAAAACAAATTTACCAAAACCAGAACTTAGAATCATACTCTTTTTTTTTTCTTTTTTTTTTATTTAAACGAGAAAGAAAGTAAAGCATACCAGAATTCCCTGTGGTACGGCTGAATGCTGAGAGATAGCAAATTCCCAGTCTGCTAGCTGCTTTTCAGAAGGCAAATTCCCATACACTGGGGAAAAAAAAAGAGTTTCAGATACAGAAATTGAATTAAGAAAGTAGACATAAGAGTGCAAGTAAACACACAGAGATGAACATTGTATAATTAAAGATACAAACAGTATAAATATAATTTTTGAGGAATCAAAACAATTCTATACTAAATAAAACTTTTTTATAGAAATTCTCAGGTTTAATAATTAATCACTATAGCATAATTTCATTTTAGCATGTCCAGCATATCACATACATATCAATATAATGGCATATTTTCCTTCAGAAAATAAAAGTGCATAATACTTGTTCATACTTATAGTGGCAATACAGTGTGCGTGTGAAAGAGGAAGAGAGAGAGAAGAAGAAGAAGACAATCCTTTAACAAGATTTAAGTGTGTACTTCTAAAATCCCAATTCATTTATTTTATCAAACCTCATTTTCTCCACCAATTATTATTTTCTGTATTGGTAATTACACATGCACCAAGTGGGTCTTGAGCCCATGGCCTCATCCTCCGCCCACACTTGTGAGATGAGGAAGTGCTATTTGAGTAGGGCTGATTGACTCATTGGCTTATTATCAAAAAGTTATCAACAAATGATTCTAGTAAATTAGAACATATTATAACATAAATGATTGTTAGTCATTAGAAACTAGTACAATATAGGAAACTAGTACAAAATAGGAATCTCCACAGAGAACTTACTTAAGAGGTAGGCCACTTCCACAAAGGTGCTCTTCTCAGCCAACTCCTCAATTGGGTAGCCCCTATACCTAAGGATACCCTCATCACCATCAATATAACAAATCGACGACCGAACAGGAGCTGTATTCAGATAGCCTGGGTCATAAAGTTTGAGCCCCTTGTCATTTTTCCCAGTTGTAATCTGTATATCCACATGAGCAATTGCAAAATTTAAAATTTCATTGAAAACAATAAAATCAGTACACCTGAAGTTAATTCATCAACATAGCAAAACACAATGCCAATAATCACATCAAACAAACATATATTGATGCCATGTCCAGCAGCCAAACATTAAAAATTAATGTGATGAATTGAAACTTAATATCAAATCTTTTAATTAATAAATCGCATTTATATCTATGATTTTCTCAACAAAAACACGTCAAAATTAAAATTCAATCACTCCCAAATCAAAAAAAGTCCAAATGAAACCCAAAAAGCTAATCGGATCAGAACTTTAAAATAAATAAATAAAAACTAGCCCACATAACCAATAATTCAAAACCCAATTCCAAAATCCAATCTTTTTTCTCTGTTCTGAAAAAATTTCCCCAACAACCACAACCCAGATCATAAACAACTATCACAAACCAAAACACGACAAAATTGAACAAAACCAAATCAAACCCAGCTGAGCTTTTCAAAAGGCAAAAACAATTCACGTAAGAACATAAGACATACCTTCTTAAGATCAGTAGCTTTGACAGTGCCATCCTCAGAGACCGGTACCTGGTACTTCTTGCCGGTCCTTCCATCAACAACGGTCAAGGAGCCTGCAAGGTTTCCGGGAGGTGAGACCTGAGCTGAGAGGCAGTTTGCCTCGAGAGATGGCGCCACCTCAATGAGCTCATTGGAGGAGGTGGCCGTTGTTAAGTGCGCAGTCAGCACCGCCAACCGCCCTCGCGCCACCACGCTCGATATCTCTGACACGCCTGACATTTTTTTTTTGTCTTTCTGCTATCAAAGTCAAGAAGAAGAAGAAAAGAGCAATGAAAACTTTTATATGGTAGTAGTATTTATATTTAAATATGGCTCGTTTGATATTCGATTTTAAGCAACAGTTTTCAAGCATTAAATAATATTTCATATAACCCAGTGGAGTGGGTCAAGTGGTTGAGCACTTGGTCTCAAAGTGGCTGTCTGAGGTTTGACTAGGAGCTCCCTAGTTCAAGTCTCAGTAACAACACTTTGAAACAAACTCCTTGGGCCAGCGATTTACCCAATTATGGGCTCACCCGTCGCAAACAGTGATTAGTTTCTAGTTGAAAGTTTTGAGGATACACCGTGAGCAACCAAAAAAAATAATAATATTTCATATATTTTTACTTTTTTTTATATATTTTTTAAAAATACAAATAATTAGATTAATCTTACCATACGGCCCTCAGTAGTGTTATTTTGTTTATGTTTTTTTTTTTTTTTTGGGGTTTTTGTTTCACAAACAGTGAAAGGGATACATTATATATTTCTCATATTTATATTATAGTTTAGTGGATAAGGAGGGGTTTTCTTTACGTATAATGGAGTATTGGAGAGCGAGAAAAATGTGAGCCATGTGGGGGGTTTTGAAAGAAAGGTTTTTCTTTTTATTATTAATTAATTATTCTACTCCTAAGTCTTTGTAATCAATCAATATTATAGATAATTAGTAATACTAATTGCTGACAAAATGGTTCTCAAACTGTATACAATAACAACTAACTATTTATAATTTATTATAAAAATATTATTAACATAGCACGAGTCGAGTCCCTTTTTTTAGGTTCTCTAAAAATAAAATTAATAAAAGTCCCATTTTTTAGGGACTTCCAGCCATTGAATCTCTTTTACTTTTTTTTTTTTTTTTTTTTTTTAAACAGTTTTATTAAGGGTATTGAATTTTTCACATCCTCACTCACATGCTTAGCAGTGCCACTTCATTATGATTGGTAACTTTCTACTTGCTTATTATTTTTTATAATTACTTTTAGGATGAAGGTGTGAAACTTTAAAAAGTCACCGGGATTTTTTTTTTTCCTTTTTTTGGGTTGGTCATGAGTTACGTGTACAAGTTGGAAAAGTTTTCTTCAATTTGTGGTGTCCAGATATGGCACACCACGTCATTGGTAGCAATTTATGGAATATTACTAGACACCCAAATCTACAAGATGCCTGTTAACTAGTGGTTGGATATCATCATTTGCACCATGGTGGTTCTATAAATATAAATTTTTTTAAGGGTGGTCATTAAAAAATTAAAATTATGCAAAATTTAATAAAGTGATAACTTGAATATTTACTATAATTATGAGTCAAGTTACTAAAGAGAGCCTTCTCAAAAAAAACAAAAAAAAAAAGTCACTAAAGAGAGTAAAATTGTTGCGACTTTAAAACTAAAAAGAATATAATTTTCATCACCATTAAGGAGAACTGATAACCACAATATTTTTTTTTATACTATTTTTTAGGAAAAAATGAAATTAGAAATTATTTTTTTTAAATAGGTTGGACAAACTACAAATTTGAATGTTTAGCAATTTTTATCCTTTTGTTTTATAGTAAGATTTTTGTTGAATAATTAGATCACTTGTTGTTGTTTGATCTTATCTTGTTTTTGTTTGGTTTATGTTTGTTGTTATTTGGGCTAATATTTATTGTTGTTATTTAAGTTTTTTTTTTAATTTTATGAAATGGATTAAGGATTATGTTTGGTGGCAGAATTAATTTTGAAGTGATGCTTCGTCCACAATATTTTTACAATAAATTTTATACAAAAAACTCTTATTGGTAGGTAAAAAAATAATATCAATATTGAATAGGGGTGCCAATTCAAGTTAGCGTGTCAAGTTCGTGTCGTGTCGAGGTAGAGGTATTCAACTAAATAGTTCAATCCAAACCCGACCCATTTAATAATCGTGTCATGATCCTTTAACCCTAATCCGACATGTTAATAAGGTGGGTTGACCTGACCCAACTCACTTGTCACGCTTAATAAACGGATCATGTTGGGTTGGCACGAATGTAACACAACCCATTTCAACCTGTATAATATTAAATATAACATCCCATTAAGTTTTTTTTTTTTTACATCCCAAAAGTAGTACATACACTTCAAGTCTTCAACCCACATTCAAAACAATATAGTTCAACAAAAATATAACATCTATCTAGAAATAAGTTCTTTACACCCCAAAAGAAGTGTATACACTTCAACCCAAATTCAAAATAATATAGTTTAAAAAAAATATAATATCCTCAGGGTTTGTAAAGTTTCAATTTCTAATTATATCCCTTGTAAGTTTTTGTAATGACTCACTTTCTTTTTAAATTTAAAATATAGATTGAATATAAAAGGTATTTGACAAATCGAAAATAAAATGAATATTTATTTGTTATACGAGTTAAATATGTTGTGTTTTAAATGAGTCATTTTGAGTTGACACAAATAAATTAACATGTCAAACGTGTCTATTACAAGTTACACAGGTTGACCCGCTTATAACACGTTTCTTATCGTGTTGCTTTCGAGTTGACCTATTTATGACCCAAATCCATTAAGGCCCAATCCTAACCCGCAAAATCCCATGTTAGGTTCGTGTCGTGTTCATGGATTGGGTCGAACATTGACACCCCTAGTATTGAGCCTAAATTAAAACCAATAACAACTTACCACATTAAATTTGTTGTAAAATTATTGTGAAAATGTTAGAAATATAGCATTATTCTTATTTTTGTTTAGCCCAACTTTTTGTAATTTTCAAGTCACCGTATTCAACATTTTTATTAGGACGGTCACAATAATTTAGTTTAACATATAATTATTTTTTAGCAAGTATGTATATGTAATTTTTTACAAGTTATAGTGGTCCTGTGACCACCTAGCTTGCATGCAGAGCTACCAATATTTGCATGCGAAACCCAAATTGGCCGAAAATGAGGTGCAGGTCAGGTCTGGCCGAAGGACCAAAGGGCGCAACGTAATTCAGAATTTTTTAGGATTTGGAGTTGTATTGGCTGGAAAGAGAGAGCTATGAAGTGACGCGGCGATTAGTCAATTTCCGGAAGCTCGAGGTTCAATGTATATATGCATGGGGATATAGATATAAACAAGGCATAGGATCGGATAATGCTCTGACCGACGCCTTCCACTTTACGATTTTTGTTTTCGATAACAATAAGTAGTGACGCAACCTAATTCACATCTGTATGTGATACGGATTATAATAGATAATGTTAAAATTATTACTCTAATTTTAACTGCTTGTCAAAAAAAAAAAAATATATATATATATATATATATATATATTAACATTATTACTCTAATTTTAACCACTTGTCAATAAATATATATATATATATAGACTAAAATATTCTTTCTCAAAGAAGTAAGACTAAAATATTAAAAAAACTCACGTTAAGATTAAAACACAAAAAAGACTCACGAAAGAATTCAAAAAATAAGAGAAAAAGACTCCTATTAGAGCATTTATAATGAAAATTGTAAATGTCATATGTTGGCAATATTTAGCATCAAGCCTCAAAAGTACTCAACAATAGACTTGTGAAACTGTAAAATACCGTCTTACTTTTATGAAGGTACTGTAACAACTTGAATAAATAAAATATTATTTGCTTTCTCTCTCTTAGCTACTCATTCTCTTTTATTTATTTATTTTTTTCCTCTTATTCTATCTCATCCTCATTCCCTCTCTCACATCTGTCTGTGAAAAAAAACCACTTCAATAACTGTGAAAAAAATTTGTATTACCAGATCAATTTTAAGACATCGTACTTTGCATCAAATTCAAGAAAGAAAAAAAAAAAGATTTTAGCTTATAAAGTTCAGTTTTTATAAGGTTAGTTTTGCTTCTTCTTTTTCTTTTCTTTTTTTTTTTTGGTTAAGAGGAAAAAGATATAAAACAACTAAGCAGCCAGCTTAGCTTATAATAGTTTTTTTTTTTTTTGTGTTTTTGATTCAACCCCTAGCCCCTATTTTTTTAAGGAGTTGTTATGCTCTAATGTTAATGGGACTACCTATTTTAGGTTAGTTTTGCTTATAGATCAAACATAGTAGTACATTGTTCAGCACTAAATACTTATATAATCAATTTCCAAGTCCGTGTTCAAGAATTCAACCAAAATTCTAACTGTGCAATCATAAAATTACTATTATTGGTGTGAATTTTATGGAGTTGCGGCTTTCAAGATTTAAACCAAAATTATTTTAAATTATTTATAATATTTTGTCCTCAATAAATTTTTTATCTCTTTAATTTTAGTATATTGTGTTTCTTAAGCTATAGAGAGATTTTTTTATATATATATTTTAAATTTTATGGGATATAAAGAGATCTTTGAAATTCGTGAAATAGTATATACTCTCCTTCTTTGATTTGATTTACTCTCACTTTGGCACTTGCCATTGGCAATTACTCAAAAGCCACTCTTATGGACCAAATCAACTAATTCTCTAGTCACCATCATTGATAAATGAGAAATCAAATCAAGGTTATAGTTTTTCTATTTGGTCCAAAAAATTATTTGCTTATTTGTTTTTCTTTTAAAGCAAAAAAGAAAGTATGATATAGGTTTCTAGGAGTTTCGTTTGTGATCTGATTCAATTAATCTAGAAAAAAAATTACATTACTTATCAAAAAAATTTAGAAAAAATCTCAGATCATCTTTTTGCTCAATAAGTATTAAAAAATTTCTATTGTCCATGAAATTGCTATTGTCTATTAAAAAATTGCACCTGTAGATCAATATTTATATTTCTTAACTTGGCATTTTGCACCTATGGTTGAAATTTGTGTGGATTTTTGGAAGTTCAGAAATCTTTTCTTTCATTTACCATGGTCTTTCATTGAGTAATTTCTCTCTTTTTCTCCTCTTGATGAATTTTGTATTCGACTAGAAGAAAGATTTTTTGCTTTGAAGGTCATGAAGCACCTGTCTCATTTTATTTGTCCTCACCACAAGGAAAACATTAAGGTAAGACACATAATCTATTTCAAAGTTTGAATAGAAATAACCATATCATACAAGTGCAAGAGATAAATTTTTAAGGGATGAGCTTGATTGTTTCTTATTTTCAATAATAAATCATTTTACTGCAATACCTGTAGTTGTTTGAGAAATCCAATATGTTCATATTGTTATAAAATAAAGAATGGTAGAAGAAAACTTTATTACAACTACTTAAATTGAGTTGAGTCAGTTGACTTAATGCCATACAATTGCAAAGTATTGCATGAAAGATAATGGAATTAATTGTTGTAAATTTTATTTTCTTTCCATGTTTTGAATTTTCTCTATATTATTTTTACAACTGAGCAAAGATTGAGAAAGTGATATTATTACTCTAATTTGAAGTTTAATGCGTCCCTCTCAAGTCATAGTCTTTATTTATATATTTATGGTTGGTCTTAATTTATATATTTGCAGTTTATATTTTTAACCATTGCTGAGAAATTAAGGCTTAGTTGCACAAAATGTGTAAATTCTAATGACAGCATAAGCCCATTTTTTTGGGATTGATAGTTTATAAATCCTTTGCATGACAACAATGAGATTTGTATAGCCAATCATGTTTTTCATAAGGCTATTTTAAATAGTGAGTCAATGCGTTTCGTACATTTGGGTATTAGTTAGAATTGTTTTCAAATGAGTGTACCAATAAAAGTTTGTGTATAAATTTTGTTTAACTATTTCGTGCATTGCACGGGATGACGACTAGTTTATATATAAAACAAATGTTTAACTACTTTAAAATCTTCAAAACTAATACGGTAATTTATGTGATAATGATTGGTGGACTTCAACTATAATAAATGAATATTTAAAATATATTTTGGGAATTATTATTACATCTGTAAGTACACAATTATGCCCGGACCCACGAACGAATGTTGGGCTCGGGTCCAATGAGTCTTATACAATAAGATTTGTAGAGTGTGGATTTAAAATCTAGGTTTGGGACATTGGAAATTCAATTAACAAGCTAGAGTGTTACAATCCGTACAAATAATGAACAAATATGACAAATAGATCTCCTCGGACGTAAGCCGAGGACGATTTGTATAAATATTCTCTTTATAGGCCAGTGTTTACAATCTTTAGCTCCTATTTTTGTTTAGCAGAAAGATCCCGATCCCTCTCTCCTTCATCTCTTGCCTACTTATATACTTCTTCTTCATTGGCTCTTCCACATGTCATACGAATCTTCCGCTTAGATGCTTGTCACATCCGCCACCTTCTTGAAGTCTTCAAACAATAGCAGGAAGGCTGAATTCTACTGTTCAAGGGTCATTTTTCATTAATGCGGCTCAGAAGGTAGATGCAGAGTCTTTAATGTGGAGGTAGCGACCTTTTCCTTAGATATTTATCTCACACCCTTGCATCTTAGAGGGTCCTTAGATCACCCTTTTACCCATTAGTTTCTTCAGGATTCTGCCTTTAACCCCCTTGGT
This sequence comes from Castanea sativa, assembly GCF_040712315.1. Lineage (NCBI taxonomy): Eukaryota > Viridiplantae > Streptophyta > Magnoliopsida > Fagales > Fagaceae > Castanea > Castanea sativa. Next base: position 62,324,302 of record NC_134018.1, on the reverse strand, counting down.
GAATCCCAAGATGTTCGCCGAGCACATCCGAGGAGACATTCATCCTCAGACAGCTCCTCGGACGTTTGTAATGTAGGCTGACTCGTGGGCTTAAAGGCCCAATGACGAAAATAAACTGGTACTAATTGATCAAGCCCACAACCCATTTATTTATTTAATAACTTTTACCCCCACAACATCAATTTGTAAACTCTATGTAATCAGAGATGACTCTGTTTTGGTGAAAAAAAAAATTACATTCCTATATACCCCATTTTGCGGTCAGTCACAATACCTTTAAAAATTAATTTTAAATTAATATGAGTTCTTCTAAAAAAATAATAATAATGAGTTGTTGAACACCCAACAATAGTAAAAAAAAAAAAAAAAATCTTGACCACCCTAAAACAAACTTTGAACACTCTAAACAAAAAATTTGAACTCATTCAAAATAAATTTTAACCTCTCCAAAATTTTGGTCCGTTGAACTTGAAGGTTAATTTTAGTAATTATTATTGAAGCAATAAATTTAGGTCAATAGTTCAATTGTCAAACTGCAATTTTATCAAAGTTTAATTGTGATTTTTAAAATTGTGTTTTCAAAAGGCATATTTTAAAATTGCTATTTATTTTTATAAAAAAAACACACATTTTTCAAATAGCTAGTCTATTGGTACTTGCTTTAGTCTTTAATTGAACTAGTTTGTAATCTCATGCATATGCAAGGATACACTTAAAAATATACAATAAGATGCATAATATAATTTTTATATATATAATTTAAATACTATTGATAGTCATTTTTATCTTTTATCAACGCATTAAAAATTTTTATAAGGATATTATTAGATAAAAATGTAAATTGTCCATGATTATTTATTTATTTATTATTGTGAAGCACTTTTTTTTTAAATTTTTTTTTACAATTCAGACTCTTTAGTTTTTGTACTTAATAACTCATTTGGATGAATATTTATAACGTGGTTTCACATTTGATTCTAAAATTAAGAAATAAAACTCTTTAAGAATAAATATTTAAAACACATGATGCAAAATTGAAACTCTAATTTAAAATTCTCATTTGAGTTTCTCTCAGCTTTATCTATTATTATATCTATAAATTTGTTGAATTTATGTAATTCATTTTGTACATACATATATGCACTAAAATAATGTCTGAATGCTTTATTGAATATAATTAATATCATGGTTAAGAAAATCACTTGTATTACAAGATTAATCTTCTAAGTAAATTCATATTAACTTGAGTAATCTTCTTTCAGATCTTAGGACATAAGAAAATGTCTCATATTTTCACCTTAATGATTAGGATGAAATAAGAAGAGTATATTTACAAATAGGTTCTTGTGTACCTTTTAGCCATGATTTCCCAAAAAAAAAACAAAAAAAAAAATAGTGGAGTGTTGCATTAATTTAGTCCTTATTGGTTTAAAGAAAACAAAAATTGGCTGGAACATATTTTGTTTATATTGTTATATATTTAAATAAGATGTTGATAATTGAACAGGAGATTAGTAGAAAAATGATTGATTGGTTATGTATATTAAAAAAAATGTAATTGATAACATTGATAATGAAACTATTACACAATGATTTCAAAATATGAAAACGGTAGAATGAAATTTTTTTTATACTTTATGTATTTACATTTTTTTTTAACGTCAATATATTCATGTGTTATTTTTATTAATTTTTTTAAAAAAAAATTTAAGTTCAAGTTTTATTTTTACTATTATTTTTTAAAAATTTAAGTCTCTCAACAAACACCATGAAAGCCACTACTTGTAATAAAAGTTGCATTATCTCTAACATTATTCATGATAAAATAATGGCCCATATAAAAATCAATAACATCTTGTCAACTTAGCAATTATGAAATTTATTGTGAAAATTATTGTGCCTATAACATTTCTCTTCTAAGAAAATCATTCCAAAGTTTTTACATCATTTTGAACAACAATACTTAAATATCACTACCAAACAGGCCTAAGGCTAGCCGAAGGTCAAGGCCTAAGGCCCTTTTAGTACATAGACTTTTATACCTATCCATAAAAAAGCCCAGTCTCTATTTATAAAAAAAAAAGCCCAAATTTTTATATTAATAATTTTTTATAATATGAATTTCCCAAAAAAAAAAAAAGTAATGCTAGAGATATTACAAAACTTAGGCTTACAAACATCTCAACAAATCACAAAAAAAATCTTCTAAAAAAAATCACAAAAAATAAAAAAATTGTAATTCAAATGTTCATTAATTAGGTTATTAAAGTTCATCAACCATAGTCATTGCCACATCAATTTGTGAACAATTTTAGGATTTTTCTTTTCTCATGTCAAACAAAATCTCTCCAAAATACAAGACCAATTGAAACTTAACCTGATTGAAACCCTAAACCATTCGGGGAAAAATATTTGTCGTAAATGTGTTGGATCTACCCATCATTATTTGTATGAACAAGTAAAAAAATTTCATCCAATCCCCCCACCAAAACCAAAACAAAAATCCAAAAAAGAAGGAAGAGAACAAACTAGGAAAATTATAATGGTATATTCTTATCTATTGGCAGTTTTTTGTACCAAAAGCAATGAAATTTACACTAATATCATCAGATAGAGACCATCTTCCAGTCAAGGGGTTGTAAACAAATCCAGCCATTTCCCTGACCTGCAAAAAGCCAACCAGACAGCAAACAAGCTTTACTAAAATGTGCAGAGGTTAGTAACGCTAAAACATGAGGCAGAGATTCATGAAACATCATAAACATATTTTACTCACAGTGATATTGGCACGTTGAAGGATCAGGACTAGTTCTTCAGGAGTGAGAAAACTTGACCATTCATGTGTACCTTTAGGAAGCTGTAAAATATTAAGTTTATCAAAATGGTGCTAATAGGAGCGAAATCCAGAATTTAAATATAAATAACTTGATCAGTTAACTAAGGTATTAAACCAATGTATAATGTAAGCATTCGACTGTACTTACAATTTCATAAGGTAACCACAGTTCCAAGGTAACCCAAGAAGAATCTCAAACTTTTACAGATAGTCTACGTGAAGTGTTTCAACAGCAGTAGGAAAACATGCTTCATAGTTTTCTTAGCCTTATTTTTGAAAAACCAAATTACATGAAATTCATGATAATCTGATAGTGGACTATCAAATCTAACTAAAAATTATCTACTTTTCCGTTTGCAAGTGGAGTTCACCTCCAGATTTGACTAATTGAAATTCTATTAATTGTTGCTGTGAAGGCAATGAAAATGGAACAATCTAAATTCCATGGGCATTGTAACATTCCTTAATAGTATGGATCAATTCTAACTTAATCTAGATCAAACTGAAAAGTGAATGACATCAGCAGACCCATAGATAAGAACGCTTTGCATGAAAATATTCAAATCTTTAGAAGAAAAGATTCATTTCATTGAATCATCCACACTACGGTCACATGTATTGAGTTCTTGTCGTCTAGAATATACTTAAAAATATCAACATGAACCAACTTGTTAAAAACAAAACCTCAACTGATTAAGGAAAACAAACTTGTTGCGAAGTATAAAGAACCAGATTACCGCTATGGCATGTATCCTGTAGTATGATTTAAGGATAATACCTATTGCTGAAATAGATAATCAACATATTTAGAGATCAAGGTGGATCTCAAATAGACATAAGTAAATTTCAAAGCATGTCACCAAGTTTCAAAATAAGGCATATCCTGCAGTGCAAGAGGTGCTACATAGATAATCAAGAAGCTATATTAAGCTGTAGAATGATGGAAATTACTATACCCAATGGAGGAGGTACTCTGCTGCAACAATGGCAGTTGCATATGATCTCATAGAACGGTTAATTGTTGAAATTATAGTAGCTCCATCAGGAACAGTTAGTGCTGCCAGAGACTTGCAGAATTCAGCAGGATTTGCTACGTGCTCAATTACCTTAAGTAAAATTCCAATTGCAAACAAATTGGATATGGTCAAAAATAGGTAACACATAACTTAAAAACAGTTTGAATACACTCTAGAGAAGCATGAAGAAAAGTGTACTGAGAACAACCCAAAGTTTTGGGAACACCATTATATTTATACCTTTGTTAAACCTTTCCATTAACCATCACAAATATACCTTCAATTTCAATTTCATAGGCGGATACTCATATTATCTTTAGCGGAAATCTAAATTTATCTTGCGTAATTTATGTTTAACTGTCCTGCATTTACAGAGGACTTCCAAACTCAAGGGATCCAATTTGATAATGCAGGAGCATTGAATCATGTTACAAGCTTGACGTTTATTGAGCTTCAAGGTCAAATGTTAAAAGGCTATATGTATCAAGTACTATCAACTATTAAGGTTAGTATCATGGAGTATCTCAAAATGTAGCATATATAGTCTTTGAAGAGTTGCCAATGAGCTATAGCTCAACTGGCACTTCTTCCTCCCATAATAATGAGATGGTGATGAGGCCTTGAGATCAAGACCCATTAGGTGTGTGAGTAACTTACCAATCAAGAGAGGGGGGGATGTCTTTGAAGAGTCTTTTTCCAGAAACTTTTCCATCCAATGGTAAAATTTCAGATTTGCGTTCTTATTTTCTTGAATCCCAGAAATCCTATTGCATGGTCCAAAAAAAAGAAAAAAGAGATAGATCTTAAATCCTCTTGCTATTTGTTTACAATATTCTTTTGCTTTATTCTTTGATCACCTGTTATAACTTGAATCCTAGCATAATAGTCTTTCAAAAGGTCTTGAGAGAAGACTTGACAACAAAAAATTTCTTATGAGAGGACTCTGCCATCTAATATTAAAATCTCATTTTTGTATTTTTAAATCTCTTGAACCCAGCAACTCATGAATTTTGAGTTTCAAGTTTCAACTTCAATACTCTTGTATGCTCATCAATGATAAGTAAATGAAGGGAAGAAGTCCAAGATTATATGCAAAACCAGAAATAAATGGATGTCAACCAATCATTTGGCCATATCATAACTATAGCAGGGCAAATATATGGTAGAAGTATACATAATATGCAATATCACTTAATGTTTCAAAAAGAAGCAACTGTGCTAGGTAAAACAAACTTGATTTTATATCCAACATAAAATAAGTAAGACAATTACATAGGGTATCTGTAATCAGTATGAATAACGAACTACATAATAATATTTATACATACAAGCATGTGTACATATATATGAAAGAATGAAAGAGAGAAAGAGAGAGCATACTTCTAGAGCAACCACAGCATCAAACTTCCTGTCTTCCTCTACTAGCTTTTCTGTCCAAAAATCAAATTCAGAAAAACTTTATACCAGATTGCAATAATATGACACAACAAAACAATGTCAATTATGTTACTTAGTCTATGTCACATAGCCACTTAGTCCCACTTGAAAAGGGATATAACCATCCATTGTAAAAGATGCCACAGCTTACAACAGAGAAGCAATGCAATTTGAATGCTCCATGGGAATGACATTACCATAAAGCCTGTCCTACAGTAGTAAACAAGATTGGCACATACCAGCTGTTGTGCAACAGTACTCAATAGTTGAAGTCACTGGATCCAAATCCTGCGTGTTAAAAAATTTCCAGGTTAAAGTCTATACAATCTAGAAGAGAAAAATAAATGTAATCCTTGAAAACCCAAATTGCAATTTATTAAGATTTTGCTCATTGATGAACGATACATTTTAACCAAGTTGTTAAGATCTCCAAAAGTTATTTCTGTTAGCAATTAGCAATCCAAGAATTAATCAGGAAATTATTGGAAATAATTCAGAAATACTATATCATAATATATTCTGCTCAGAAGAATTCAAGAATATACAACAAGAAAAAAGAAGCAAAGAGAGAGAGAGGGTAGCACCAAAAGATAGTTCAGAACGTTATAGAATAATCATTCAAGATATTCTCAATCCACAAAAAAAATTTCATACACCATTTAAAATACAAAAAAAAAAAGGCCATAAGCTTCAAGAAAATATAGATTTGGAATCTGGGATGACAAGCTGGCCTCAATTAGTTGGGAATTAAGGGTTAAAAAAATTGAAAAAATCTTCACTAGTCATCTTTGGCCCGCATAAGTACAAAACAATACAGTGGATTATAAGAGATTGTTGCAAAAATTGGAAACCATGTTTACATTATCAAATAATTTCAGAATTCGTGCATATTGCGATGTCAAAAAAATGCCGTACACAAATATTTCCAGAAAAGAAATTCCAGGAATAAACCTCTGGTAACTTGCCACTCTGGCAGGTAAAATGAAAAAGGTAGCCTCTCCTAAAAAATTCACAATTTAGCTAAATACTTAATATCTAACTCTACCGCAACTACCTGCCGCAGGCCCCCAGAAACTAGTTCCTAACAGGTGAACTATTCTCTTTCTCTCTCTGATCAATTATGAAATGCCAATGCATAATTGAGTGATTTGGTGCTTTCCAAATTCATGTCCACCTATGGGCATGAAAGTCAGCTAACATTTGGTGATTTGGATGGAAGATTTAAAGGGAAAAAGATCCAAAACAAATCTAAACAAAGTCCTAACATAAGAGAATGCTAAAGAGCTATCCCCAGAGAGGAAACACTGATATTCAATGATTTGATACTTTTCAAATCCAATTCCAATCTAAGATATCACATTTTACATCAGAGAATGACCATACAGCATGAATGCGCGCAATCTTGATATTTTTCTCCACAGCATCAACTCCTGTTACAGTAGCTCCCATTCGAGCTAATGGCTGAACAAGCAAGAGAAGAGAGTAAATATGAGATGAAGACTACATCTAATTTTAAAATATATATATATATATATATATAAATATATATATATATATATATATATATATATATATATATCAGAAATCTAAAGCCACTATATACAAACACAAGTAATATAAGGCAGCATAATATGCATCGACTAGTACAATTACATTTGCATTCCAATTTTGTCTACTTTCTGGTTGCAGTGGTGAATATATCCAGATATAGGTTGCATGGAAACATGATGGCATAGGTATAGAGTGCATGGACAAGATTCTTCAAGCCAATTTCAAGTACTAGGTTTCTCTCTCTTTTTTCTTTTCCTTTTTTTTTTGGGAGGGGGGGGGGGGGGGGAAGGCTAATTATGAAATATATGAATAGATCTTAAAAAAAACTTTAGGGCCTCAACAGATGGTTATTTTAAATAGGCCTTATCCATAATTTCTTCTGAGATGATACTGGTAGCTAATAAGGAAGTGCAACCAAAATAGACATGTTAGCATTCAAAATATTGTAAGAATACCTCTGAGAGAATTCCACCGCCACAACCAACATCAACTATTTTAAGCCCTTCAAAAGGCCTAGCACTGTTAGGATCCTTACTGAAACAAGGAAAACTTATCAGAATTTATTTGTGGGCGAGGTGGAAGTGAAATTGTTGTTGTACCATTACATACACGCATAACAATAAAAGAGAGAGCTGTGGAGGACAGCATATTTCCAATGAAAGCCCTAGCATGAATATCTTAATACTTATGAATAGCTAAAGGACAATCTTTTATTTTGCAGTGAAAGTGCATACTCATGGATAAGTGCAATTTACATACTAGATGAAACTAAAATGACAACCATCAGCGTCAGATTCTATGGTCTGGTTTTTTACAAATGTCCTAATAAGGGTCATTTACTTTATCTAGTCTAGTCATATACAGTCCTAACAAGGGTCACTATATTCTTATCCAAATATAGGAATTAAGAAGAAAACATAGAGATATATTAGGAAAATTAAAACAGAAAAAAGAATTAACTAAATTCCTCTCAAAGAAACCCTAGTCCGATTAAAAGAAGGTGAGAGATTTGCGAAAAGAAGGGGTGAAAAAAGGGCTAGAAAAGAACAAAGACATGATGAAGAGAGAAAGACAATAAGAGCTGATTGAACTAATGCAGTATCTCCAGGTTTCCAATAACTAAAATTGTAAATTATCGAAAGCCCAATGGCATATGTTGTCTACATATTTAAAACCCTCTGCCCCTTACTTATAAGATAAAATTAACTCCCACGTCAGTCACCATTTAAACAACAATTTTCAGGGTAACCACATTGCATACCCAAATTTAAATTGCAGCTTAATAAGCAATCATACAATTTTCCCCAATGTACTCGGCTTGGCGACTTCTTTTTTATTATTAATAATATTCTTACGTTATTTATCAAAAAAAAAAAGCAATCATACAATTAGCAATTCAAGACAATTACTTGATGAACCTAATCCATTAAGCCTAACTAAATATGAGAATAGAGAGGCAAGGAATACCCAATGAACTACTACAACAACAAAACCTTAGTCCCAAAACTTTTAGTGTTGGAAATAAATCCTCAACAAGCTAATCAGGGTCGACTACATATATCTCCACCATTCTATTCTATCAAAAATCATACTTCCTACAACCTCCTTAATAAACATGTTCCTTTTATATCACTTTGACTAGGGTTATTTAAAGCTAGATGCACCAACACTTCATTTGGAGTGCTGTACCCATGAAGTAACGGTGTCCAATCTACCGTATCATGATATAATTTTTCAAGAATTGCTAGTGTCGCCATATTGTACCATACTGTGTCCGTGCATCCTAGATTTGAAGTCTTCCTCTACCTCTAAGAGTACCCAATGAACTAAAAAACCCAATATAAAACCAATAATTTATATTTCCAACAGAAACTTGGTGTAATGTAAAGCAGAAAAATTTACCTGAAATGTCGACAAAGAGTGGAGCGAATGAAAGCAAGTCTTGTAGGATTCATCACATGCAATGGCTTAAATGGGCCTTCAGAATCCCACCTATTAATAACACCAGTTAATTTAAAATTTCAACTTGTAATTTCTTTCACTTTCCTTTTTTTTTTCTCACCAACCAAACAGAGGATTAAAAAAGAAAAGAGGAAATAAAAAAGGCTGACCAGGTTTCGGCAATGGAGGCGAATTTAGCGAGCTCGAGGTCTTTCAAAGAGGAAGGTCGTTGGAATCCTCCAGAAGAGGAAGAAGAAGAAGAAGAAGAAGAGGCATTGGAGAAGAGCCTATAGCTGAAGCTGAGGGGAGCTCGGTTAGGGTTAGGGTTAGAGAAGTGAGGAGAGTGAATGTGGTTGTTGATGGAGATGGAGATGGAGGAGGAGCTTAGGGCTCGGAGATGCCTATGCCTGAGGAGCTTAGAAGCCATGTTTGAATGAAGCTTTTGACGAGTGATGACCCACCAAAACAAGGAATGAATTTTGGTTTTGAGGAAGAAAACTCAAGTAGGAATCGCCATGGGCTGGGCTGGGCTGGGCCGGGCCTAAATTATTACAAAGGGAAGGCTTTTACTCAGCATTAAAACCCACCAATTTGAAAGACAACTTTGTCCCTAATATACTAAACGCCGTTATTGATTCTCTCTTCTTCTTCTTCTTCTTCTCCCTCTTTTGTCTCTCTGTCTTCACTCTCAGAAAACCTCAATGAATACCCTTTACAAATAATCCCAAAATACCAGAAAACCTTGTCGATCATGTAGATCGCGATTACCTGCTCGTCGATCAAAGCACCACCACCGTGGGTTCTGATCTGAGAGAAAGGGACGAGATCCGTGACAGTGCTAATGGCGTCAAACTTGCGGTGGGAATCCAAACTTTTTCGCCGTGGCTAAGGTTCGGTTATAGAGTGAAAGAGAGTTTCGAGATGGTGAACTCAGATAAGAGACTTTTCTTTTTCTTTTTGAGAAACAGAGAAGAGAGTAAGAAGAGAGCAGTAACGGGGTTTGGTTTGTTAGGGACAAAATTGTCTTTTGACTACCAAATTGGTGGGTTTTAAAATGTTTTAGGCCTAATATTGGTGAGTTTGTGAAATTTACCTAAAAACATTTATGACAAAAAAATTAGAAAAATAAAGATCTAAAAATGGTATTTGTGAAAGTTGCTTGAAGAATCTTAAGAAAACTATCCCTCATCTCTCTATGTAAAGTTCATAAATCAAATCTATTTGCATTAAAGAATACACAATAAATCTTTTTAAATAAATAAATAAAAAATCTACCAACAATATACAACAAATCTTTGCTAAAAAATTACAAAGTAAAGTTTAAAAGAAAAAATAAAATAAGAAAGCACCTAAGGTTCAAAACTCAGAAAGCTTAGATATAATCTAAATACTGAGTAATTTTTAAGTATTCTTGAAATTTAGAAAATTGTGCTTTTTTATCTCACATTCATAGTGGAGTTTATTAAGGTTCATTATGAATATGAGAATAAGGAATACAATTTTTTCGTGCTCTGAGAGGAGGTAAATTTTTTTCCAAAATACTAAATACATTTTCTTTAGATTAATTGTCACCGAAAAAGGTCCAACCTAAGGTCTGTTTGGATAGAACTTATTGCTAAAAACTGAAAACACGGTAGCAAAATAATTTTTAAATTGATAAAAAACACTGTTCATGCAAAAAGTTACTGTTTATTGGCCTAAAATCACTGTTCATGACCAATGAACAATAACAAACACGCGTAAAAAAAAAAAAAAAAAAAACTTGAACATGGACGCGCGTTTGCGCTATCCAAACACTCTCCTAGTAAGAGGAATAAGTGTCTTAAAAACTATACAATAGTGAGACATTATTATATGCAATAGATTTTACAAATAGTGTTAGAATACAAACATAAAGGCAGTTGGAAATCCATTCACCTACAACAACTACACTCTTCAACCAAAATATGGGAATACAATAATTTTTCTATTCTAAATTCATGCATCATCCAAAGATCTCTCTTTTATCTATTTTTACAACTAAACCAAGAGAACCAAGATCAAAACCAAATCAAACCAACTCCTTCCCACACAAATCAAAATCCACAACATTCAACACTCTTTCGGCCTTTCAGGGATTGAGTTACATTAGGGCCAACAGGAGCCATGCTCCCCCCCTCCCCCCAAACAAGAAACAAATAGAATATAATTTTTTTTTATTTATAAAAAGCTCTATTCAAATTCATTATTTAAAAAAAAATAATGTATGAAAATTTTGAAGTGTTTTTAATATAATTTAAAATAACAAGATTACAAATAGATGGTAATTTTAATAAATCTTTCACTCAAATTTCTTATTTTTTGTGAAAATAATACATGAAAATTATTAAGTGATTATAATATAATATAATTTAAGGCATGCGGGTAAATAAAATTTATTATTAAATCCAAAATAAAATACTTTTTTGGTATGATAAATAAATATTGTCTAAAGAGTTCTATTTTTTGTCACTTTGAATTATGTTTTTAATATGCTTAGTTTTTATAATTTTCTTGAGTACTTAAATTTTGTTTTCTTCAATTGATTTCTTGTTATGTTTCTTACTTTTATAGTATTTAATTGATTTATGGGATAGAAAAGAGTGCAAAGTCACATAAGATATCAGTTGAAAAGAAAATTGATTTATATATATATATATATCATTTTTAGAGTGTGTTAATCCTTTAGTATATTCTACAAGTTTGTAGAATTGTGAGTGGTAAATATTTTTTTTGTTTTGAAATTAAACCCCAAAATTTTAAGCAAAGCAAAAATTATCTCATAATAAGTTAAAAATATAATACAAGTAACATATAAATACTTTATTTAAATTCAATTTTTATATAAAATTTGTAGATATTATATATATATATATATATATATATAATAAAAACTTATACAATTTAATATGAAAGATAGTATCTTTTTTTTTTTTTTTTGAGAAACGAAAGAGAGTATCTAAATAAAACATATGATATTATAGAAATTAAAAAAGAAGAAATTAGACGAAGAAATTCTCAAAAATTTTAGATTAGTTATCTCTTACCAAATATGAAAAATTTGCTCAAATGTTTAGGTGAATAGTAAACACACAATTATGTACGACCTTGTGTGTATGAGTGGGTAAGCGCGTGTGATTTGAATTTTCTATAATTTTATTTTGGTCCTAGAGGTTTGCCCCCGAAGTTAAGAATTTTGGCCCCGTACCTGCATCTTCCTTTTGCCTTTGCTTTTATTTTCAACTATTTGGTTTATTTTCAAAAAGCCTTAGAAGGGATATAATAGCATTGTAGAATATTTTTATCTTTTAAAAGACAAACAAATTCTGGCACATTTGTTAAAGGGTGTTGTGATAATATATATATATATATATATATATATATATATATATATATATATATATATATATATATATATCAAATTACTTAAGCTTGCAGAATTTTTTTTCTTGATCCCATTAAGAGAATTAGAAATATTTTCAATGAGTTAGGGCAATATTGGATGAATGAGGGGTGAGAAAGTAAGGTTTTTTTTTTTTTTTTTTTTTTTAAAAACACACACACACAGGAGAGAGGAGAGAGGAGAGAGAAAGTAAGTTTTGAGTCTTGATTACTTAATAAATAAATGAACACAGGGTACAAATTTTTTAGAGCAAGGGGAAGATTGCTAGGTACAGGTGGCATTGAACAAGAAAAATATAGTTCACCTACGAATACAACCATTCTTACTCTCAATTTTATAATTTATTGATTTGTGAGATTGTAAGTGCGCAGCATAAAGTAGTGAGTCACACAAGACAGAAAATGTTGACCATCCACAATCCTACAAATCAACAAATTTTAAAATTAGATGAGATTAGTAATATCACTAGAATTATTCATAAAAACAAAATCATTTGGATCACAAATTCAAAAATCAAATAATGTGATGGGAATCAAACTACTTTATTGCAATTTACATTATATATATATAGACACACACACTCAAAATTTCTTAGTGGGAGAAGAAACAAGTCAGAACTCAGGCAAGGACTGCCCTAAACTATTCGAAGCACCAAAAATTAAAACACGTTTTTCAGATGCATACAGGATACAGGATACACGTGTTTTAAGTGCATAGACTTAATCAACCATATTGCAGATAATATAGACGAGGAGCACTTTTGTTGAAACTTCGGTTGGGTTTCATGTATACTGGAGACTTCTTGCCAACTAAAAACACATTACATGTACATAGAACAACTTAGAACTCAGGGAAGGACTACCCTAAAACCATTCAAAGCACCAGAAATCAACATACATGATTCAAATGCATACAGCTCCAAGTCTACAAGCTTGGCTTATTTTTGATTAACTGCAAAGGAATTTTATTGAGAAGGAAACAGATCAATTACAAAATATTGGCTTGCTCCAACAATATGACATTTCAAAAGGATTGAGGAGCAGAATCTAAACCAAAGGAGTTAACTAGTCTGTTACACAGTGACTAAGATGCTAAGGTGTGGGCCGCAACATTAGCTTCTCTAGAAATCCAACTAAATCTGCAGTTTAATATTTATTTTTCCATCAATTCTTCTTCCATGAATGAATCATGTAGCTAGAAATTAAAAAGCACCAGAAATTAACACGCATGTTTCAGATGCATACAGGATACAGCTCCAAGCCTCCAAGCTTGGCTTATTTTTCCATCAATTCTTCTTCCATGAATGAATCATCATTGAATCATGTAGCGTTTTAGGAGTCTGGACTCAATCAACCATGTTGCAGTTAATAAGAAAATGAGAAGCAGGCTAACATAAATAAAAGGAAAACAAGACCAAATAGGATTTGGGACTATGACTGTCAATGAAGCAAAATAGCAAAAAGAGAGGAAGAAAAAGGCTATGCGCAGTATATCATACTCAAATGGAATGAGAAGAAGAAGTGTTACGTATGAGAACATAAATGTCACAGAATTTGAAGCTAAGAACAACCAAAAAGGAAGAAGCCTAAGGCCAATGGGAGTCCCTGCAATCTTTTCGGGAAGAGTAGCATTTTTGTTGAAATATAGGTGGGGTTTCATGGCATTGGACCAATGGGTATGGGTTCCATGTCTACTGGAGTCTTCTTGCCAAATTCCCCCAGGAGGGTTGAGTAGTCCTCCATAGGTCACTGTTATAAGCAGTGTAGCAACCACCAGAAGTGCATTGCGCTTGTCCTCTGATATCATCCTCCATTCACGAGAGCGGCGTATTAGTGATTCCTCAAGAGATGAGACTATGGAACGTAGGTAACGTGAATAATTACAATCAGGAAGAGATGAATTAGCTAACAAAGCTCCAGCACGCTGTAGCATAACCCTGATCTCGTTGTTGTTGTCTACGTGTGTTTGTTCTGCCAAGATGTCCTCTGCTGTATGACCCTTTAAATTCTTTGCGTTTATATCAACACCAGATTTTAATAACAACCTCGCAGCCTGCATAATTTGATCAATGTTAATTAGTCGAGCCTTGAACCTGTCCCTTAATTATGATAAACCAAATGTGCATAATTAAGCTTCTTTTTTGAAATAAAAAATTAAAATTATGATTAAAGAAGGAAACAAAGATCATGATGTTTCAATTACTAACATTTCGCAAAGCCAGTGAATCATAAAAAGATAGTGGATTTTTGGCATGTTTTAAACATTTAGTTCTTAACTATATGATCATGCATGCAGTTGGGCAGTAGGATTCTTTTTAATATTTCATGATTCAAATTAAATGTTGCTAATTTAAATGTGTACAAACTGTCACATCATTTGAAATTTTAAATGATGTAATAGTCTGTACATTGTTTGATATAAAAAATAAAATCAAAATCATGAACTGAATTCTCTTCAATCCTAGCGAAATGAAGAAGATTATTTTCCTTGATGTCACAACACAAGCTTTATGATGTTTCTTTAGTATGTACATAATTGAGGAATGGAGACAGCTTACCTCAGGTTGATTCTTAATTATTGCAATGTGCAACACAGTGTTGCCTTCCTCGTTCTTCCAATTCAAGATCTTCCTCTCCCAAAATATGGAATTCTTAGACCTTTTCTGTCTAATCCATTTCACCAAGAATTTAAAAGTCTCCAAGTTGTCATATTTTAAAGCTATATGCAAAACAATCTCATTTTGAGTCGTCACATCTTCAATAGAATTGGGACAGACTGATAGAAATTCAGCCAATAGATCAAGTTGATCATCTACTGCTACTGTAAAATGCAAAGGAGTGATACCCTCTCTTCCTTTGATACGGACAAGGTCTCCATCGACTTGTAGAAGCCGACTCATCATTTCGGTATGCTTATGTACTAATGCAAGGTGAATGGGGCTAAACCCTACTAGATTTGGCTTTCTAGCAAAAGACCGTTTTAATCTCATCATTTCCATGAAAAGGTATGTGCCCATTACACACAGCTATGTGTAAAGGAGTATCAAAAAAAGGAAAATGATCAATGTTGTCCAAAAGATATGCATCCTCTTGAATCAACATGTACAGTGAGTCAACATCACCACATTGAGCAACTTGTTTCAGCCTCTCAAATATTCTCTCACCCATCCTAGAGAACGTGAATATAGATATAAAGGTAGGGATTTCCTCAATAGTATAACTTTGAAGAGTGGAAATTAATGGTTATGGGCTATAGGCTGGAGTGAAGAAAATGATGGAGTAATTGAGGAGATTAATGTAACCTGCTAGAGCTAACACCGTCTCTTTTTATAGCGCCTGAAGACTTGAGGAAAATGATTAAGTAATATGGCCTAATCATCTAAGAAGGATTAAGGAAACAACTTTCCCTTCAGCAGAAAAAAAAACAAAACAGCAAAAAAAAGGAAACAACTTTTCCAACCTATGTGTCTGAAAAATAACGTGAGAAAGTAAAATCTGTTATATTTGACAACTCCTTTGCAGAATCTAGCTTTGACTTTTTTGCCAATTTTGAATAATCAGCCGTTTTTATCTAATTTTTTTATCAAAATTTTGTTACTGAAAGTATCATAGATAAAAAAAAATAAAATTAAATGAAGTAAATAAGTGATTCATGCGAAACTCGTAAATATTAGAAACAATAAGCAAAAGTTAAATAAAATAAGTATGTGACTCTGAGACCCGCAAATAGTAGAGAACATAAGCAATAAATTAGTTTATAATTCGATCCTAAATAGGCACCGTTCTATGACTTTTTTTAATCAACATGAACAACATAGAGTTCAAGTTGCCACATTTTTTCTAACTGATTAAAAAAAATGTTGCGACTATATTAAAACTCTCTTACCTTGTGGTATTGAGAGAGGTTTTTTTTGGGGGGGGGGGGGGGGTGTATTTAGGGTTTTTATTTT
This sequence comes from Castanea sativa, assembly GCF_040712315.1. NCBI lineage: Eukaryota > Viridiplantae > Streptophyta > Magnoliopsida > Fagales > Fagaceae > Castanea > Castanea sativa. Next base: position 62,308,151 of record NC_134018.1, on the reverse strand, counting down.
ATTTTATATATATCAGTGATTTTTACGCTATTTTTTTAATCTCTTTTTTTTTATTAATTAAACATCTCTTAAATGTTACTTGTGCACTTAGAGCATCTCCAATGGCTTCTTTAAAGCCAATTTTAGAGAGAAAACACCCCAAAAACCTACTCCAACAACTTCTCCACCTCCATTTTTTAGATTAGGATTGCTACAGTGCTTCTCTACAAGTAGAGAACATTGTAGCGTTTACTGTTCAAACTTCAAATGTTTTTTTCTATTATAATAATCAGCTATTGAATAAAAAAATGTTGGAAGATATGTAGTTGTTAAAAAAAGAATAAAAAATGAATGAAGAAATAATATTTAAATGAGATGGAGAAAATGATAGAGAATCTATTGGAAAGTGTATTTAAAAAAGTAGGTAGGTAAAAACTAAATATCACTGTTCACTGTCCAAACAGTACAAAAATTTAGATAATCTGCTAAAGATGCTCTTAGGCTTAAAATAAAATCACATCAATCTTTATATTGTGTATTCTATCTATTGACATAAACCTTCTACGATTCACTACCCTCACAACAAATTTATGCTTATGTTATCTCAAGATTCTCAACAAAACAAAACAAATTCATTCTTGTGCAAGGTTATCTTAACAAAATTTGGCTGCACTCAATCCAAACACCTTAGAGAAATTGAAGTCAAGGTAGTTGATCGAGCATCGTCGCTCAATTAACATGATAGGGATTCGAGTTTCAATGTAGATTTAGAAAAGTAATTAAAATACAATAATAAAAATAATTATTACATATCAAGTTTTTTTTTTTTTTTTTTTTGAGAAGTATCTTATTAAGTTAAGAAAAATATCAACACATATTTTTTAGTCACATGACATATTTAATAGTTATATGACGTGTTTAAATGATATTTTTTTATTTGGTAGATACCATAGAATTTTAACTTATGTCGTTCGTTCCATTACTCTTTACTATTAGGCCAAAATACCAATTGGTTTTCGGTGTCATAAGCTTTGAATTTTAAATCTCATATTCGACGACACTTTAAATGATATAATAAATCATGTAAATTAATACATACACAAGATCTTATAAACTATCATGTAATGGGTTAGAGAAGATTCTTTCAAATTGGTTTGGAAGAATCTCCTCCAACCTATTATGTTATAACTCGTAAAATCATTTACATTTAAATACGTCACATAACTAATTAATTAGACCAAATTACTAAAAATATACTTGAATAGTTTTATCAATCCTTACGTAGTAGATTGGCTCTACCAATTTGGACGAAATTTGAAATCAAGTCATAGGTTCAAATCTCAAAATTCTACTTTTTTATAAAAATTTTTTTTTTGAAGAATCGGTCACATGTTCATTTTGTTCTAAGTTCTAACCTTTATGCAAAAACTTTATCAGGTTCATTATTTATTGCTTAGAATGAATCATAGGTTCATTTTGTTCTAACGTTTTTCCTGCCTTTTCTTTTCCTCCATCTTAAAACTGCTGGCGCCGTGTTTTACACCCAGTCGAATGTAATAAGAAACTGAAATTCCACCAACATTATGCAAACGAATGAATAATGGGAAATGGCACATTTTGGTGTGAAAGAAAGACTGCACGTTTGGCTGCGCTTAACTGTTGACACTCGAGAATACGTTTTGGCGTTTAGCAGCTCTTTTGGTGACGCTTTTTTTTTTTTTTGTAAAGCACCAACACTAGTCTATAATTCTACTTTATTACATATCTAATAGATTTTTGGGTAACAAATATCTAGTTAGAATTATTAATTGTTTCTTTTTTTCATGTTTTATAGCCAGTTTGGATACCGCTTATTATTGAACATTAAAAATTAAAAACACTGTAGTAAAATAATTTTTAAACGGGTCGTGAGACCCAATTTTAGAGTTGATTTTGCCAGATTTTGTACTTGTGAGTCCCACGAATAGTGCACGGGACCCAAGGAAAAAACGCAAACGCGCAAAACGTGTAACCTGCTGCTATCATAACTCACACTTAATCTCACCATCTCCTTGACAAAAGGTATGTGCCCATTACACACAGCCATCTAGTTTTTTTTCAAAAATTTTTTGCTGAAAGTATTGTAGATAATGTATAATTTTTTTTTGAGTGGATAAAAGTTTTTTTTTAAGTGAATAAAAGGTATAGGTTAAATAAAGTAAATAGGTGACTCATATGGAACCCATAAATAATAGGAAAAATAAACAAAAGTTAAATAAAATAAGTAGTTAGGTGACTTTGGACCTGCAAATAATAAGAAACTAAGCAATAAGTTGGCTTATAATCCAATCCCAAATAAGTATCAACCTATGATTTTTGTTTAATTGACATGAACAACATAGAGTTCAAGTCGCCACATTTTTTCTAATTAATTCAAATCATCTACATTTAAATATGTCACACAACTCATTAAATAGGCCACATCACTAAAAATATACTTAAATGGTTTTATCAATCACTACGCAATGGATTGGAGGAATTTTTCTCTAAACCAATTTGGAGGAAAACTTAAAATCAAGTCATACATTCCAAATTCTACTTCTTCTTCTTTTTTGCTTTTTTTTTTTTTTTTTTAAGAATCAATCATAAGGTCATTTTTTTTTTTATCAACAAAAAATGGGTAGGAGTTGACATGAGTTGGCGTTTTCCACCTAATCATTGCATTCTAACTTTTACGCAAAAACTTTATCAGTCAAAAGTTTACACTTGTATAATTTACTTGTTTCAAAACGTAATCCAAGAAACTGAAAATTTTCAACAACCGAATTATATCCATTCCACTAGGTAAGCAACATTAAGGGTATGTTTGGTAGATTGTAATAGACGTTGTAATGTAATAGTTATTCCTATGGTTTAATTATTCTTTAATTTGGTTATGTTTTTCTTACAAGGAATAATAATTCCTTATGAATAGCTATTCTTCAAAATGATGAATAATTATTCCTCTTTAAAAGGTGGTATTAACTATTCCTTAGTAAATGCAATAATTTCAAAACTTAATATATTTCCAAATAAACAAACTTTCCATATACATGTAAAATTATAAAAATAATAAAATAATAAAAAATAACACATATCTCTCTTAAATTTAAAAATAACAATTTTTAAGGAGATATAATTGTAAAATAAATGTTAAGTTTTATTCTAATGTTATAACTCACAGCCAAACTAATGTTACAACACATTTTATTATTAGTAATAAAAATTACAATTCTTATCGTAATCCACATTCAGGGAAATGGCTCCTTTGGTGTGAAAGCAAAGGTATGCGTATTGGGACATGGTACGTTTTTGCGTTTGCAGCTCCTATTGGTGTCTGGTGACGCTTTTTTGTGTGTGTGTGTAAAGTACCAAGACTATAATTCTACTATATTACATATCTAATAGATTTTTGGATAACACATATAAATTAGTACTAGTCGCTAATCTATACAATGCACAGAAATAGCTATTGGATGAGTTTTAGAAAAAAAAAAAAAAATCATTATTTTTTAGTTGGACTGGTAAGCAAAAATGCATAAAATTGAAAAAAAAAAAAACGTTATTTAAAGAAATAGCACAAAGTTTTATTAGTTAAGTAGAAGAAAATTTTCTTGGCTTCTTCATTTGCGCTTTATCTTTTAAAGAGCAGCAAATACCGTGCAGCAAGTTTGGTCACAAGTAGCACTTTAGCAGTTTCGCTTCAAGCAACTTGTGTTTTAAATGATATATATATATATATATATATATATATATATATATATATATATATATATATATTAACAATCATTAGTAGAATAAGAGAAGAGATAAATATATTAATCCAAACTCTGTGTTCGGCTTTAAACTTATCTTTAAACATATTTTGGGCTATTAAATAGTTAAACTTGTTTTGGTAAGAAACTATATAAACAAAGATCAAATTTAAATATGCCGCATGGGTCCTATGAGATAGAACATGTAGCTAAAACAATATCTCATACCGACATACTACCGAAACTCAAAATCCCATTTTAAACCACAATTCTTTAATTCAGGCATGGAACCAAAGACCAAAACAAATTGAGTTTCTTCATTCTTTTCTCAAGAATGAACGTGGATAAAAAGTGAAAAAAACTATAAGTTAATTTGGAGATGCAAAATGTATAATAACAAATAGAGAGTCTTATATGAAAAAACTATTAATTAAAAGTTAATAGTAAAATTATTTTATAATTTAAAATAGTTTTCCATAGGTATTGTATTTGATAGAATATAAACTGTTAAGAATATAAAGTGAGAGAAAGAAAGACTGAATAGTCTGTATATTGATGTATATTTTGTGTGTATAACACTGTACAATAGAGAGCCTTATATAAGCTAAGTATATGTGAAATACAAGTAATATAAGTATACTACAAGTATAGTATACTGGACTAAACCCGATGGACTAGGCTAAATTAAGCTATATATTAACATCCCCCATCAAATTAAAGGTGGCAAAGAGGAAGCCAACTGGAGTTTGGATATCAGATCTCGAAGATGACCAGGCAGGTGAGTTTGGTGAAGATATCAGCAAGTTGGTCGGCGGAGGATGTAGCATCCCAGCCTAATTGCATTACTAATTTCATGGGTTTATATACTTAGTATTATCTTAATTAATTTAAGTGCATAAGGCTTTAATATTTTGATGTTATAAAACCTACATGCTCTTTAAATGTTATGGAAAAAAGTTTATAAAGGTAAGGATTTATATGCAAAGTTATTTTATAATTGTTTGGGCCTATCTAGAATATGAGCTTATAAGGGGGGTGGAAAGTAAACTTTAAAAAGTTTAAAGGTGAGGCGACCGGCTATGGATATTCTGTTGTTGAAGGAGTAGGAGACCGGCTATGTAGAAAAGCCCTAGTAGGCTTAAAATCCTCACGTAAACCCATCATGAAATGCATAAATCGACGACGATCCCGATATTTGGCAAAGAACTCAATGTCCTCAAGATACAGTAATGGAGGATCTGCAATAGAGAGTTGTTCTCACATAGAAGAAGTCTGAGAATAATAATCAGATATAGACTGGTCTATCTCTTGGTGCATTTCATAAAGTTTTAATTCAATATGAAACTCCAGGCTTGAATCATTAGTGCAATTGTAGCGATTGGACAGAAATATCCAAGCAACCGCAGTAATACCAAGACGAGGAAGAAGATTATGAATGGAAGGTACAAAGGTATTGATTAACCAAGACAAGATCTTACTCTGAATACTTTCCCATTCCTCTAGGCATGCTTCATAATCATCCTCTAACAGTAGTCTTAGAGACATTGGCATTAGTTGTAGCTTTGGACTTAGGTATTGGCAATGGCTTGGGAATTGAACCAGTTACATACCACCATAGTTTAAGACCCTTGAGAAAGACAGTCATATTCTGAGACCATGCATGATAGGTAGTAAGACCATCCAAGATAACGGTGATAAGACGTATAATGTCTCGTTCATTTTCTTGAGCCATAATGAATAAAATGACCAAAAAGATGGATTTAGGGACCTCAAATGAAGAAACGAAACTCATAATCAAAATCTACGCGAAAATCTGAGCAAGATACGCCCTATTAAAATTTTTTGATTTTTGGTCAAAAGTCAACGGTCAAATGTTCAAGTCAACGGTCAGCAACAAAAAAAGTCAACGGCTGACATGTGTTGACGTAAGTTGATGACGCGAGGTGCTAGCGTAAGCTGATGACGCTGACATAGGCATAATGACGTCAACCTAGGGCTGACGTGGGGTGACGCAAACCGGATCAAGTGCATGGTGCGCGTGCAGGAGAGTGGCGGCATAGTGACTGGCGCGTGTAGCGCGTGTGGGCTGCTAGTGGCGCGTGGCAGCGCGTGGAGAAGAAAATTAAGATATTTATCAACTTAGAAATTATAGGAATAGAAAATAAGACTAAAAAAAATTATAAAGTGATAATAATGTGGCAAGCTCTGGAGAGGTCAACAAAAGTCAAATATTTCAGTTTTATATATAGATATATAGATTATTAATTATTTCTTTTTCTCACGTGTTCTGTTCAATGTGCTACTTAGTACTTGCCAATTGGTTTCAATGGTCTCGTGACCCTCATCAAAGGTACGATCATGGTGAAGTTTAGCAAAAGAAGAATATATATATATATATATATATATATATATATATATATATATATATATATATAATCATGGCGAAGTTTAGAAAAAGAAGAAGAAAAATAGTTTGAAAGGTAAAATTAGGGGTGTCCAGCAAGATCCGGACCCAATCCAACCAACCAAACCCGACCAAAATTGACCCACCCACGACCGATCTGTGAGCTTCGGTGGTCGGTGGCGGGTTACAAAGCCCAGAAATCGAGTCTGGTGGGTTGGATGGTGAGTTCTCTCCTCTAAAACCCCGCCTCAATTGACCTGACCGAAGCCTTACCAAAATCCGGCGAAATAAGAATTTTCTAGCAAGTTTTTGGTTAGAATACCTTAGATTTTTATGAGATTTGGGTCAAATTTGGGGAGATATCATCGAATCTAGTGAGATCTCAACCAAATCTGGTGGAAATCTCACCAAATCTAGCAAGATCTCACAAGATCTAGTGAGATCCCTGCCAGATCTAACGCATTTTGGCCAAATTTTCCACCGTAGACGGTTTCCACTAAACCAACAATGTTTCCAGTGCAAAACCGACCGCTTCGATCTGACTCCTTCACCTGTCGGTGGTGGGTCAGAAAGTTATCCACCTGATTCTATCAAGTTAGTCTCGGATTGGGCAAAAACCCGACCTATGGACACCCCTAGGTAAAATATCACTTTTGGCCCATATATATATAAAGCCCATGTGCCTTCCCCCCGGCGCGCCTAAAAAAAACTCTAACTCTCTCCTAAAACTTGATTTTGTCCTCCCAACATACCATGTGGACATCTAGGCGAATGGCTTGAGAGTTTTTTTTTTTTTTTTTTTATACAAAATAGAATTCTACTCTAACCTAATCTAAGTGTATATGTGTGTGAAGCTCCCTCTTGGAGACTTGAACCCCGACCCTTGCCCCCCCCCTCCACACCCCACAAACACTTATACTTGTGGAGTGACCATCGCACCAAGGGTGTGCGGTGGTGAATGGCTTGAAAGTTGAAACTGCTAGAAAATGTAAAGCAGATAATGAGTCAATGCGAATAGTTAATAGAGAACACAAATGCAAACAACCTGCCTTAGTCATGGTTGCTTAATACGTGGCTATTACTTTGAACATGTGGATGTCACTTAATTTATAATTGTTCTAAAAATTTTATTAAAAAAAGTTTTAAAATAAATAAAATTCTACCTATCTTAGTCAAAAGATTATAATAGATTCTTTTTTTAATAAAAAAATATATGTATATACAAAATATATTCTCTTATATGTGTTTATTGTTGAACAGTCTTTTATAGGGTAATAAATTGATTAGTATTTTTTTTTCTATTTATCAACAAACAAAATAGGAAGATCTTTTCTATATATCAAGAATCTTTTAATTTGGAATCAAAATATATAAAAGGGAATTAAAGGTTTGAAGAGCAAAAGATACCAAATAAAAGATCGTTACCATTTAAATTTGAAAAATGATAAATTTCTTTTGTTCATGAAACTTTATGTATAAATAATTAAATTAGTACCACTTTATATGTTTATTATTTAATTATTTTTAGTTTATACATATAGTAATTATTAATGACAACAATGTCTATGTATATTCTTTTAAAAAAATGTATGTGTATGAGTGCGTGTGTACGCATTCACACACATACAATTATAAACTTTGTTCTTTATTCAAAATTCCCCCCCCCCTCCCCCTTGAGCCAAATCCTGACTTCGCTAAAGCTGTTTTTATATGGTTTCAATAATGTTGTCTTTGTATGTTATCTTACTAAATCATAACCATATAATCTTTTGATATGCAATCTCGACAATGTTATTGTACACACAAATTTTATGCTTAAAAGTCACATAGTAACAAAAGAGTGCAACAAATAATCATTATATGAAAGTGTATATAATTCTCTATATGATTCTTTGCAATAAAGGTGTAAGTGTACAATTGTACCCGGACCCAAAAACTAGAATTGGGCTCAGGCCCAATGAGCCTTATACAATGAAATTTGTGGAGTATGGATTTGAAATCTAGGTTCAGGGTGTTGGAAGTTTGATTAATAGGCCAGAGTCCCACAATCTGTGCAAATGATAAACGAATATGACAAAGAGACCTCCTCGGATGTAAGCTGAGGACGCTCAGTATAAATATTCTCCTTCTATGCCAAAGTTTACAATTCTTAGTTCCTATTTTTCTCAGTAGAAAGTGCCAATCCCCCTCTCTTTCCTCTCCTGTCTCCTTATATACTTCTTCTTCTTCACTGATTCATCCACGTGTCATACAAATCTTCCCCTTGGATACTTGTCCATCCATCACCTTCTTGAAGTTTTCAAATAATAGCAGGAATGCTGAATTCTACTGTTCAGAGGTCATTTCCCCATTAATGCGGCCAGGGAGGTAGATGTAGGGCCTTTAATGTGGTGGTAGCAGCTTTTTTCTTAGATATTTCTCGCATGTCCCTACTTTTAAAGGGTGTTTGGATCACCCTCTTACCCATCAGTTCTTCCAGAATTCTGCCTCTAACCCATTTAGCAAGTCCCAGGGTCATTGCTGGACCTGTCCGAGGGGAAACTCCTTCTTGGACAATTCCTCGGACTATTACAGTGCGGGTTGACTTATAGGCCTAGAGGCCCTGATCAAAACAGACTGGTACCAACTGATCAGGCCCAAAGCCCAAATGTTTATTCAATAGCTTTTACCCCCCACAAAAGGAATACTATAAATTTCTCTAATTCAATTTTTGCAACACTTGATGATCTAAAGGACTATGAAGCTTGATCTTGGATTGTGTCTTAAAGTCTCCAAGTTGGATGGGTAGCTTGAAATATTTGATTTAATATTGAACTAAATCAAATGGAAATTGGCGGGAAATTTCCTATTTTGATTGAGAGTAAGAATATGTCTTGATTTTGAATGAACAAGAGTGCTCTTTTGGACTTAGAGATAACTTTATTTCTTAGCAATGCACTATTGTGATCTTTTTATCTTTGTCCACTACATAGTTGTAGGCAATTATTGCACTCAACTTCTTTGAATGATTATGACTATCCATTGTGACAATAGTGCCATTAACATTATCAAGAACCCTGTCCAATATTCTTGGACCAAGCACATCGATGTTCAATATCATTTCATTAATAATATTTTAGAAAATCATGGTGTCTCTTTCATCCCAAAACATCACTCGGTGATTTTTTCAACAAACCACTCGATGGCCTTTGCATTGAGTGCCCCTTCGGAAGGTTATCAGTGTCTGTCCCATGATCTGCTAGTTCTTCTCCTAGGATGTGCATTCTTGTTCATCATTCATCCTAGGAGTTAGTGTTTATACTTTACATACATTCATGCATTATTTTTTAGCTTATTTTCATTGTTTTAGCACTATGTTTTTGCTTTTATTATAAATTGAAAAACATCAAAGAAATGAAAGAGTGCAAAAAAAATCCAAAAATTGTGTGTAGTGTGTACCCTTGGTTGGCCATAAAATACCAAGACTCTGCTTGTGTACCATGTGTAGTTTAGCAATATAATTTTATGCGCTAGATTATTAGTTGAGCAAAGTTTTGTGGCTTTGTGTGAGTGATTGGAATGCAATAAATCATGTGACCTATGTGTCCATATCGAAAGTCTTGATTATACACTAGATACGTACTTGTGAAAGAGAAATTGCATAAATGACCATCTTCGGTTATATGTTTCATGTTTGTAATTAAAAATACCCTCATGCTTGTGTGACGTTTTACATACGTCGCCTAAACCCAAATTTCTTGTAGTGTGCTTATAGAAAAAACCAGTGCTCCCAAATTAGGAAAAGGTGAGCAGTACATGAAAAAAAAGGGTAAAATGCCTAAATTGTTCATTAACTTAAAGTCAAGCATAGAAAATGTTGCACCTTAACAAACAACAAATAGTTAGGGTGAGCTCAAGTTATGTGTCTCTTTTAGAGGATAGCGTTTAAGATGGTGTGAGGTATATGAGTAATGTGATTAGTTTTGTGTATTACCTAAACCACCTCATAAATTTTTTTTTTATATACCTTGCTCACTAACGTGCTTCACATACTTCATGTGTGTTTTTATTCACTATGGTACATTGTACAAATGTTGAATTGTTGGTCAATCATGGTTACATATTGTGTTTTAGATTTGTTGAGTTTAAACTACGAAATCTTGAGAAATTATGGTCATGTGAGTCTAGAAAGAATTGGATTTTGAATCTTCATGATATTATGCTTAAGTTTGCTTATTTAGGGTCTATTTGAGATCTGTTTATTTTGCTGAAACTGATAACTTTTTACTAAAAGTATTGTAGATAAAAGTAAAAATTAGCTGAAACAGTACAATGAGACCCATGAATAGTACCAAAAAGTGCAGTGAGACTCATGAATAATAGTAAAAATAAGTTGAATAGTCAAATAGTTGGCAAAAATAATTTTTGCCAAACCGACACTTAATATCAATACTATCATGCATTTAAGTCCCACGTTAAGCTACATTGAATACGACAATTTTCTGCATATTATTTTCAAGCCTGGGCATTTTTAATTGGTCCTCGACAAACCTCAATTGATCAATAATTTTCTGAGTCAATCATTGATTGTTTTTTCTTTCTCGATTAATTCTTGATCAACTCTCACTTGAGGGAGAATATGTTCCATCGAGTTTCAACTCACCCTTGCTCAATTGAGATTGTTCAATCTAAATTACAAACACACAATTTTATATCTTGATTTTTCATTTTTTTTAATATGTTTTTACTGGTGAAAGTGATGTGCTATTAACAACTACATAACAGTCCCAACTTTAGATGGATAAAGTTGCATTTCTAAATCACAGGTAAACAATGTTAAAACAAGTCAAATCATAAGTGGTTAATGTCTAATTAACGCTAAAAATTAATTATTAATTTTTTCATTATAAGGTCAATTTATATTTAATTATTTAGAATTAGAAATAATGATCATATTACTAGGGTGAGAGACTTAAATCTTAAATATCTGTTAAAAGTACCTGAAAATTAGGGGAAAAAACGTTAGTTCTTACTTCTTTTAGTAAGAAGAGGAATTATTTCTTGCAACCAATTCTATTTTTTTATTCCAGAAAATTAAGGAAAAAAGCATTAAAAAATCAATTTTTAAATCATATTTATTATTATTATTATTATTATTTTCATTGTTGGGTTTTTATCTGAAAAGGCAGGTGAGTGTTGGCTGCTGCCATTGCATTGCCAACTGTCCATCAATCTGTTCAATAATGCCCTTTTTAAATTTAAAACATAAAAAGATTTTTTTTCAAACATAAAATAAAATTTAAAAAAGAAAGGAACATAATATTCACGCGCTACAACCGCGAGTGGGTTGACGCAACACCTGTCGATATTTTCTGCTACAGACTAAACTTGGGTTTGAAAAAGAGCAGCATTGCAGCGTAAAAAACGGCTCACTTTAGGAACAAACATTTCAATTGGCGAGTAATCAATACTTACTGAGGAGCAGTAAATAGAAAAGTAAAAGAAGAGAAACAAAATTGTACTACTACTAGCACAGAATACTGGCTTTCCCACGTGAGGTTCTGAAACCTTTTTTTTAAAATTTTTATATTCCAAAACTTTGGTTAAGAAAGAGAAGAAAGTGATGAATATATTATTCCTGCCTTGGAAAACCTTTTCCCTCCTAGATTAACAGAGCCTATACCACCCCCACTCGTGCAAAATTGTAACTAAATTCTACATTTTTACTTATAGCCTTGAATTTCAGTCTGTCCCCATTGCAAAGAAAACCATTTTGGTTCTCAGACTGACTTCAAAAGTTTCCTTCTCAAAATGTGTTTTGTTTGGGTTACCAAAAACTTGGTTTGATGACAAAATGTGGGTGACACTGATGAGACTTTACATAGCACTTTTAGAGATATAAGATAATAATAATAATAATAATAATAAATGGTAGTATGTATAGGTTTCTGACTAGTAGTACTACTGCCTGGTTGAGAGACAATTATTTCTCTCACTTTTGTGGCTTTGGGATTCTACTCGGTTATTCTCTTTCCTGAAAAGAGAAGTTTAATTTTGATTCTTTTTTCTGACTAGCTGCCCACCTTATGAGGGGGATAGATCAGGTGGTCATGAATCACTACGAAGATTTTATCATTTATGTGTTGAAATTGTTGGATTCTGTAAAACAGCCAAGGGAACAATTTAAAGATTAAAAAAGTGTTTTGAGGACATGGAAAAGACTTATTGGTGAAACTGAAGAAACACCTCATACACTTGATGAGGGAGTAGATATACATCTGGCCTCTGGCTCTACCAGGGAAGTGACTAGTGTGAGTGATGACAATGGTGAGGTGATCACTCCTGTGAAGAAGAGAGCAATGGGGTAGGGTTAAGAGACTATGTTCCAATCTACACGCCTTAGGCTGTCTCCAAGCGATTGCGAAGGTTTTTGGTTTATTTCTTTTGTTAGTACTAGCCTCACGCGAATCTTTTTCCATAATAATTATATTAATGATTTGTTTAGATATCGTTGAAAATTAAAAACTAAAAATACTATAGTAAAATAATTTTTAAATATATGAATAATTATATAAGACCTAATTTTAAAGAAAAAATTATTAAAATTTGTACTTGCAGGTTTTGTAAATAGTGCACGGGATCTACACAAAAAACGTAGCTCATTCACAAAGGCAAACATGTTTTGTATCCAAACTAACACTAAATGTAGTTACTCCCTTTTGCCAGTATTACTAAAGAGAATAAGGAGGTTATTGTTTGGTATTGAAAAATATATTTTCTTTCTCTTTCTCGTAGTATATAAGACATTAAATGAGTAAAAGATAAAGTTTGACTATAAATATTGTTGTAGTTTAAGGCTACAACTTTCACTAAAATAATTAACACGAATATATCTTTTTAAAATATAATTGTTGGATTTTATGTTTTTTATGTTCTGAACACATATCAAATTTCATGCCAATCGGATATTATTTATGTAAGTGCACAATTGCACCTGGACCAAAAGACAATCACGGGCTCAGGCCCAATGAGCCTTAAACAATAAAATTTGTAGAGTGTGGGCTTGAAACCTAGGTTAGAAGTACTGGGATCTTAACAACAGGCTTTATAAACAAATACAGGTAAATAACGAACGATAATTGCAAATGGATCTCCTCGGACTCGAGCCGAGGACTACTTCTTTATTATTTCTCTTTCTTCCTTAAAGATTACAATTTCTTAATTTCTTTCTTAGTTACCGATCTCTCCTTCTTTGTGGCCTTTACCCCCCCTTTTATACTTCCTTCCCTGATATTTTTTGAACAGTGACTAGAAGTTTCCACCTCACTGTTCAGGGGTCACCTCCCCATTAATGCGGCCAGGGAGGTAGGTGCAGAGCCTTTAATGCGGAGGTGGCAGCCTTTGCTCTTGATATTTTCTTTAATACTGGTGCATCTAGAAGATTCAGGATGTCCCCCTTTAACCATCAGTCTTTCCAGGGTTGTGCCTCGACCTTCATAACGAAGTGTTGAGTTCTCTTGGATCTGTCCGAGGTGAAACTCTCCCTCGGCTGTATCCTCGGATCCTCGGCGTATGGGTCAACTTGTAGAGTTTAATTCTGGAGCAGGTCGCCCCTCCATGCTACAGTCCAAAGGCCCATATGTCCACTTGAGTCCTTTTACTCCCCACAATTTACTATTCGAATCATAAATTTATATTTTATGCATAATTTTAGACTATAAAAACTTGAAATTTAAACATTTGATCGATGACATGATTATTGATCTTTGATCTTCTAGAAATTTTGAAAGCATGAAAAATAGAAGAAGAAAATATAATCCAATAGTAGATTTGTCAAAATTCACATCTAATAAAAAGATATTAGATGGAGTTATAGCCTTAAACTACATTCATGAATGAATATATCTATTATTTTTTCTATAATAAATAAATATTTTTTTTATTGCACGAAAAAGTTTTCAATATTTGTGTAATGACCATATCATTTGTTATAATTTATTGAAGTTATTGATTGTGACCAGTGAATAATCACTTACAGTTAACCATGTCAAAATTGTGACACAAAAATTGCTTGTACCTTCTTAATTTTCTTGATAAGACAATATTGATTGCATGCTTACTACAATCTTGGTGTGAGTTACCAATACTTTCATAGAAAGGAATATTGAGGAGAGAAGTTACTGAATTTGTTAAGCACGAAAAAGAGAGAGAAAAAGATGAGCGAACGAAAATTAATTAAATAATGGATAAATGAGTTACAGTAACCGTGTAAATATACACGGTTACTGTAGTTCGTAGATGGATTTGCACATTTTTACACTCACTAATGTGGATATTTTTTTGCTCAAATTGTGTAAAATTAATAATTTTCTATTTTAGAAGACTTTAAAGAGACTGATGTGGTTGCTCTTATAATGGAGTTAGTTTGAATTTTCAACTTTCATAGTAAAAGCTCTGCAAGGGCACCAGGCAAATTTTACATCACTGTGACATAACAATGCATATGCAGATTTTAACTTTAGGTGGTAGTCGGTAAATGAGAAATCTTTTGAGCAAGACAGCAATAAAGCAGTTAAATGTGTACCAGAAGACTGTTACAAATAGAGAAGCATTTTTAAAGTCTAGGAGGGAAAAAACAGAGTGGGATCCAGCTCTCACTGGTCTCAATATTCATGTGTCATTGCTTGTGTTCAGTCCTCTCGTAGTCTTGTTCCATTGAGGCCTATGGTCTTCCTACCAAATCCCACTTCTTTTGTTGATATTTCAATTTCATTTCTTTCCTCTCTCTCTCTCTCTCTCTCTCTTACTCTTAAAAAAATGTAAATTTAGTAATTTCATTTTTTTTTTTTTTTTTGCTTCATTTGGTTTCAATGAAGTGTTATGGCCCCTACCCAAAACCACGAAAGTTTTTTCTGAGTAGGGGCCATAACACTTCAGAAAAAACTATACCCATGTTTTCTCTCTTAATATTATGTGATCTAACTGTTCGTCAAAAAAATAACTGTTATAGGATTATTTAAATAGATAAACGCATTAATAGATGAGTAGTCCTTAAAAAGCACTCAATTACTCGTCTTAAATCAATCTACTATATAAGCACTCATAACAAGCACTCAATTACTCATCTAAAATCAATCTACTATATCAATCTACTCATCTTAAAGCACTCATAACAAGATTAGTTTAAATCTAAACTCATTTTTCAAATAATCCATGTAAATGATACATCGTACATACCACCACACACTCCTAGTGCGATGGTCACTTCACAAATATAAGTGTTTGTAGAGTGTGGAGTGTGGAGGGCAAGGGCCGAGGTTCAAGTCTTCAGGAAGAAACTTTACACACATATACAATTAGATTAGGCTAAAGTAGAATTTCTATTTTGTATAAAAAAAATTTTAAAAAAGAAGAAGATACATCATACATGGGCCGTAGGTTATGGGTTAGATCAAATCCAGCCTAATTACTAACATTTACAAATAGATGAGAGCCTTTTTTTTCTTTTTCTTTTAAATTGTATTCATGGTATGGAAGATATTGTTTAGCTTAGACAACTAATGTTTCTAAGCAAAAATAAAAAACAAAAAAACCACCGAATGAAAAAAAATAAAAATAGAGAGGCCTATAAAAAATTTTATAATGTTTTTATTGACTGAAAGAAAGTATATGATAGGTTCCTAAAATGCTCATGTGGTTGATTTAGAAAGAAATGAGTTGTTCTAAAGTATATTAAATTGATTAAGAATATGTATGACAGAGATGTAACTTGTGTGAGAAAGAGGCATCACAAGTGAGTTTCTTACCACTATAAGTTTGAATTAATGATCAACATTAAGTTCATATCTCTTTTTGTACTAATGATGGATGAGCTCACTAAATCAATTCCTTGGTGTATTCTTTATGTGAATGAAATAGTTTAATTAGATGAAACTAGATGTAAAGTTAATATCTGATGATATGGTTTGGCAAGACGCTTTAGAATCTAAAGACTTTTAATTACGTAGGACAAAAACAAAGTACATGCAATGTAAGTTTAATAAAAGTAGAAATAGAGATAAAGGAGCTATAAAAATTGATGATCTATAAACACCAAAGATTGAGATCTTTTCATATCTTGGGATCAATAATCCATATAAATGGAGAAATTGAAGAGATGTGAATCATAGTATAAGAGCATGGTGGATGAAGTGATGATTGCATTAGGAATCTATTTATATATCTAAAAGCTTAAGCGTAGTATTTATTATTGCTACGTTTTTGTTAAAAACACATCAACCACCTATTTCCAATCATTTCACTCTCCTTTTTTACTCTTCTTCTTGTTATTAATTGGGAAAAATTAACGAATACCCTAAGAGCATTTGTTAGTGAACTATTTTAAGAAAGTTTTTATGAGAAAAAATTAATTAATATTTTAACAGTTTTTTCAATTTCTCATAAAAGTCGTATAAAAACTTTCCTAAAATGGTTTATTAACAATTGCACTAAGGGCACCCGTTAACATAATCCTTATTAATTTTGAACTTTACTATTACATTTCCTCCACCTTTGCCCCTTTTTTTTTAACCTTTTCAGCATTCCGCAACTCCCAACCTTAATGTCACTTTTCCTCAATCCATTCCTTTCCCTTTTATTTTGGCTTCTTATCCCCATATTCTTACTATAAATTTGTTATTCTCTCTCCAAGTCTATACATCCTGCACAAATTAAAAATGTTATTTCTCTCTTTCTCTCTTTATGTTTTTTTCCTTTTATTTTTTGGTGGATTTTTTATTTTTTGTATCTCTACTTTAGGTTGATGACTTTTTTAAGTTCTTTAGATCCCTACTTTGGGTTGATGCAATAATATTTTTTTTAATTGATTTTTAAACGCTATTTTATTGCATTATAAACATAGTGTATAAGAATATAATGTTATACTATTACATAGTATGACTTGAATAATTTAGTGCTTATGACTCATGACTATATCCTTTATTTTGACTCTTCTTCTTATCATATTTTCTATAAGTTTGCTATTCCCTTTACCATTCTCTTCCAAAAAAGTGATTACTCTCTCTCTCTCTCTCTCTCTCTCTCTCTCTCTCTCTCTCTCTTATTTATTCTTTCTTTCAACTCTACTTTAAGTTGATGAATTATTGTGTTTTTTTTTATAATACTATTTTGGGTTAATACAATTTGGTAGTTTTTTTTTTTTTTTGAGTTCTCCATTACAAATTCTCTCTCCCTCTTATAGTTTTTGTTTGACATAATACTTAGTTATTTTGGAAGTAAGAATTTGAATTTATATCAAAATTCAATCTTGGCTATGTGTTGGAATGTGTTTGTCAACTATTTGAGTAATATCAAGTGTAATTTTGTAATGAATTTTGATTATCATTATTATTTTCGTTAAGAGAATGAGAAATTTGAATAATGTATTTGAAACTTAAAGAGTTTAGTTATACAAAAAAATAAGAACTGCCTAAAAAATGAATAATATTAATCAAATACATCCAAAATAATAAAATGATATATTTGTAGAGATGGATGGATGGATGAAAAATAATTTTAGAAATTGTTTAATTTTTAGAGAGAACAAATTATCTTCACAAAATTAGGAGAACAAATTATATATTATATCACAATTACGAAATAATTATCTATTCTCACGCATCGTATGAGTATGCAAATAAAACCATGTAATTGTCAAAACTCTAGTTAGTTAAAGAAAAAGTTTTTATAAGTTTGCTATAAAACCAATTATACTCTATGGTACTAAATATTTGACGGTTAAGATGTAACATATTCATAAAATGAGTATAGTTGAGACGAGAATGTTAAAATAAGTAAATACAAATATATAGAAAGATGGAATTCATTAAAAAAAATCATTATAATATAATTTATCAAATATTAACAACTTTTCTTTTCTTTTTATAATCAACAACTTTTGAATTAAACCTCTCTATTTGTTTTTTTTTTTTTTTTTATAAACCTCTCAATTTGTTAAAAGTCTATTTCTTAGGAGTAATTCTTAGGTGAATCCCAAACAGTCTTATGGATGTAGATTGACCTTGTGCATAACTTTTTTTTTTTTTTTTACACAAGATTTTTGTAAATATTATTTTACCCATTATATTCCATACTTGAATTTGGTAGATTTATTAGGCTCTCTGTTGCAGTGTTATTCTCCCCGGACCGGGAGTCTCTCCATGGTCCACACGACCGTAACCAACTAGAATGCTGGGAGAGCTTTAATTGCATTCAGAATACAATTTTGAGACAGAACACCCATGTTACTGTCAGATGATGTTTTTGTTTTCCCTTGTACGCTCGTTGAAAACCTCCCCAATTTGTAATATAGATAGTACTAGTCATGAAGGGTCAATTTCCCAATCAAATAACAAAATGTTTTCTTTTATTATTTACAAATTAAAGCGTTCTTGGAGATGTCTCCTGCATATTCATTACCTAGTTTCATTTTTTGAGATATGAATTTTATAGTTTCTAGAGACCGTTGTGCAAGTTATTTTAGGATTACAATTTTTATCACTCTTTTGTAGTGACTATATTATGTGACAAATTATTACGGGATGTCTATTATTTTTACATAAATCTACTATTTTTTCTTTACTATTCAAAATCAACTACATAAGATATTTAAAAAATAAAAAATAAAAAAGTTGCGAAAAATGATATAGCGAAAGTTGTGACCCTAGGATTATTGCAGAAAGTACCACTTAACAGTTCGCATAATCTAAGTACCACACTACCACTTCACAATTCACATATTATGTTTGTGCAATTCTAATACTCTAGGATCACAACAAAAGCACAAGCCGATGGGAAAATTTGACAAATCATCAACAAAACAAATTAATAATTAAGAGTTTGTTTGTTTGGGGTAATTTCGGAGAAGATGGAGAATGAAGAAAGGAAAATAAAGGGATTTTAGCTTAGAGGGTTATTTGTTTGGGAGGGGGAAGAAGGTGACTTTGATAGAGTCCAAGTATTTTATCCTTAGCCTACCAAAATTGCATCTCCCTGTTTTTGAAAAATTACCCATATACCCTCTCCCTTCCCTCCATTATACCTAAACATGAGTTTTTTTTTTTTTTTATCCAATGTGCAACATTTTTTAACCCACTATGTTTGTATTTTTTTTTTAATGCCCATGTTAGTTTTTTTTTAAAAAAATTTTAACATAAATATGATAGTAAATTTATACCAATTACAATTTTTTTTTTTTCTCCCGTTTTTCCCTTGACCAAATAAAATAATTTCCCTTGACCAGTCAAATACGCCAGAGGAAAACAAAATCTTTTCCATTCGATCTTCCATTTCAACAAACCCCAGCCTAAATAAAACATAATCGACAAGGACTATGAAAGCAGATGGTAAACTTCAGAAAATAATAGTGCTTACTAGAGCTACACAGACAGAGGTCTGTTGCATCCTAGAAATACAGTGTAACCGTAAAACCTCAAAATTTTGCTGAACTTTGCAGTTACTGATGAATATGCACTCAGAGCGCAAATGCATGACTTGATGACAGAACCTGAAGCCCTGAGCACAGTGAACAGTGATCAGCCCCATCAACAAATCCAATTAGACAGAATAATAATTTATACAAAACTCACAAAAAATAAAATAAATTAATAAGGCAGAAGTGAACTAGAATAGCTTAATGCATTATAAAAATTAAAAAAACAAAAACAGACAAATGCATTATAAAAATAAAAATAAAAACTAGAATAGCTTAAATATTCATACGGGAAACAATATTTGATGCAATCCCAGAAGGCCCCAAGGAACAAATAGAAAGATTGATATGGAGATCAGTCCAGAAGGAGCTTGAGATTTCAGTGGCTGAATTACAGAACCACTAGTCTTGTTGCTTCCACAAACACTTACACCAATCTTCACCCTATATGCTATAGAGGGACTCAAACAGAGACCTGGGTTTCCACTAAGATCCAAGTTCCTTCCCAGTCTATTCAAGAAACTTGAATCGAAAGGAACAGCACCAGATAACAAGTTTCTGCTAAGATTCAAGTGGTATATGCGAGGAAGGCTGCCAAAATCTGCTGGAATCTCACCACTTAATCGGTTGTTTTGCAAAGACAAAGTGCTTAAATTCATAAGCTGTGAAAAGTTTGGTGGTATAGTGCCTGAATAGCCTGAATTGGCAAGCCTGAGCTCTTGTAGTTTCACAAGGTCACCAAACTCTAGTGGGAGAGGCACATTCATAGGATTGTCATCCATAATGAAGTACTGCAAGCTTTGCAACTTTGCCAATCCTCTTGGAAACTGTCCACGCAGTTTGTTGTTGTTCAAAGCCATAAACACCAACAAGTTGAGCTTCTCAATGCTATCAGGAATAGCACCAGTAAGCGAATTCGAGCTCAAGTCCAACTTTTGAAGCAGACCCAGTTGGCCAACTGTCACTGGGATTGACCCTGTTAGTGAGTTATAGCTCAAATCAAGGCCTACAAGATTTTTGAGATTACCGACTTGGGATGGTATAGTACCTGTGAGCATGTTATAGCTCAAATCAAGGTGTACTAAAGAGTTCAAGCTAAAAATTGTAACTGGGATTTGCCCAGTGAGGCGGTTCTGGGACAATGTGAGGATTTGCAAGGACTTCAGTGAAGAAATTTGAGATGGGATTGGGCCTATGAGTGCTGGGTTTGATCTTAGACTAATTTGTTGGAGTGAAGAATTAGATTCTCCGATTTTTGAAAAAGAGAGGGTGGTTTTGGTGTGAGTGAAACAGTTGAAGAAGAACGCAGATTGCAAGTAAGGAAGAGCTAGTATCTGTGAAGGAAATGTGGCTGTGTTTTTGCATGTTGGGTTTGGTGGGGTCCCAAAGTCAAGCCTAGTAACATGTAGGCGGTTGTCCTGAGCTGATTTGCACTCTATTCCAGGCCAGGATGAGCCAGGCTGACAAGGGTTGGGATGGGAGATTCTCCAGACTTGATCAGAAGACATGGATTCCATGATCTTGAAAAGAGTTTCTGCTTCAGATGGAAGCATGTTGTTGGGGGGTTGTTTCTTTGCATTGGTAGTGTTGGGAGAAGCTAGTGAGAGGAAAAGGAGGAGGAGGGTGAGAGTAGAGAGTGAGAAGGAATAGCACATTGTGTTTTGAGGTATGGAGGTGTCTGATCAGGATTGGCAGCTGTTTGGGTGGTTTTAGAAGTGAGTTTCATTTCATTCTTTCAGGGGGACAGAACCATCAGCTATATGACTATGAGATAGAGAGAGATTGATGCAAAGACAAAGTTGATTTGAACTGATGGGTGGGGAGTATAGTCAGTGGTTCATGACATTTGAGTGAGGATGTAAAGCCCAGGTAGGGTCATAGATTGAAAACAGAGAGAGAGAGAGAGAGAGAGAGAGAGAGAGAACGGTGGGGAGCTTCGTTGGAAACAAACGGGCATGTTTCATCTTCCTAGACATGTGAAAATCAATTGTCAATTATAAAAGCAGAGGAAAAAGATTAAATACACTCGACAAAAATATGAGAAGAGCCTTGAGATAGACACACAAAATTTGTGTATAAATTTGACATTTGTTGACGTGAAAGATGGTTAGCTGTAAATAAAAAAGTAATGCTATTTGTGCATTTAGATTAAAACTAATATAGATTTGCTAACTTAACTGATGTAAAAAAATGTTGTCAAATTTTTTATATATGTAACATTGCTCAAGCTTTGTACAAGCGGATTGAGATCATCTAGAGTTCTTAGGGTACTCTACCATGTAGAGTTCTATTAATCTTAACCATTCATTTATAATAAAAGGTCCAGATTTTTCCATACCATTAATCCACTAACTAATCCCCTAAAATAATGGTTTAAAAAATAACTACTCATAAATGATAATTATTGCCTTACCTCTTTTACCTAAATTAGGTCTCTAAGAAAACGTGAAGTCATCTTCTCCTTCCCCTCTTCATTTTTCAATTTGTTCCTTAAATCATTTTGGTTGTTAATTTCAAAGCATAGGTTCGACTGAAATGGGACATAGAAAAATCATATTTTATGATCCTAAGTGCCAATCATGTACTTGAAAAGAAAGGAAAAACATTTATATGCTTAATTTTAATAAAATTAATAGAAGACTAAAAAAATTGGAATGAAAACTCAGGTGTCTCTACCATTCATATATCAATTTTATATATATATATATATATATATATATATATATATATATATATGCTTCTTGGTCTATGTGCATAATAATCAATTTTCTAAATAAGCAAATTTCTTTTGTATTTAAAGCTGCAATGTCATAGCCACTATTCGCATTTAAGGTAATACCTATCATTTATGAGCAGTTATTTTTTAAAATCATTATTTTTGTAGATTTGTTAGTGGATTAATGATATGGCAAAATCTAGACCTTTTATTATAAATGAAAGGTTAAGATTAAAAGAACTCTACATGGTAGAGTACTCTAGAAACTCTAGAAGATCTCAATCTACAAGGATTGAAAAATTTCATGAGTTGTTATAAGATGACAACTCATGTTATAACTTTGACATAACAAATTATGAGTGATTGTTTATCATTTTTACATAAATTTATTATTTTCTCTTTACCATTCGCAGTCAACCACATCAAAATTATGACAAAAGTTATAACACGAAAATTATATTCATAAATTTTCTCAAATTCACACTTCCATGATTCTCAAAAAAAAAATTCACACTTTCATGGTTCACTTCACTTGGACCCACTGACTACAATACAAAAGCAATGAGTGTGTAAAAAAATATATGTAAGATTTAAGTGGTTCTAAACTTTTTCGATATGAGAATATGGAAAAGTGACCCTTCATTCATTTGAAGGTTAATTATATTTGCAAAGAGTCTACCGATCCTATGAGTTTTATCAACTTTTTCACGCCATTCATGTCTATAGGTTGTGGTGGATCAAGTCAAGGTCAAGGACAATCTCTGTCTCAAAAGGTATGTGAAAAAGTTAGTGATTTTTTCGATGTCTATAGCAAGATTATTTATATTTGCTTTTTGTCCATGAATTTAACATATTCACATTGTAATTTTTTTTAAGCATTCTCTTTTTCAATATTTTTAAACTAGGCCAAAAAATCACTTGTAATTTTAATTCTAGCCTTTTGTCAATCTTAAATTATTGAAAAAAATATAAATATTTTTCAAGTTTTCTATTAACAGCAAAAGCCTTTAAAATTCACATAAACACGTTACTCAAAACCATGAACTTAAAAACAAGGCGATTTTTACAAATTGCACCCTCTAATTTTGTTTAAAATTCAATTTAGTCCTCTAACTTCACTTTTTTTTAATTTAATCCTCTAACTTTCAATTGTATTCTATTTAGTCTTTTTGTTAGTCTTCATCAAAATTGCGCTATTAACTTTCTATTTCATTCAATATCATTCGATACAAAACTACGTCATTTTGGGTTCCATAACAGCTCAATTTCGACAAAGACTAACTGAAGAATTGAATTAAACAGAATTGAAAGTTAATACACTGAATTTAATGAAAGTGAAATTAGAGAATTAAATTAAATTATAGGCAAAATTAGAGGATGCAATTTGTAATTTAGCCTAAAAATATAATTATTAATGAAAACTTGACAATAATTTAGCCTAACTTGATTCTACTGAATATGATTCCCAAGTAGTGGTACAGTCTCTCTTTCTAAAACTGAATTACCCTTAACACAAATGCAACAGAGGACTTTTAATCTAAGAAACATGAGCCCAAAGTGGTACATTGGAATTCAGATTAATGGGTCCCCTTTGTCCTACATTTTTTTCCCCTAAGTGATGGTGGTTTTATATTTTGTGGAAGCCAAGGTAAAAGAGAGACGTGAGGGATAACAATGATGGCCTACTAAAAGCAAAATGTTTGTACTGGATGGTGAAGCTTTTCAAACAAAATGAATCAACTCAATATCACGTACGAGTACGACTAGATGAATAAGATTGTCATGTTTTAAAGGGACATTGGTGACACTATGATATGTGGAGAAAGTAAAGAAAAGTTTCAGCCAAAAAAAAAAAAAGTAAAGAAAAGGACAATCCATTACACCAAGTAGTAGTTAATATAAATTGGGGAATAAATGGTATTACAGATTATAGAGTCAAAACAGTTAAATTGCATCTGCTGGTGATTCAAAATAATTGAACACAAAATTTCTTGCTGACAAACTCTCCTTGCCAGAGCGTCCCCACATGCATTAGTTTCCTTGTAGTTATGCATTTGGCAGCATTGGGTAAAAACTTGAATCAAATTCCAGCATTCAGTAACAATACTAGTAAGCAGATTATTTGGGATCCTGTGACTGTTAACCAGCTCAACTAGTGCTTTGGCAACCATTTCGATAAGCAAAAAATCGATGCCTAGCTCTGTAGCCAGGATCTACCCATGGTGAAAAGCCCACAACTCTGCTGCCACACTGGTGGTCATTCCTCATGAATGAGGAAGATCCCTAATCCAATCACCACTCCTGCCCCTAATAAGTCCGCCACCACCTGCTGGACTAGGATTTCTTGGAGAATATGTCTAGCACACCTTTGCCTATGCCCCTGCCTATTTTACTATTATAGACTTATAGTGCTTCCATGATGCAAGTATTTCTTTACCAAACCGATGAAAATAAAATGGTTATTGAGAACACGAATGTGTTAGACAAAAAGCTAAGAAGAAAAATAAGATTACAGTATTAATCTTTGATACTGACTCCTCCAGAGGTCAGGGAGATTAGGCTTAGTTTGAGAGGTAACTCCAAAATCCATTACAGCATGGGACACATGATATATTGTCTGCATGCCTCAATACCAGCATAAAACCAACTTATACCCATTTACAACATTTCTATGAAATTGAAATTGACATTTGACATAGCGGCAATTAGTAAAATGCTGGATTGAGATGACATATTCCTTCTAGATTAAGGATTTCTGGAACATAATTCAGTTCTCTACTGAAACTCAACTCCAATAATCTCCTACACTAATGAAATCTAATTCTACAAACCACAAAAGATGTTATGAGAGCAGGGTCAGATGTCTAAGATACTCAAATGATCCAACCTAGAACAGTACTGATTCAACTTAATCGGATTCATCAGATGTAGTTACGTAAGAACTAAGCTCTAGCCACGAATGTCTGCTACTGTTAGTCTTGGTCTACTGTCATGATATAAAATGATTTAGATTCCTGAGCTGTAGAAAGCAATATAGTGCACAGAGAGAGAGAACATCTATAATAATTGCTTTATGTAATAGACATCTTCAGTAATCAAGACTGAAATAGCTCTACAAAATCACATGGTTATTTCTTTATTTTATACTACTACACTACAATCACCCTTTTGAGCAATATCCTCACTAGTTTCAAGAGATGATGGTGGAACAACATCATATGCTTCTTTAGTAGTATGTAGATCACTCTCACAAGTATCATGTGAAAGCTTGGAGTCATTAACCCCATTAGTTGCAACAGAAAGCTGTGACTCAGTAACCTCCCTAGCTGCATCACGAAGCGGGGAGTCAAGAACCTCTTTTGTTGAATCAGATATCTGAGAGTCATTTACCCCCTTCATTTCATTAGAAAGCTGCAAGTCATCAACTTCCTTAGATTCTTGAGGTAGCTGTTTATCATCAACCATATCAGTTGGGCTTAACTCTTCCTTTTCTTCCTTGTTAACTGAATGGCTTACCTCTGCGTTTTTATCCTTGCCAACTGAATGGCTTACCTCTGCATTTTCTTCCTTGCCAGCCGCATGGCTTAGCTTTGCATTTTCTTCCTTGCCAGCCACATGGCTTACCTCTGCATTTTCTTGCTTGCCAGCTGCATGACTTGGCTCAGAGCGTTCAACCCCAACATATGCATTGCAAAGTTGTACATTCTCACCCTCATCTGCTGCATGAATTAGCTGCAAATGATTGACTTCAGTATTTACTGAACATATCTGGGAATGCTCCACCTCTCTATTAGCATGGTGTAGTTGTAGTTGATCAACCCCAATTGCAGCACCACAAATCTGAGATTGATCATCATCACTAGCTTCATTATACAGCACTTGATCATCCTTCCGGAAACGCTTTCCACTACCCTTCCTTCTTACCCTCTCCTTTCCTCTTACCCTTTTCCCAAGTTCAGTTTCTGGGCTTTCTGACACTATGACCGGACCTCCAACTTGGTCCCTCAGGCACTCATGTGCAATAAACCTGATCCTTGAAATTGAATCAACTTGTTGGGGATCCAACCCTTTGGTTGAGAACGTATCTGCTATGTGTGCAATATCCCTCAAACCAGCATTCTACAAAAAAAAAAAAAGAATAAATTATTCAAATATGTAAAATTCATTTACAATTTTTCTCAAACATAATCTGATACAGCACAGACTTACTGTTCTTTGAAACTCGGATGAGAGAGAAATAGGCCTCCCTACAAATTTACGAGTGATTCTGAGAAACCACAGCATGTACTCATTCTCATCTGCACCATCATCACCTTCCACAATATGGAGTCGTCGATCCAACCATTCGTTAAGCTCTGATTCCATTTTCCCCGACAAGTCAACCCCACCATCAACACCACGACTCTTTCTCTCCCATCGCTGCACATCCTCGGGAATCGATTGAAGCATGCCATATTGCCTTAGGCAGCGATTTGGGAGATGTCTTTCTGCCTTGTCAAAGCATATCAACATTGTCTTGGACCTTCCAAGAATTAGAGTACTTTTAATATCTTCAGGAATTACCATACTGTCCATATTTCTGTAAGGAAGCCACTCCACCTATACGTCAACCACCATACCAACTGAATTAAAACTCTAGATATTCAAATAATAGAGAAAAGTACACAAACACCCATGGTTAATCCATAAAGCACAGAACCCTCAAGAAGTTTAAAAATGTAACATTTAAACCCCCCTCCCTTGCGGTGGCATTGTTTTATGTGTAAACCATTAAACATCCATCAAAATAAACATTGAGCTGCTCATGTGATGACACGTGCTCATATTTAGAGATGCACTTTCACATAAGCAATTCCATAGGGGGCTGTGTTATACTCAAAAATTTCAGAGGGGTTAAGCGTTACATAATTAATGGTTTACACATAAAGCAATACCACACGGGATGAAGCGTCACACTCGAAAACTTAAAAGAGTGTTCCTTGTTTTTAGAGAGGGGGGGGGGGAGTGACCACTTGGGGGTTTTGTGAATTTTTCCCCAAATAATAATTATAAAAATGAACAACATATTTGAAAAATAAAAGAAAACTTACATCACAAGGTTTCAAGGAATCCAAAGCCTTCCGGTAAAAAACTACATCACGGTTTGCTGTTGGGCCACTTTGTTTACCCTTCCACTTTAGCACAAATGGAAAGCGATCATGCATTGGATCATGATTGAGCTTTGGTCGCCCAACATTCAGGTGAAAGTAACTCCAGCACTGCAAAAATATTACAACTAATCAAAGATAGCATAGAGGCAATGAAGACCAAAAACACCATATGAAGAAAAAAAAAAACCCAGGACAGGCACATGAAAATAACCTGTAGTAGTGTCAAACAGCCACTGATAGTGCTTTGAGATCTAAGAGAGGCATTTCCAAGGGCCCTATACAAGAATCCCAATGCTGCTGCCCCCCATGCATACTTTCCACATTGTTCAAAATCGTCAAACAATGGAAGATACATGACAGGGACTTTATTCCCAGTAGTTGTGGAAAATATTGTGCTGCCTACAAGATAGAGAAGGTAAGCACGCGTATGCTGCTCAATCACTTCAATTGGTGCATCTTCAGGACATCGGAAAAAGAACTCCTTCAACCAACTTAGCTTCACCATTCCACCACTTGTGTAACCAGACTCTGGTGCTCTCCCAAGATACTTTTCACAAACTGAACTGCACGTAGTATATGTTATACCTATTACAGGTTCTCCATCAATCGCCAGGCCAAGCAAGAGTGCTACATCTTTAAGGGTTACTGTCATTTCTCCAACATTCAAGTGAAATGTGTTGGTTTCTCTCCTCCACCTCTCAACCAGTGCAGAGATAAGTGGGTTGTCTAGACTAATTGCCGGAATCAATCTCAAGTAGTGAAATCCAGCCTTCTCTACCAACTCCATCTGTTTTTGTGTAAGTGCCCATTGATCAAGCTTTGAAGTGTGTTCATGACATCGAAGTGCACCACGCTCCTGTTAATATGTTAATGAAGTATTACTGTACATACAATAAGTTGGTACAAAAAGTATACTACTACTGAAAAGATTTCTCTGACGAAAAACACAAGTGAGAAGATAAAAATTCATCAAGCCCCGCGTAATCGTAAACTGTACCTGCCCATCCCAAACTGCTGATGAAACATGCTTCTCTTGATCATAGAGCACCGAACTATCAATTGGTCCAGGATTGGTCACATAGGGGTCTGCCACTGCTACCTCCATCAGTACCACTGACAAAAACGTATTAGACCCATGAATTAATTGAAGACAACATACTGACATATTAGCTAAAATTTTCTAATTAAGCAATGATAAAATTTATAATCAAAAGCAATTATGATGGATCAAACTGGCACAGCTTTAGAGGCAGTACCAAAACACTCTAAAAAGAGGAAGTCATTCAGGGTTAAAAGTTGATTCAAGCTTGGGTTAACCATATGTAAATCAGCAGGAGCTCATATTGGCTCGCCTTTCTTCTTCTTCTTTTATTTATTTATTTATTTTTATGTTTTTTTGGGAGTGTGTTTGGCCCTGAGGAAAGGGGGATGGGGAACCAATGACCTTCCCTTCATAAGCTGTGGTCCCAGGCCACTTCAAGGCTACTATGAGCTTGATTAGGTTAACTGTTGTTTTCAGAGAGGTCAATCTGATAAATAAATCAAAGGACCTTCATCGAAAACTTAACCATTTGCCTTGAGTTTCCAAGATGTACAACAGCAGATATTGCAAAGAAAACAAGTGGTGGAAAGAAAAGGCACTATTCTAAATTTTTTTTTTAAAAAAGTAGGAACTTCATTGAAAATCTTAACCATTTGCCTTGCTCCTACACAAGACATTTAACAAAATTTCTCTAAAACAATCTCTCTTTTCAAATGGCAATTTTCTCCAGAATTTTTTTTCTTGGTTTTCCTCTAAATAGTACTATTCTAAAAAAGAACAAGGTAAAGGAAAGAAATAGCACTTAAAAATGACATCTATTTTAAAGCTTTCTAACACTTTCAAGGATTCTCTACTTTTCCATGAACTAATGCAACAAGCAAACAAATGGTAAGGTTTCCATTTACAAGATTGAATACTGTAAGACTAAAAGCAAATTCATCACTTGTCCTCAATTATCATCAAGACCAAATGTCTCCTAACCACAAATTTCTTCTTATTCAATAAACTTCTTTTGTTTTTATTATTAAAAAAATTTAAATTATTATAAATAAAATAAAAAGTTCACGAAAATTTTCCAAAAATAGACAGGAAAAAAAAGTCTCCATATGCTGAAATTCTCCTTAAAACAGATGGAGGCTGGGGAAAAGTTTTTCCCATAAAAACTTAAAATATTTTCAGCAATTAAATGAAGCCTCAATGCAGCACTTGTCTCCATATTTTTTAAAACAATATTTCCTGAAGTAAAGACTAATATCATTGCCCAAAAAGTAATATATTTTTACAAGTTAAAGATATAAAATTCTTTCTACCAAGAAATATTTTCAGAAAACTGTAAATATTACGTGTTACGACCTCATTTGCAAGCAAGACTAAGAAATTTGAAAAATAAAAAATTAAGCCTGGATCCTCAACACATGTCCAACAGCAGTAAAAGACTAAATGTGATGAATTCAAGTCATAAAAACTCCTTAAAATGTATTTCATTTTTCTTAAAAAGGTTGCTAATTCCACTTATATGGGGTCCTAACTATCATTCAGCATTTTTGCTTGAAGTGGCTGTTCTCAAGAATTCAGCACTTAGTTAAGATATCTTGATGAAATCTTGAAGGGCTGATATCTTGATGACCAAAAAACAGTGACAAAACCAAATTGAACATGAATAAAATTTTCTTTCTACAGAGTTTTTTCTGTCAAAACAAACAAACCCTTAACACACCAATCATCACACAATCTTAACTTAATCAATTCACTAAACTTTTAAAAAAAAAAAAAAAAAAAAAAACTGAAATTTCTCCATTTCTCTTACACAATTTATTTTCCCAGATCATAAATTTTCCTACTGAAACAAACAGAGCTTAATGACAAACTTCCAGTACTCAAAACCTTAAAAAAAAAAAAAAATAGCATCTAATTGCCATAAATAAAAACTAAACTTCTTCACAATAATTCAAACTAAAACAAAAATACTAGAATCTGTAAACCCTAGGTGTAGTTGAGACATATAGAGACTAAACTTCAATATAATCCGAGTACCAAAAGGAGGAGAATCATTGTTTGGATTCCAAGAAAATGAAAGTAAATAAAAGAGAAAAAAAAAAAAAAAAAAAAAAAGGGGGGGGGGGGGGGTTTCTACGTTTTAAAAATATTAAAGCCTAGTTTGGTGGTGAAGATATATAAGTTAGAGAAAATGAGGAATTTAGATTTGTTATGTTGGGTTTGGTTTGGTTTTTGTATCGGAGAGACCAAACATGGGCTTAAGGTGGTAATACGAGGAAATAAAAATGAAGAAAGAGAAAAAGAGAAGAGGGAGAGGAGAGTAGAGAGTGAAATATAAGAAAGAAAAGGAACCTGGAAAAATAATTTGCAAAAGAGCCAAAACGACGCCGGAGAGCAGCGAGTTCGACGATACCACTGAACGAGGTGAGGAAACCCTTGAAACGACGATTGAGGCGTCGTAGCGTTAACTAAGGATAGCGTTTTTCTTTTCTTCTTTCTTTTCCATTAAAAAATTATTTATCTTTTACCTTTCACTCTTTGTGTAACTTGGGCCTTATTGTCCAGCCCGTTTTTATATGAAAATTATGGCTTTGGGCTAGACATTTCAAAATGGGCCCTTAAAGAAGTCAAAAACACCAAAAAAAAGAAAAAACCATTGTATATCACAATCATAGATCAACACAAAGATTCAGCATTTACTCTAATTTTGTAGTACATGATTCACCCAGATAAAAGACTGAAGAAACCAAAAACAGTTTTTTTTTTTTTTGAAAGGTAAGAACCAAAAACAGTATAGATACAAGAAAACTTCAAAATATGTGTAATATAAGTATAACGTACACCACACATGAATATTAAGAGAGATAAAAATAAAAATAAAAATACACTCAATTGCTATAGAATTCATATTAGTAGGGTAGCTAATTATGTCAATAAGAATTTCACTATATATTTAAGAATCACCTAAAACTGAAAAGGAAAAAAGAAAAGCATTCAAATTTTTGGCCTTCCTTGGCTATCTACAAATGTTTTGCATACTGCATGATATATCACGGTCATCTTTGAATAGCTTAAGCTATCAAAAAAATTAGTAATTTATCATTTAATCTAACACTACAAAAGCAATGCACTACTTCCCTCATTCTAAACAATAATTTTGAGTATTTAAACTTCAATTTTCTAGATATGACGACTTTCAACTTTATGATAACTGCTTCCTTGTAATCCAAAACAGAAAACAGTCTTAATGGAGATTGAGGAAATGGGATGGAGACAAGGAAAACAATTAAAAAGCCTTCAAGTTTCAAAAAATGTGCTACATAATTAAATAACTTTACATTTCTCATAAAATGTTACTAAAATTGTGCTATTTGGCAAATTTGGCCAAAGTCGGAAGAAGAGAGTCAAGAGGCTAATAGAGGGTGACAGGAATTTGATTGAAATTTGGGTCTAATTGGGTTTTTAGTTAAAACCCAATTATTATTTAAGTTCATTGGGTCTAATTGACTTGACCCAATTAATAATTAGGTGGTTTTAGTTAGATTGAGTGGGTTTGGTTGGATTTTGTCACCCCATTGACAAAAGAATCTTTACCAAGTTTTTTTTTTTTAAATATTTTTTTTAATATTGAAATTGTAAACTTTTTTTTTTTTTAGATTGAAATTGTTAAATTAATTCTTTTATGTGAAAATCTGTTTACCAAAGTTCCAAGATGCATGGTTTTAAAATCCGAACCATATGGTTTGACCAAATTAACTGGAAACCGTTTATTAAAATGGTTCTTTTAACCTTAATAACTAGCTTGTACAAGAAAATCCGTAAACCGTGAGAACCGCGGTTTAACCTTTCAGGTTTGAAAATCGTAAGCAATTCTCACATGCAAAGTTAGACCGTTAAGAGTTTTTTTTTGGGTTACTTACAACTTACAGGCTTATAGCCATTGTTGAAGCTTCAAGCAGTAGCGACTTTAGGAATTTTGTTTAGGAGAGTCATTAAGAAATTTAAATTAAAAAAAAATTAATAAAAAGAAAATTTGAATATATCAAGTTATAGACAAAAAATAATAATAAAACATGAAGTTTTTACAATTTTTTTTTTACAAGTTTTCAAATTTTGAATTGTTACATGATAATTCATTATAAGCATCTACTACCAATGTGGGTAGCTATAAGTCTGTGCCCATTTTATTTTCTTAAGTTTGCCTAACATTTTTATCTTTATGCGGATGTTATTAAACTTATTATCTATTTGTCTTTGTTTTTATAAAAATATTTTAAACTAAATGACTAATCTCAATTCCCAATTCATTGGCTCCATAATAATTATTGACAAACACAATTATACTTGTTCATATTACATAATAATATAAACTCAAATGTTTGAATAATTACTAACTTTACCATTTTTTTCTTGAATTTTACTAACTTTATAAAAATAAAGTTATTATAATACGATATCAATACACAAACATGCAAGGGAAAAAAAAACTCTATTTCCTAATCATTAAATTCTATAAAATTATATCATATATTTATATTATACACGCACACACATCATAATTCACACAAATAATTTTATAATAAAAAGTAATGTTTTTGACACGCACATATAATGTAACATAAATTTATAATAAAAAGGGACCTTTACAATTTACAAACACGCATCTTTACTCTTAGAGTCTAAAATACGTGTAATAAAGGTGTTGAAGATTTAAGTAAGGTGTGAAAATATATATATTTTTAAGAATAAATTAAAGTATTAAACTACAAATTTTTTTTTGTATAATATATATATTGAAGTCGGGGGGGGTTCATTTGATCATCCTGAATGACCTGTAGCGCCGCCCATGGCTTCAAGCCTTCAACTTCAACCACCCACCGTGAGACTATCAGACTTAAGATCGCAGTCGCACCACCATCTTCTTGCTCTTCTTCGATGCCGAATCTGCATTTTTGCCTCTAGACTAGAGTCTTCTAGTTCTTCTTCAGTTCTTTGTAGATGATGTACTGCTTGCTGCCTGGTAACTTGCTTTTACTCTCAGCCACTGAGGCTTGCTTAAGCTTTACTGTCAATCACTGATGCATGCTTACTGTCAAGCACTTGCTAAGTTTTATATAACCCGTTTTTTAATGAGCGGGCAAACCTATGTTTTCATTGAATTTAATATACCTTATTTGCATTATGAAATTTATTACATAAAAAATATATATTTGAAATATAGATCTTTATATTAATTTAGATTATTTTTGTTAATTTTTTCATTTTTATTAATTTAATATGTTTATTTATATTTTAAATAATTATTAAATTAATTATGACGTCATTATGGTTAGACATAAGTTGGACCTTAGTCTAACTTCCGTTTCATTGAAAAGTCCGAGTCTAAAAACAATATCAAGACGTTCAATGCACTGTTCTGATTAAAATTTTATTTCAAAAAGTTGTAAAAAATTTTTATATTTGAAATTTTTTTTATCATTGTTATATATTTTTTGTTTTGAGAGGAAACAAAAAGTTTTATAGGATAGTTTAGTTCAATTTTGGTGATATTTGTCTATTTTGGGATTCTACACAGCATAGCAAATGAAAATAGCGAGTGCAGTTTACCCACTTTTACTTTGCAACTCATCCAAAACAAACCTTTAGATTTAGTTTGGCAGCGACTACTTTCTTAATCTTAAAAGGCAAGCAAGAACAAGTAATGCTATAGACATAAAAATATTCACAACTATTGAGGTGATAAATTGTTATTGCTTTTCATATGTGCCCATCACTAACATTATCTTACTTGTTATCTTGAGAGTTATGGAAAAATTGTAAATATAAAGATATTGTGTGAGAACTAAAAAAAAAAAGTTAAAAGGACTGGAATTGACAAACATAACAGATTACAATAGTGCATTTAAGGCAAAATTTGCTGAATAGCACTTTCTAAGGAAAATTTTAGAAAAATAGCGTGTGACTAAAATTATTTAATTATGTAGACTCTTTTTAGAACTCGAGTTTGTCAAAGTCGAGTTCTAACCGAAAATCAAGTTTAGCAAACTCGAGTTTCAATTTGTCATACAACGTCAAACTGCCACACAATTTAAACTAATTAAAACTCGAATTCCAGAAAGAGTTTACATAACTAAGTAACTTCACTCTCGTCCTATCCACCTAAAATTTCTCTTAAAAAGTATCATTCAGCAAATTTTGCTGTGAATTTAATGACTTTTCCTTCCATGATGACCTCCATAATTCTTTGAACACCTAACTTTTATTTTTGGTGTTTATAGTCAGCCACCCGTTTTGCAAACACCACATAATTATATGAAGTGAAGGAATCCTTGGGAGTAGCCTTCAAATACTGGCTATAGCTTCAAGTGCTTAGATGCCGCCGCCAAACTAAAATTGACATTATTACTGTTACGGGTTGTGGCTTATCAATATGCGTCTAAAGGACTTTCAACAATATATATATATATATATATATATATATATATATATATATATATATAAAGGGTTGGCTTGAATTGCATGGATGCACAATTACTACATTCACGAATAATTGCTCGATGAAAAATATTAAAGAAACACTACTTGTATCCTTGAATAAAGATTAAAGATATCCTCAAAAAAAAAAAAAGATTAAAGATTAAAGTTTATAGTTTATCGTTGAATACTTGAATAAGAACATCAATAAAATGAAAAAGCTTATCAGCCATATGTATTCTTGGGGATGAGGGGATGTTTCTATTCTTCTTAAACTCAACTTAGTTTTAGTATACTAAAGACTCTACTCTACTTTCCTCCATTCCTCCACCTTCCCTCTCAATCCAAATAAACCATAAGAGTTCAAATCAACACAAATCTTTATAATTATCTTGAACCATGGGCATTCAGTTTTAGCATGCTAAGAAATTAACACAAAACTTGTTAAAATCCAAATTTGTTATTGTTGTGGTATATGTTGATAATTTAAATATTGTGAGGACTCCTGAGAGTGTATGGGTGATAAAATCCCACGAGAAATGGATTTCCATGGGATTTTATCATAGGCTCATATTATCATCTTCATCAATAGGAAGAGTGTTGTAATGAACATATAAACAAGGTAAATAGTTATAGCATAAACGTTTAGCACAAACTAACACTTTCTTCCTCTCATAACTGCATAAAAGTTAAAACCAGTCCACGAACCAATGGCATCCAGAAGCCAAAAAAAAAATCCTAAAACATAATTTAAAAAGATTCATCGTCCAAATTCTATAAAAGACTTCCCAAGTATACATACACTACAACTTATGTAGGCTATATAGGAGAAATAACAAGGTAGGACAGTGTTTTCCGGAAAATCATCGTATATATATATATATTTTTTTGATAGTCAAAAAATGGTTAGAGATGGGCGACCTCAGTTTTGAAAAATCATTGTATTTCACATCATGAATTAGACTTGGCTAGATGGGTGACTTTCAACACACCAGAGAAAAGATAAAAGGAAAATCCACCCTTGACACTTTTCCAAGACCCACAATAGCATCTAGGAAGGTGCCGACACTTCTGAAATACTTCACTTATTCTAATAGTGTCCTTGGAAAAAAAAAATTGCAAGATAAGGAGGGATGCTTATCTTTTATTTTTTTTTAGTTTCAATCTTAAAGACTTATCTAGTTATCTTTAATTTACTTTTTTGGATCTTATTCTTGGTTTGTATTATAATTTATAATTTTCATTTATTAGTCATGAATTCATTTTATTATCCGTTATTGCTCTATGTTTAACATAAAAATGCTTAACAATATTTTAAAAATAATAATAATAATAGATATAATAATTAATTAATATGGGTATCCCATCATGTTGTGTTCTAATTTTTCAAATTTTTTCATATCATACATATACCTGTACTTGTATCTGTGTCTGTACTTGTATCTGTGTTCGTATTTGTGCTTCATATCCGTGTCCATGTATGTGCTTCTTAACATTGTATTAATCTCCTTCATTCCACATGCCATAAAGGGAACATTGAGTTCATGTCAAACGAGGACAAACTCAACTATATATAAAGAATGGGTACATAACTTATGAGTTCTGAGGCAGGAGAATGGATTTCGAAGTTCTATGTAAAGAACTGTGATTACTTTCTTCTACCACAAATTTACATAGTTTTAGCCTTCATTTGATCTTACAATATAAACTCATGTAAAGAAATGATACTATGCTAGGAAGAAAATCTTTTTTTCTTTAAGAAAATGAAGAAAATCTAAACATGATAAGAAGATAAAATAAAACAATTTGATATGAAGAGCATATATTGACAAAGTGGCATAGATATTTTTTCTCTTGAAGTCTGAAGTCTCAAAGCATCTTTTTCTTCTTTTGTAATTTCCTTCTGGTTGGGGTTCCTCGAAACGTCAAACGTCCCTCTTCTTACTTTTCTACCAAGGGAACTTGGTCCTTTGTAGCTATTTTTATCATGGTGAGCCCATTGGGCTTGCCCCTCCCCTTTTTGCTAGGCTTTTTGGGGATCCCTTTCAAAGACCCTTTCGATTCCTTTTCTTGGTTCATTTGCTCCTTATTCAATCTCATTTTCTCTTTTCTTTATTGATGGGCTTTTACCCCATTTTTCATGATTCTTCAGCCTATTTTTCAGGAGTGTCTCTATTGTACCATGGCTCCTTTGTATTCACTTAAGACCCATGATCTGATTCCTCATGCTGGACTTCTTGTAATTTTTTGGGTATCAACACTCATTATGAGCAACTTCCGAGCCCAACTTTACCCTTAGACAATTTTATTGAAACAACCCAAATAGAACCATATTTAAAGACTTTAATTTGCTTAACACATCCATGAACCCTTTGATGGCTTTTTTGCTTAACATATCAATAGGACCATGGTTGACCTTCAGACTCTCAGAGTACTACCAACAATTACAATGTTCTTTTTTTTTTTTTTTTTTTAGCATTTGATATAGTAGACCGTGCTACTAAAATATAAGGCTCTTGACAAATACAAGAATGTTCTTTACAAGCTCATAATATGACCAAATCAAAATACATCACAAAATAATGATTTAAATAGCACTATAGGGAACAATAACTTTTTTATATTTTAGAACCAATAACAAGATGTAGATGTAGCAAGAGCAAACAAGAACAATAACCAATTTTTCTGGACCATGCAGACGTCTACTTTCATAATAATAATAATGATGATGTGGTCGTCCTTTAAATATGAGGACCAGTCAAACCAACCAAGGATATGCACGCATTCATTATCAAATAATTGTAAGGAGAAAGCAACTTTATTTGGAAAGAACTTTGCACTTAGATACAGAAAGAAAATGGCCGAACATTTTACTTAGAAGAGTTATTCAAGCAAGCAAAGTGAATTTTCATCTAGACTGAGCTTTCAGGGTCAACACCAGGGAAAAACATGAAACCATGTACCTTGCAACATTCTTGCCATTGATGAGAAGTACAAGGAGAAAAGGGGAGGGGGGGGGGGGGGAATTTGTTCTCCAAAAAATCATCACAACATAAAAACTACTTTTTCCAACATGTTTTGCCTCTTCTCTGGAGCAGAAAATACAGTCATAGTTTACCATCATGCTCGATCTCATAACCCTCATCCTTTACTTCATGAGATCTCACAACCAAATCTGTCAATCGAGTAAAGTGTGAATTTACCGACTTGAGAACATTAGAAGGGAAGGGAAAAAAAAAATCACTTGAGACCAACTTACCTAAATTATTTTCCTGCAGAAAGTATTTGTATTGAGGGAATAATTTAATGATCAAACTCGGCTTAACAAAGATGATCTCACGGGGCCCCAACATTGCTTAATTGCTTAGGCCTTTGGGCATAGCCCATTAATTCAAGCCTGGGGTTCCCAATTCTCATGGTCTCAGCTTTGCCATGGGCTAGTTATTCTCATCGGTCTAACTCTACTATAGACGTTGATCCCATGCAGCCATGTATGGACCAAAATGACAAGGAAGTTTGGTTCCGCGCCATCTGAGGTCTTTTTTGATAATGCATTTTTACGTCAAATAATAGGTGGTGAGTTGTTATTAGTTCTAACTAGTAAGTTATTCGTGCGATACACGGATAATGTTTTCATGTTTTATGTAAGATAATTTTAGAGAATGTTGCAAATGTATTATAGCATAATAACAATGAGTTCATCATAAAAAGTAACAATTATAAATTGCATACATATATCTATTTTAATTATTCAATTAAAGTAATGAAAAATAAAAATAAAAACAACAACAACAACAAAAACTTTTGAGGAATTTTATAGAATAAAAGTTGATATAAAATGTGTCTTTCTCTTTCTACTTAATTTTAAAACAAACTACATATCCCAAACACCCATAGTCAATTACATCATTATAAAACCTACAAATTTTGGTAATTGTGGTTAAACCTCCATTCAAAGACTTTTAATATATATATATATATATATATATATATATATATATATATATATAAAAGTTTGGACAAAATATTTCAACACA
The DNA here is from genome assembly GCF_040712315.1 of Castanea sativa. Classification (NCBI taxonomy): domain Eukaryota; kingdom Viridiplantae; phylum Streptophyta; class Magnoliopsida; order Fagales; family Fagaceae; genus Castanea; species Castanea sativa. The sequence goes on along the minus strand of NC_134018.1, from coordinate 62,269,132 downwards.
TTTGGTAATTGTGGTTAAACCTTCATTCAAAGACTTTTAATATATGTGTGTGTGTGTGTGTGTATATATATATATATATATATATATAGAGAGAGAGAGAGAGAGAGAGAGAGAGAGAGAGAGAGAGAGAGAGGTTTAACCACACTTACCAAAATTGTTGAAATATTTCATCCAAACTTATGCATTGCAAATATATTAATCCATACTGTTGGGTTTGGAATCTCTCCCATTCTAAAGTGGAAGCTGATGAGAATGAAAGAAAGGTTGGAATGAGTTGGAGTTAGACTAAATCACTAACATATATATATATATATATATATATATATATATATATATATATATATATATATATATATATATATATATATATATATAAGTTTGGATGAAATATTTCAACAATTTTGGTAATTGTGGTTAAACCTCCATTCAAAGACTTTTAATGTCATTTTCTTAATGTCATTTTCTTAATGTTTTATTTTGTCTTTTATTTTTTGTCCTTGTCCTTTAGGACAAGTTGTGAATGCTTGTTGACAACAAAGAAGAGGCTATAAAAACATGTTGAAGAAACATCCATTCTTATCTCTTCTTCACTTTCTTCTACCTCTAGCTCTCTCTCTCTACAAAGAAAAAAAAAATAATGGAAATTTCTCTGGACAAAGTTGCCACCTCTGTTCTTTTTGTTATAGTGACAACATTGTCATGCATGATTCTGAATTGGGTGTGGTTAAGACCAAAATATTTAGAGAGGTGTTTGAGAAAGCAAGGTCTTGCAGGCAATTCCTATAGACTTTTCTTCGGGGACACGAAGGATAGCGCTATGATGATAAAGCAAGCTTGTTCTAAACCCATAGAACTCTCTGATGATATTGTGCCACGTGTTCTCCCCTTTGAATATCACATAGTGAAGCATTATGGTATGTATGTCTACAATAAACTTAATTACCTAAAGATTTTGTTGCAACAAACACAAATTATATCTCACTCATTTCCATAGCAATAAAGTATGTATGGTTGTTTTAAGTCCTGTAACTTTTGTTTAGAAGCTTCCAACTATGAATTAGCTTGTGCCCAAAATCTTAAATCTGAACCAGAAAAACTAGACCAATTGATTAACCTATAAACGAGAATCTAAATTAGTAGCGGTGGAGCCAAAATTTTCTTAGGTAAAGCTAGTGTTACTGCTTCTAATTTAAACACACAGCTAAAATTATTTTTTGCCAATTAGTAATAGTTAATAAGAAACTCTCACTTAAGATTTGTTGTGAAAATGATATAGACATAATATTTTAAAAAAAATATTGGATTTTCTTCTAACCTTCATGAACAAATGCAGGCAAGAATTCTTTTACATGGTTTGGCCCAAGACCCCGTGTAAACATTACGAGCCCTGAACAAATCAAAGATGTTTTCACCAAGATAGGTGACTTTCAGAAGCCCAAACAAAGTCCACTTGCTAAATTGCTTACAATGGGAGTAATAACCTACGAGGGTGAGAAATGGGCTAAACACAGAAAGATTATCAACCCTGCTTTCCATTTAGAGAAGTTGAAGGTTATATACTACATTTCTTATCTTTTTAAATCCATGTGGAATCAATAGTTGTGTCCAAATTAGATTATTTTTATCACTTTAGTAAAAAATGTTGTACCTTAGTTTGGAGCAGCATGATTTATCTTTAAAGTGATATTGTACAAATCACCAAGTTTAACACAAAAAAACTTCTGTACTAAACTCCATAGCTAAGTTTCTGTAAGGTTGAATTTATTCAATCATGTGTTGGTTTTATCCCGTACCAAATTTGCTTGTAATTTAGCAATTAGATACCCTGTATTTAGGTGGAATTTATGTAAGGGTATTGTGTGAGAGAGTGTGAAAAAAACTCAAGATATGTGCACTCAAGAAGAGTCTTGCGACTGGATCTCATGACTGGCAAGTTGCCAAAGGTGGCACACGTGTGAAGCATGCAGAGGAACTGAAGGGTCACGCTAGCTGGAGCACTACAGGACAAAACTTCCAGTCTAGCCAAGTAGTTAGCTCGTGACTCAAACGCGCGACTCGCTCCAGTCGTGAGGTTGCGGGTTGAGTCGCCAGAATGCCTTGTTTGGTTGAAACATGACTTTTCGCATTCTTCATACACACCACTATAAATACCCTTATACCCACTAAATGTAGTGAGCTTCTAAAGAGAACTTTGAGAGAAAAACTCTAGAGAAAAACAAGATTGACACATCCACAGTCTTCATCATTTGATTCTCCAAATTCCTCTACTCTCACCCTCTCCATTGACATATCCTTGAGAGGTACATTTTGTCAAATCCTTATCTCACCTTATCCATATCAGTGAGGAGATATTTTGGTGCTTGAGAAGTAATTCAAAAGGGACCAATTCATTTAGTTGATGCAATGGGATAATTGCGGGATACGGTAAGTTAGGGAAGACAAGGTTCGGTGTAACCCTATTGGAGCCAGAAGTTTGGAGGGCTTAAGTGCATTGGGTAGATTAGGCTTGGAGGGTCTTCTGCTATTCATGTATCTCAACTTTATTCTCTAGTGGATTATTGACTACTTAGAGAGTGGCGGAGAGGTTTTTCGCCGAATACTATATTTTCCTCTTTGATAACACATCCCCGTGTTATCTTTGTTTTTGCATCTTTCTTCCCTTTCTCTTTACCTTTTAATTACTGCTGTGTTTGTGATTAATTATGGTTTAGAGTGTGTTACCAATTTGGTTATAGCTTATATTTCATTTTTCGCACATATGTTGTTTGATTATAAGCTTGTGTTGGTAATTTTAGAGTTGGGGGTCTAAACGTTCATTGGTGTTTTATACACTAATTGAACTTTTAGTTTCAAATGTCCGTCTAGCACATGTTTGTGATCAAAAAACTTATAGGCACAATACAATAATCACAATAGGGAATTGTTTGTATTTTGGTTATAAATAATGCTACAAACACAAACTATTTTACAAACTAATGATGTGGTGAGTGTTATTTGTACGTGAAAAGATAACGTTAGGAATGGACCTAGATGAGAACCAGTAAGAATTTGTCACATTAAAAATTTGTAAAAATATTGTGAAATAATTTGTGATTGTAGCAGTACTCATATCTTAAAAGTGACAATATTTTTTGAGATGGGTAGTTAACACTAGAATATGATCATTGCTAGATACTACCTTTGATTGATTAATTCAAAGTCATTATAGAAAATACTACCTTTGATCTATTGCTTAAAATATGATTGACCGAAAATATTGTGTGCAAATAAGATTCTAAGTACATTCAAACATTAGTAATGCTAGTATAGCAAACAATATTATATGTCCATTTTCTTCTTTAAAAAAAAAAAAAAAAAGACTATATGCCCATTCAAACTTTTAAATATGAATAATATCAATTAAATTTAAACTTAGATTCTCGTTTGCCCAAATGGGAAAAGTTTGACTCCTACCTACACCCAAATATATTTTTTTAGTAGCATCTTGTTTTAAAAGTAAAGAATAATTATCATAGGGTAGATGCTGCAAATTTTAAATTCTATCTCTATAAAAAAAATTAACTTAGAAACATCTATAGCAATCAAATTAAAAAAGAGAAAAGAAATAGTTATAATGCATTTAACTACTTTGAATTCATTATATAAATGAAAGGGTAATTGTTTGTTGGCAATTTGACATATATTACAAACCGCATGTGTACTAAAAGCGTAGTTGGGATTCTATCAAAAACAATATAGAGTAATAATATAGACATAACATTTTTTTATTGTTATTGCAGTGGTAAATTGTTAGTAATTTTTCTCTTTAAAAAATGGTTATTAATTTTCATATGGGCTATATATCATTAGTAACTTGTCATTTGCAACAGCTGTAAAAAAATTTGTGAAGAAAGTTATGTATGGAGATTTGTTGAACAATATAATGCCAATAATCTTCTTTCTATTTATTATATTTTAAACAATTTACATTGCGATTGCTACAGCTTATGTTACCTGCATTTTATCAAAGTTGCATTGATATGATTAGCCAGTGGGTAAGGCTGATCTCCGAAAATGGATCCTGTGAGTTAGACGTATGGCCTTATCTTGAAAACATGTCAAGCGATGTGATTTCAAGAACAGCATTTGGAAGTAGCTATAAAGAAGGAAGAAGAATATTTGAACTCCAAAAAGAGCAAGCACAACTTTTTGTAAAAGTAGAATAATCTGTATACTTTCCAGGACTAAGGTAGTGATTAAACATTCAACTTTGAAATTTAGTCAAGTTTGGTTCCTTACCCAAAAAAAAGTCAAATTTGATTTTTATTGAGATAGGATTAACCAATTACAATTCAATTTATACAATATATAGATTGAAATTCTATTGTATCTATTAAAAAAAAATATATGCTAATTTTTTTTTATAGGAATGTGCTTATTTTTTAATATAACAAGATTTCAACATTTGCTTGGCCCACCTTCCAAATAAAAATTCTCATGCATCTGAAGTCCGATCATGGTTTTAAAAATCGATACGGTCAAAAAATTGATTTTGACCCCAGTTCCCAGTTTAACTCGGTTTTTGACCAATTTTGGATGATTTTATTGGATCGGATTGGTTTCGGTTCTGGTTCCTAGTTGAATCGGTCGGTCTTGTTCGGTTTTTAAAACCACATCTCCAATGAAAACAAAATTCCAAATTTTATTGTTTATTTATAAACGAAATTGGTTATAACCTACTTTCCTGAACATCTCATCAAACACAAAAATTAACAGAGATCATCACATTATAATTAATACATTTCTGTTTTTGTGTCTTCAATCTTCACAATTTACTAATAGCTAATATTTATGCATGTAGGTTTTTACCAACTAAGACACACAGGAGGATGAAGGAAATTGAAAGAGAAGTACAAGACTTACTAATGGGAATCATTAACAAAAGGGAGAAGGCATGCAAAGATAGAAATGATGACTTATTAGGCATACTAATGGAATCAAATTCTAGAGAGATTAAGGAATTTGGTAATAAGAAGAGTGCTGGAATGAGTATTAAGGATGTAATTGAGGAATGTAAGCTTTTCTACTTTGCCGGGGAAGAGACGACCTCTGTTTTACTTGTTTGGACAATGGTTTTGTTGAGTAAGTATCCAAATTGGCAAGCTCGTGCAAGAGAAGAGGTTTTGCAAGTCTTTGGAAAGAACAAACCTGACTTTGATGGGTTAAATCACCTTAAAATTGTAAGTATTCCCTAAAGATTCTATTTTTTCTTTATTTTCCTATAAAATTTATATGTAATGTCTTTCAAAGATGAAATATTCACATCCATGAATATTCATGTCAATATTAGTTAATTGATCGAGTAAAAGCCATTTTCTATTGAGCTCATGATAGTCAACATACTCATTTTTTGTTAGAGTTGGCACTTGGTAGTATAGACTATAGACCACTAATTTGAGTGCAAACCTCAAATTTGATTAGGTTTGCAGATCGAGTAATAAATTTTGTTTCAAATTTAATCAATCATAAATGAGCTTCAAAATCGAATACACTTCAAGAGGAAAATTTAATGAACTTATTTTATTTTACTAAATTCTTTAAGAAATGCACTTTGGTAATAGTTGGTTATCCATGGCGTAGGTACCCTTGATATTGAATGAGGCTCTGAGGTTGTACCCACCAGCGGCTTTGCTACTTCGAATAGTTCCCAAGGAAACCAAGCTTGGAAATTTGATAATACCAGCTGGAGTGGAGATTGCTCTACCAACAATCCTAGTCCACCATGATTATGAACTGTGGGGTGAGAAGGCAAAACAGTTTAACCCGGAGAGATTTTCAGAAGGCATTTCAAAGGAAACAAAGGGCCAAGTATCATTCTTCCCGTTTGGTGGGGGTCCGAGGACATGTGTTGGTCAAAACTTTGCTCTAGTAGAGACCAAGATGGCTTTGTCACTCATTTTGCAGAACTTCTCATTTGAGATGTCCTCATCCTATGCTCATGCTCCTTGCTCAATCATAACTATTCAACCTCAATTTGGCGCTCGCGTTATATTACATAAGATATAGTACCACAAAGTTGTTCTAGTTAAGCAAGATTTATCGCCATTGTGCCTCGTGGCTTATTTGGTGTTCTATTTATTATTTAGTCATTAAAATCTCATTTTCTAAGAACAAGAAACAACATATTATGATTTCCACTCTATTATATTATATTTGTGTTTCTACATCCATTATTGCATTAATTGAAAGAAACAATGTTGAATAATGTTAAAAAAATATAATTAGAAAAATATATCATTATTATTGGTAAATTTTCATTTTTAAAGCATAATGTTAATTTTTTAATCCTACCCAAATTAAAACCCTTTTACCAATTATAAGATCCCAATTTTAACAACTCTATTGCAAAGGCTAGAGTATATGATGCTAGTAGAAAATTAATGAATTTCCCTTAAGCGTTCTAAAATTGAAATATTACACATAGGGAGATAAAAATGTCATTGATCTCTTTGGACTCAGCCAAAAAACTAAGGAAAAAAGGGGGAGAAAATGAATTCTCCGAACAGAAGCAATTTATTTAAGAAATGCCAACCAAATTTTCTAAGCACCCTTCTGCAAATCAACCACCTTCTTCCACGAGTCTCGGCTCAATATCTCGTCCCACCATCTCCCCACATTTTCTCTCGAAGTGAATGAATTTCCCTTATTAGTGTTACTAACCAAGTACTGAGTGTTGGGCAAGTTTGAAAGATTAGCCAAATAAAATTCATCACTAGCCAAGAACGGGCCTCCCTAAACCTCTTTTCATAGATGTCAAGCACTTTTGACAGCTTCTCTTCATTCTGCCTGATCACAACTTTGTCTTGCTTGATATTCATTCGAGGCGCAAATGCAAGTTAAAGCACCTGTTGGGTCCCAAATAATATTATTACAAATATAAGCCATCCAAAATAACAATTACACACAAGAACACAAAATTTACGTGGAAAACCCTTTCTCTTTGAAGGGAAAAACCACGGGACAAAATCCGAATAATTTCACTATGATCAAATCAATTACAATAATTCTTGTGTATGTCTCTCGGCTAAAGAAAAATCTCTCTTATTTTTTATTTTTCTTTGCTCTCTCACACACACACTAATTATCTATTTCAAATACGACAACACTTTGCTCTCTCATTTTTATTTTCTTCTCCATGCACAACTCTCTCTTAGTGGTCTTCTTTTCTCTAAGCTGCTCCCTCTTTAGCTGCTATCTCTTCTTTTTCTTTCTTGTATGGCTTTCTCTTTCTTTGCTCTTGCACATACTCTCTTTGTGTCTTCTCAAAGGTGGCAGAACCTTGCTATCTGCTTCCTCTTACGTTCCTCCCAAGCAAAAATCTCTTTTCTCTCTCTTGGTTTCACACTCTATTTTCCCTCTCTCCATAGGGAGGACTCTTGGGCCAGAGATATCAAATTCTTTGTAGCATAGTCTATTTATAAGACTCTTTTGCTATTCCCTCATAGACTAGGAATACATTACCGCTTTAACAAGGAATAGACCCTCTTCCACACCAAAGAATAGTCTTTCCTTCTACAACAAGGAAACCTAAATTAATTTTTCCTTCTTCAACTAGGAAACCTAATTGACTTTCCAAGTCACGATTGGAATTTGAGGCAATTTCCCAACAATCTCCACCTTGACTCAAATTCCACCAGTTGCCCTCAACTATCTTCTTTCCTCTTGGGATAGCTTCAACCTTAATCAAGTAGTCCTCTTTTCCTCTTGGAATAGCTCCACCTTAATCAAAGCAATCCCTTCTCTTCCATCTTAATTCACATAAAGAGTCGTCAACTAAATCAACCAAGCTCTAATACCACCGTTGGTCTTTTCTTTCACAGCATTGTGCACAACTGATCTTAATAGAATTAATCGAATAACTCCCAATACCTGTTTATCAAGAAGGTTCCATTCTTCATCCTTCATAGTATCAGGTTTCTTTCCCAAAAGAGGCAGATGCAACTTCTTCATATAGAGATAATCTTTAATATGCATCCTCCAATATCCAAAATATGTTCCATCAAACTTTTCAATTCCAAAAGTCTTGCCTTCTTCTCCGATAAACGAAGCATTTCACCATCTGGGTCGTCCGATATTTCAAGTGCTGCCACGCACGCAAAAAGAGTGTGTTGTCTTGTCCATTGCATTAATTGGATGACTGTTGGCCTTCCCAAGGCGCAATTGCCAGTTTTTTCTTGAAAATGTGACAACTGGAATTGACAAACATAACATATTACAATAGTGAATTTAAGGCAAAATTTGCTGAATAGTACTTTTTAAGGACAATTTTAGAAAAATAGCATGTGACTAAAATTATTTAGTTATGTAGACTCTTTTTAGAACTCGAGTTTGTCAAACTCGAGTTCCAACCAAAAATTGAGTTTAGCAAACTCGAGTTCCAATTTGTTATACAACGTCAAACTGCCACACAACCTAAACTAATTAAAACTTGAGTTTGATAAACTCAATTTTAGGTTAGAATATGATAAACTTGAGTTACAGAAAGAGTCTACATAACTAAATAACTTCACCCTCATGCTATCCACCTAAAATCTCCCTTAAAAAGTGCCATTAAGCAAATTTTGCTGTGAATTTAATGACTTTTTCTCCCAATGATGATATCCATAATTCTTTGAACACCTAACTTTTATTTTTGGCGTTTATAGTCAGCCACCCGTTTTGCAAATACCACATAATTATATGAAGTGAAGGAATCCTTAGGAGTAGCCTTCAAATACTGGCCATAGCTTCAAGTGCTTAGATGCCGCCGCCAAACTAAAATTGACATTATGCATCTAAACAACTTTCAAATATATATAAAGGGTTGGCTTGAATTGCATGGCTGCACAATTACTATATTCAGGAATAATTGCTCGATGAAAAAGATTAAAGAAACACTACTTGTATCCTTGAATAAAGATTAAAGATTAAAGATATCCACACACAAAAAAAAAAAGAAAAAAAAAAGATTAAAGATTAAAGATTAAAGTTTATAGTTTATAGTTGAATGGTTGAAGAAGAACATCAATAAAATGAATAAGCTTATCATCCATATGTATTCTTGGGGATGAGGGGATCTTCTATTCTTCTTAACCTCAACTTAGTCTTAGAATACTAAGGGCTCTACTCTACTTTCCTCCACACTTCCACTTTCCCTCTCAATCCAAATAGACCATAAGAGTTCAAATCAACACAAATCTTCATAATTATCTTGAACCATGGGCATCCAGTTTTAGCATGCTAAGAAATCAACACAAAACTTGTCAAAATCCAAATTTGTTATTGTTGTGGTATATGTTGATAATTTAAATATTGTGAGGACTCCTAAGAGGGTATGGGTGATAAAATCCCACCAGAAATGGATTTCCATGGGATATTATCAAAGGCTCATATTGTCATCTTCATCAATAGGAAGAGCAGGGGTGGAACTACCCTTGGACCAGGGGAGCAGGGCCCCCCCCCCCCCCCTTCCTATTTTTTTTTTTAAATATTATTGTGTGTATTAATTTTAGTAATTTGTTCTATAAAATTACATTTTATTTCCCTTTAACTATATCATTGATTCTTTTAAGACTAATGCTATATTCACAAACTTTTTTATAACATTTTTACAAACCTTTTTGGCAGCAAATTCTTATTGGTTCATATATGGGCACACCACTCATATCATTTTTTTACTTACCAATAACCACTTATTACATAAGTAATTTATAAAAAAAATTCTAGCATTTTCCTCATTTTTGTGACCATAAAAAAATTTATAGATCTAAAATTTAAAACAAAATAGACAAGCCCAAAAAAAAAAAAAAAAAAAAAAACTCAAACAACAAAAATTATGAGTAAAACTAAAAAAGCTCAATTAACTAATTTTATCCAAAATAAAATAACCCTGCCCTTTAAAAATAATTTTGTTCTTACCTACAAAAACAAAAAAAACTAAAAACTAAACTTAGTAGCTAAGTACCAGAATCAGAGGTTAAAATCACTACACACAGTCAACAGTAAAACCGCCCCCCCTAACCCAAAGTTCTGGCTCCGTCTCTGAGGAAGAGTGTTGTAAAGAACATATGAACAAGGTAAATAGTTATAGCATAAACATTTAGCACAAACTAACACTTTCTTCCTCTCACAACTGCATAAAAGTTAAAATCAGTCCACGAACCAATCGCATCCCGAAGCCAAAAAAAAAAAATCCTAAAACATAATTTAAAAAGATTCATCGTTCAAATTCTTTAAAAGACTACCCAAGTATACATACACTGCAACTTATGTAAGCTATATAGGAGAAATAACAATGTAGGATAGTGTTTTCCGGCAAATCATTGTATTTTTTTTTTTTATAATCAAAAAATGGTTAGAGATGGGCGACCTCAGTTTTGAAAAATCATTGTATTTCACATCATGAATTAGACTTGGCTAGATGGGTGACTTTCAACACACCAGAGAAAATATAAAAGGAAAACCCACCCTTGACACTTTTCCAAGACCCCCAATAGTAGACAAAATGTATCTAGGAAGGTGACACTACTGAAATACTTCACTTGTTCCAATAGTGTCCTTGAAAAAAAAAATTGCAAGATAAGGAGGGATGCTTATTTTTTATTTCTTTTTAGTTTCAATCTTAAACACTTATCTAGTTATCTTTAATTTACTTTTTTGGATCATATTCTTGGTGTGTATTATAATTTATAATTTTCATTTATTAGTCATGAATTCATTTTATAATCCATTATTGCTCTATGTTTAACATAAAAATGCTTAACAATATTTTTAAAAAATAAATAATAATAGATACAATAATTAATTAATTAATATGGGTATCCCATCATGTTGTGTTCTAATTTTTCAAAAAATTTCATATAAAATATATACCAGTACTTGTATCTATGTCCATGTCTGTGCTTCATATCCGCGTCCATGTATGTGCTTCCTAACATTGTATTAATATCCTTCATTCCAAATGCCATAAAGGGAACATTGAGTTTATGTCAATCGAGGACAAACTCAACTATATATAAAGAATGGGTACATAACTTATGAGTTCTGAGGCAGGAGAATAGATTTCGAAGTTGTTTGGAAAGAACTGTGATTACTTTCTTTTACCACAAATTTACATAGTTTTAGCCTTCATTTGATCTTACAATATAAACTCATGTAAAGAAATGATACTATGCTAGGAAGAAAATCTAAATTTTTATTTTAAGAAAATGAAGCAAATCTAAACATTATAAGAAGATAAAATAAAACAATTTGATATGAGGAGAATATATTGAGAAAGTGGCATAGATATTTTTACTCTTTTCCGGCTTGACAGTGACTCCACTTACTAATTTCCTTTTTCTAAGAAGTGGCTTTGAAGTCTGAAGTCTCAAAGCGTCTTTTTCTTCTTTTGTAATTTCTTTCTGGTTGCGGTTCCTCGAAACGTCAAGCGTCCCTCTTCTCACTTTTCTACCAAGGGAACTCGGTCCTTTGTGGCTATTTTTTCTCATGGTAAGCCCATCGGGCTTGCCCCTCCATTTTTGCTAGGCTTTTGGGGATCCCTTTCAAGGACCCTTTCGATGCCTTCTTTTGGTTCATTTGCACCTTGTTTAATGTCATTTTCTCTTTTTCTTTATTGATGGGCTTTTACCCCATTCTTCATGGTTCTTCAACCTATTTTTACAAGAGTGTCTCTATAGAACCATGGCTCCTTTGCATTCACATAAGACCCATGATTTGATTCCTCAAGCTGGACTTCTTCTTGTAATTTTTTGAGTATCAACACTCATTATGAGCAACTTCCGAGCCCAACTTTACCCTTAGACAATTTTATTGAAACAACCCAAATAGAACTATATTTAAAGACTTTAATTTGCTTAACACATCCAGGAACCCTTTGATGACTTTTTTGCTTAACATATCTATAGGACCATGGCTGCCCTTCACACTCTCAGAGTACTACCAACAATTACAATGTTCTTTTTTTTTTTTTAATCATTTGATATAGTCGACAGGGCTACTAAACTATAAAGCTCTTGACAAATACGAGAATGTTCTTTACAAGCTCATAATATGACCAAATCAGAATACATCACAAAATAATGATTTAAATAGCACTATAGGGAACAATAACTTTTTTATATTTTAGAACCAATAACAAGATGTAGATGTAGCAAGAGCAAACAAGAACAATAACCAATTTTTCTGGACCATGCAGACGTCTACTCTCACAATAATAACGTTGTGGCCGTCCTTTAAATATGAGGACCAGTCAAACCAACCAAGGATATGCACGCATTCATTATCAAATAATTGTAAGGAGAAAGCAACTTTATTTGGAAAGAACTTTGCACTTAGAGATACAGAAAGAACATGGCCAAACATTTTACTTAGAAGAGTTATTCAAGCAAGCAAAGTGAATTTTCATCTAGACTGAGCTTTCAGGGTCAACACTAGGGAAAAACATGAAACCATGTACCTTGCAACATTCTTGCCATTGATGAGAAGTACAAGGAGAAAAGGGGGGAAAATTTGTTCTCCAAAAAATCATCACAACATAAAAACTACTTTTTTCAACATGCTTTGCCTCTTCTCTGGCCCACATCACCTAAAGCTTCTTGCACTTCAGCAGTAAAGATATTGAAAAGAAAAGAATATACCATTGGCCATTCCAGTCAGCTACAAAAATCATGAAAACATCCGCAGGAAGTTGTTTGCATATGCCATTGGCTTGACATCAGGGTGTGGCTGCAAATTTTGATTAATAACGGAGAGGGGGAAAAAACTATTATCAGATTACCATCAAAAAACATTGAAAAAAAAAAGCCTCCACACACAAACACACACCGAGGGGCATATTATAACAAAAGAGAAAAGAAAATGAAAAATATAAAAGTAAACAGCAGTCATTTGAAACAGTAACTACTGACCACTGCTGAGAATGTAACAATGTTCGGCTTCAAATCAGGTGCTTCAAAACGAATAAAGGCACCCTTGTTACCCATCTGCAAAACACAAATTACAGACCAACGTCATACATCAACTTTGGCACTACATCCAGATATTCTGAAGACATATCAGCATTACTTCATTATGTTATAACCAATCACAGCATTTTAAAATAAATAACACAGGCAATCATAAGTATCAGATTCTTCAATTTCCAAAAGAATATGCTAATCTCTTACATTACAAATTAAAGTGAAAAAGGATCAGCCATGAATAACATACCTGATCACAGTAATTTGGAGCCGAAAATACAGTTATAAGTTTACCATCATGCTCAATTTCATAACCCTCATCCTTTACTTCATGAGATCTCACAACCAAATCTGTCAATCAAGTAAAGTGTGAATTCACTGACTTGAGAACATTAGAAGGGAAGGAAAAAAAAATCACTTGAGACCAACTTACCTAAATTATTTTCCTGCAGAAACCTTTTCGTCACGTCTCCGCCAAAAGAAAGACCAACACCTCGCTTGCTAGGACCTCTTCCAGGGTTAGGTTGTGGATCACTCCATAACAATTCGCACATTAAACCTGATGAAATCCAGATAAGTACTATAAGCCTCATCCATCCAAATTAGTAAAGCGGCTTACAATCACATATCTCAAAAGCTCTAACTTCACCTTGTTAAAAGCAATGTAAGAAGTCATTTGAAGAGAACAAGGGAGGACAGGGGGGCTGAAGCCCAATTTACCTTCCTCAGGCGGTTCACAAAACCGGTCGATTGCTCTTATGTCAGAAAGTTTCACCCCATCAACACTAAAGAGACCTCCATGAACTACAAATACCTTCTCATTTATCACGTGTGCCAATGGCAAACAACAGAACACTTCTGCAAACAGTTCCACAAACGTATCGCTCAACTTGGACTTGACCTCACCCTCAAAACCATATATCTTGTTCATGCTCTTGCTCTCGTGATTTCCTCTTGCGAGATATATGGCTGACAATATAAAAGGAAAAGGTTAAGAGATTATCAAAATGAATTGAAGGTTGCTAACACCATATTTAATGAAGAAATGAAGCAGCAGTACTGACATAGGACAAGACAAAACAATTCAACAATAAAATTAACAAACATGAAAAATAAAGATAAAACTTAGGAGTTAGCACCAAGGCTTGCTTGGAGTCAGTGCCAACCCTAATTCTAATTGTCATTGAAACCATAAGGACTTATTACTAAAAATAACTTCTTTTTTTGAGAAACTACTAAAAATAACTTTGCTTCTAGAAATTAACATACTAATAATCTAATAAACTACTAGGATCTAAAATAAAACTAGAATTGGCCAATAAAAATGCAATTGTATTGCAAAATAAAATATAACTAAATTATCATAATGTTCACTTTGAGCCTCCTGCATCAAGTACATTCTAGAAAGAGATGTGGAAGGAGCTGGTATTAGTTCAGATCCAAAACCATATAATATTTATGCTGTTTGTTTCAATGAAGAATTTTTTTTTTAAATACTTTGTTTTCTATAATACATTTTCTAGAAAATTGAAAATTGACCTGTTTGCCTGTTGTTGGTCACGACCTTGAAAATAAGCTAGAAATGCATTTCTGTTGTTTAGGTTGCAGTGAAAACCATTAAAATTTCTTATAATTCAAAATAACTATATGAACAAAAGCTTATTCACAAAAATAGATCCCAAATAGGAAAATACTCCTTAGTTTTTGCGTCATTTGGGGGCTTGGGGAAATATACCCCAAATTCATAATCTATGCAAAATAAATAAATAAGAGAAAGCAACTGGTTTGAATAAAATAAATCATTTGGAATTGGACAAAAATCACCAGTTGGTTTGTGAAGAGAAAGGAAACAACGAGAGAGAAATTATTAGGTAAGTTTTTTGTGGTGGTTAGTGAACTGTTAAGCAATCAATGTTCCAGAAAACGTTTTCTGCTCTATTGGTCTTGTTTTCTATTGATCACAAAACATTTTCTGTTGATTTGCTAACTAATTAGGGTCGGTGAAATATATATATTCTTTTTTTCATCATTCTACCCTATTCAAAATCATACTCTCTATCACCTCTTGAATTGGTATGCCATTTTTTACTATTTCTACTGACTTTATTTTAATTCTTCCTATACCTTTTCTGTTCCTCAACTTGAAATAAATTCACACTTTCCCCATTGCTGCATTAATCACTCTCATTTGCAGATGATCAAACCATATCAAGTGACTCTCCATCATCTTTTCATCAATAGGGGCCACCTTTATCTCTAAATGAATTTCTTCATTTTGAATTCTATGTTTCCTTGTGTTTTTATTTATCTATTGTAACATTCTCATTTTAGCTACACCTATTTTATTAACATGTGGCTTGTTAATAGCCTAACATTTAGCACCATAGATCTTTTCTCCTTAACTTAATAGGTATACTACAATCACATAATACTCCTAACAACTTCTCCACTTCATCCACACCGCATTTATCTTATGATTCACATCCTTTTCATTGTCTTTATCCTTATGATTTATTGATCCAAGATATCGAACTTACTCTTTGGTATCTCTTGACTATCAAATCTTACAACCCATCATTTTCGTTCGTATTTTTACTAAACTTACATTCCATGTTCTAAAATTTAGTCCTAATTAACCAAAAGCCTTAAAGATTCACAGCATCTCTCTCAAAATGTCTAACTTGACCAAAACTTAACGTCTCATTTCATCCACTTTTTTATAGGTTCCACAGAAAAAAAATAATAACAGAACTCATCCACAACCAGGGCAAAGAGATATAAACTTAATGTTGATCCTTGATGAAAACACAGGAAACCCACTTGTGATGCCTCCACTGGCTCTCACACTACTTACAGTCGTATGTATCCTTAACACACCTTTGAGGAATTCAATTCTTTTCTAAGACCTACCACATAACCTCTTAAGAACCCCACCCATACACTTTCTCTGTCAATAAAATACATGTGGATTTTTACAGTTTCTCTATATATTTCCATTAGATGTCTAAGTATAGAAATAGCTTACATGGAAAATCACTCTAGCATAAAATATATATATATATATATATATAAATTGGTTTTCTGAAATTTTAGCTTTGTATCCTAATATATGCTCAATCACTCTGCCCAAAGTTTCATGTATCCAATAATGTTTTGTGTCGCAACTTATTTTCCATTGTACCAAACACCAGAAAATGCACCCAAAAAAAAGAAAAAAGAATTCCACTGAAACAAACGGAACATAATTAGAATAGCAAGAGCAAGAAAAAATATCTTTAAAGGAAAAAATTAAAAATTATGACACAAACATGTATAAAGTAGATTTCCTGCGTGACTTAAACAGCAGTGGCCAAGATAGATATGATTCTACAAAAATTGCTTATATAAGTAAAATGACCACACCAGAAGTGCAAAAATATATCAAGAACAAATAAAGTTTACCTGCTGGCGACATGCACTTAAATGCAAACAATGTGAGTATAACCTCCAGAGAAAACGATCCCCTATCCACAAAGTCACCATTGAATAGATACGGATTCTCATCTGAGGGAAGCCCATTAAGCTCAAAAATATTTAAGAGATCATAGAACTGCAGGCATTATAAGATATAAATTAATAAATTAGTGCCACAAAACCAACCCCCCCCCCCTCTCCCCAACCCAAAAAAACGACATGACAGATTTTTACAAAATGGCAATACCAAAATCAGACATGTCAATATGATGTAACAACTACATAGGGGGGGAAAAGCCTATATCTCATGCAATAAATAGCACCACTAGGGTCTAAATGAAGTAGAGAGATATTAAACATCAATTTTATATTTGGAAATCTTTACAAAGAGAGAAGAAATGTAACTGGGAATATAGAGATGTCCAAGAAATAGAGGGCAGTCATCATGGAGCAGAGGACACCATAGGTTTGAAATTCTCTCTTTCCTATTAAAAAAAAAAGGATGTACCAGTTGAGCTATAGCTCGTTGGTTCCCGAAGGACTAGATTTATCAGGCATAATTCTTAATTAAATCAGTCAATAGGTACCACAACCAGGTTTGATTCAATAAAACCTCCAGAACCAAAAAAGTTGAATATGATATGACAGCAAAGACAACTACTTCAGCTTTAAAAAGATTGAGCATCAAATTGTTAACAATGTAGTGATGGTTCAGGAGGTCCTGTTTGCCTTTGCTAGTTAATTTTTCTCTGAAGCATAAATAGCAACCAGTACCCATCATATGGTTTCATGACCGTCTGAACCTACCCATATATACACAGCTGTTGTATTACCTAGCAGTGCACTCTTATTCTCTATCATCTAAAATATACCAAATACCATTTCGCCTTTCTTCTAAAGAATAGCATATTCAAAATTAACTCAAAACCAAGCACAATTAAATTAGAAGTTAACTCAACACCAAGAACCCATTCAAGTATTTTAAAGATACGAAGGTATTTAATTACCTGACCATGAACATCGCCACAAACAGTGAAATGATTACCATGAGGAACATTTATATCAACGAGAGAAGGCAAGGCTCGCAACATATCTCTCATTTGCAAGACAATCTGGAATGCGTATCTACATTGTCAACACCAAGATTTCAAAATCAGGAGATCAGAGTAATAATTTTTTAACCACATTTACAACACTGACAATCACACTTGATAGACATACCGTTTATGTATGCACTTTTGATTCTTGAAATCATCCATCATTTTCTTCACAAAATCCAAGGTAACTACATCTCCATCTATTCTTGCACCAGAATACTGTGGCTCCACATCTAGATTAGAAATCAAAAGGAAATTTCATTAGGCCTGAGAGATAAACACAACTACGATCAAGATAATAAACTCTTCAAAAATCAGTCTTTATTATCAATCAGGAACAATCCAAAGTAATTCACTATCAATCACAATTTTAAGAACTACTGTCAACTCTAACAAAAAAAAGCCTAATTTCAATCCCAACTGCTTGGATCAGCTACACAAATCCTTTTAAGTAAAACCATTTAAGTCTAGTTCTAATAAAATTACTGTCAACCATGACTTTTTTTGGTAAGTTCTGGCCCCAATGGTAGTGGGAAGGGGAGATTCAAACTAATGATGTCCATTTCATGAGAGGTGCTCACAAGCCAATTGAGCTACCCTTTGGGGTTGCTAACCATGTCTCATTAGACACAACATAAATTACAATACCCTGTAAATAGCCTATTGCAAAATACACAATGAAACTAAGTGAGCGTTTGGATTTAGATTATTTGAGCTGCGTTTGCTTTTTTTTTTTTTAACCAGCACCTATTGCACTGTTCATGTGACATGAACAGTGCAAATAGGCAAATGAACAGTAGTTTTTTTTATTTTTTATTGTTTTCAGTTTTCAGTTTTTAGCAAAATAAACGATATCTAAACACACCCTAATGCTCCACTAATCCTCTTACTCTAGGGGAAGTAGCATGCCAGTAGAAAAGGCAAAATCCCATTTGGTGCCTGAAGTCATGCACATATAAGGGAGGCATTAAATGTAATAAAGCAATATTTTTCCCCTTTTTCCACCAATTTTTTTTTTTTGTAAGTCCCCTTTTGCACCCTTTCAATTATGAAACTGCATGACACTTGATAAAATATTCTCAAGGAAATACCCTATAAAAATTGGGTGAATCTATCAATTGCAAAAAATTTTAAAAAAAAAAAATCTAGGTGCTAGAAGTAAATTTTTTCTGAATTCAAATCATGAGAATGACTGATAGTCATTCTTTAATATTTTATTGACCGTGAGCTCAGACCTAGGTCATGTACTTGACCCTTATGAAAGACACCACCACCGCGGCCACCCCACCAACGTGCCCCTAGGACCACCAGCACCACCACTAAAATTATTGCTACCTCTATGGCTGCTGCTGTTCCCACTATCATCATCACTGCTGCCACAACTGCTACTGCCACTGCTGCTATAGCCACTTCGGTGGGCACTGATGATGAATTGGGGCCTGTTCCTATGATAATATATAAAATAGTAATAATTAATACTAATTGACCTTAGATTTTAACCTATAAATTATAAAAATGAATAGATTAATATTAATTAAGCAAGCCTAGCAATAAGGCCACTATCGCCCCTAAAGTGAAAATAGGTGGGAGTCTAAATCCTCATATTTAGCCTAAGTTAAAGCTATTGAAAGTGCAAAACCCCTGCAGTATATTGCAGATATTTGCTGCCAGAAATACCCTTTTATAGGAATTATTTTCTATACAATCTCCATCTTTAAGGTTCATAATTGCTATAGCAACCGAACTTCTAGATTATACACGTGTAACCCAAAACTTGCACCATATTTGTTTACTTTTTAAAATACAGCACTATGCCATATTTTTAGCTTCACTAAGTGAACTTTTACCAATTCTAATGCCTTCTGACTGCTCCAATAAATACTCATGTGTCGAATGTCACCCTTTCCTAAATTTTGCAAAACCATCAAATACTTCCATATGTTCATTTTTTACATCAACATAATAAAATTTTACCTTTGACAGAACGGCTAAATAATTCAAAAACTATTTTATCAGTCATTAAACTCAAAACAAATGCAAGTTCTAGACAATACTGGAAATGCCTCAGTATTTGTGTATAATAAATGCAAGTTTTAGAAAATATTCACAATAACATATGCTTTGAAATAGGTTGCAACATAAAAGCTGTAATTTTGTAAATTTTACCTATGGCAGAATCACTAAATAATTCAAAAATTACTTCATCGGTCACTGTTATTAAAGTACTCAAACCAAACTATATTCTGGAAATGCATCAGCATTTGCGTATAACAAATACAAGTTTTAGACATTATTCACAATAACATAGCTTTAAAATAGGTTGCAACATAAAAGCTGTAATTTTGCAACAGTGGACTTAGCTACAAAATAAAATTTGATGCAAGGAATCAAACTAGATTTAAAATTTCTGAATAAATTTTGAAATACAATAAAACGGGAAAGATGGGGAACAAAAGGGATGTGTTGAAACCCAATGCCAGCATACATTCTTTAGGAGCTGACACCTAAATAGGCAACGAGCCAAGCCTACAGTTTTCATATTCCAACCAAAGAGAATAAGACACAGATGAGGCTCCTATGATCCTATTTCATTTACTCCTCAAACAGAATGTATTTAAATTTACACATTCATCCGGCAACAATAGGCATAAATACATATCAAGATTCAAAGCAATATAGCAGTGATTGTTCTGAACTAGGAAACAATTTGAATCCATTGACCATGATCTATATGCAGTAGTAGATAAACTGAAATTACTATTAAAAAAATACCTATGGAACGATAATCTATAGAATCGGCTATTGAACGCCTTTCAGACTCAGGTACAGAAATTGCTTCCTCAAATTTAAGTTTCATCACTGCTTTCTCACATTCCTTCAATTTCCTGGCAGCATCAGGATCATTTGGAGATAATTTCTTGACCTAATTTTAATGAATGAATGAAAGATGTGAGATATATATTTGTACATCAAATAATATTAGTTAAAGAAAGTATGTTCTTGGATGGCTTGCATTTATTTTCCCTTATAAAAAGACGATAGAACTGCATTATGAATAAATAAAAATGGAAATGAGAAAGAAAAATGAGTTATACACTAATTTTTGTGTAACTTCAGAAATGCATGTGCCCATTGATTTAATGAATTAAAAGAAAACAAATCAGATGACAAAATAAAAACGGACTGCACCCCAAAGGGTAGCGCAATCAGCTAGGGACCACACTTCAAGAACAGAGGTCACTAGTTTGAACGTCTTCTCACACCCCCCCCCCCCCACCCCTGCGGGTGCCAACTTACTGATCTTTGAAAAAAAACAAAAATCTACATAACAGGAAACACATGATATAATAACAACCATATGTGCAAATACAGAAAAATTTTCTCATTCTTTATATTTTTTATGATACACTAACACATAAAGATGGTTCCTTAAAAAAAATTATAATGTCTAAATTAGAAACACCAAGAGGTGCCAACTAGCTGAACGACAAGGCTCTTGGCATGGTTCCTAATAAAATAAATACATAAATAATATACACAACCTTACCTAAGATCTACATGTATATTTATTATAATGTATATTTATTACAGGCCACAAAACACCACTAAGCTGCAATAAGATTTCACAAAATGAAGGGTAAGTATTCAATTAAAACTCACTTAATGCTCTCCTTTGATATAGAACTTTTTAAGTCAAGGATGTATGTTTTGGACGTCAAAGGGGTAGATGACCCAAAAAAAAAAGGTGTCTGGCATTTCATCCTGCAATGTTCAGCAATGCTACATTTATTAGTGTGTTTGTGTTGACTAAAGTGCAGACCTCCTACCTCTCAAAGCAGTTTGTTCTACCAAAGCTCCTCCACAATGAAGTTCCTAGATTGGAAATTTACTTTTAAATGTGTCGATAATTTCTCTCTTTTTTATTTTTCTTTTTTCTTTTTTTCTTTTTTTTTTTTGCAGGGAAGGGAAGAGGGGAGATGAGTGAGAATACTGCATTGCTTAATTATTTATGCAATAAAAAAAATTAAATGATAAGCTTTTTTGCTTATGTACAGCTTTTCCCCCCAAAGAATTACATGAATTATGAAGAGTGCAAGAACACTCAAAAAAAATCTAACAATCAATGATGTCACCTTCTTAACTGCGTGTCCATTTAAAGTTTTGTTGTTCCTCTCCTCCATATTGCCCACATTGAGCATAACGGAACCATCTTCCAATTCCAAACAAAAGAACTATGATGTTATGATGTTCACCCAATAAGAATCTCCACCCAAAAGAAAATCTACAACCGTCCCAAGCATCACCCAATGTACCCCAGACACAGTAAGATGCAAGGACCACATAAAATTTAAATTCATCTGTTATTCCTCCGCATAGAAAATCCCACTACAGCTTCTCCAATCTATTTCCACATACTTGGAATAGTAATCAGTGATAAAAAAATAACTCAACCTTGCCATGTTTCTTTAAGTTAGGTTAAAACAACTCAACCTTGCCAAATATCCTCAGAAATCACACTACCACTAATTTCTCCCTCTAGGTCCTAACAAAAACAATATAAGGATTAAGGAGGGCCTTAGCCGCCTCAAGAATTTAAGTGGGATGTGCTGTTGGGCTGAATGCAGAACAGCAACTTGGAGAAACATGCATTTCTGAAAAGAAACCTCCATTTTTGGATATGCTTTCTCCTTTACCAAAAATTTTTCTACTTGGTAAAGAAAGGAGTGTCAAAATATTGATGCAAACAAGCTTCAGAATTGATGAAAAGTTATTAAATATTTGCACAACACATAAACATATACTACATCCCACTATAGTGTCTTCTTTGCAAAAGGCACTCCTAACACTTTATTTTGTGCCTTTTAATGAAATTCTATAACTTATAAAAAATAATTATAAGAAACAATAAATGCATTGAAGCTTTGTCTGAGTATTGTTTAGCAAAATTTCCCGATGTTGATGTTGAAAAGTACCAAATGAAAACATTTCAACAGTTCAACTATGAAATAAGGAGTTATACAGAAAAGAATATTTCAAGGTTCAACTAATTTTTTGGTTTCTCTCTAGCACACATCCTGTATACTAACTTATTAAAAAAACACATCCTGTATATTGGGTGAAGCCTGCTGTTTTCTACATCAGTGAAATTGTAGATTACTTATCAAAAAAATGTTAAGACTTATAGATATCATTCCAGGAAAAAAACTGGTTGTTGGACAAAGGTGCTCAACTTCTTGTACAATATTCAAGATAGAAAGAAACTTAACTAATTTCAAAAAATTGAGCACAAATGTATCAAATTTAATTTAAAAAAAAACCTTTCAAATATTTATAAGGGGAAATATTGAAATGATTATCTCCATACTTGTCAACAAAGAAAAAAAAAAAAAAGGAGGAGAGGAAACGCATTGAAGCCAACCACTGCAAACAAAATACCTGCTGAAAATCCTTAAGTGCTTCTTTGAATTTCCCCATGGCAAGATAAGCTGTTCCTCGCCTGTAATAGCCCTGTTAAAAGCAGATAACCATTAAAAAAAATCATAAATTTTAAATTGCACAGTTATTACATATGATTTAGGATCACAAACATGCCTTTGAATATTTAGGATCAACTTCGACAGCCTTTGAAGCATCCTGTATGGCACTACCATATTCCTCCCGTTTAATGTGTGCAAATGCACGGTTGGCCCAGTATACAGCATTCTGACTGTTCAATTCAATTGCTTGCGTATACAAATCAATAGCTTGTGCATATTTGCGGGCTGAAAAGTGAAGTGATATGATAAAACAGCATGATTTTTTTTTTTTTTGATATGTAATAAGAATACATATTCAAGAACACTGCCTTATGTAGAAAAACAAAAGGCAGAGAAAAAATACAAATAGAGAAGATTAAGAAAAGAGAAAAAAGAAAGGGAAAGATACTAAATACAAAGGAGAGAACTAAGAAACATAGGGAAAGAGTCACTAGAGGTGATTTCCCAAGCCCTAGACCAGTCAAAAAGGGAGCCACTGAAAGAAGCCAATAATTGGTCATCCGAGCTTTCCAAGTCCTCAAACATCCTCCAATTGCGTTCCCTCCAAAAACACCACATTAAACACAAAGGAGCTAAATTCCAAATGCTAGACGAATGTTTTCCAAGCCAATTCCACCAATCAATGAGAGTATCTGCAACCGTTCTTCGCAAAGACCCATGAAATCCCAAAAGATCTAAACACCAAACTCCACAACCTAATAGCCTTACCACAATGAAATAACAAATGATCCACCGTCTCCCCATTACAACGGCACATAATGCACCAGTCAACAAAAACCATAGTCCACACAAATAAGGAGACACGTCGAGGAGCCTTAACCTTCTATACACCTTTCCAAGGAAAAATAATGGGCAATGGGCTTCTTAATTTATTGTAAAACAATCAGACAAAAAAATCTCCATTCTTTGTCAACTTCCATCGCATACAATCTCCATTCACAATGGGAGGTAGATTTGAACCCAAGGTGTGGAGAAAATCATCCACATCACTTGTTTCCTAGAAACCAAACACAGATGCCACCAGAAAACAGCATGATAAAGGCAGCAAACTGTCCTTGACAAACACAACACTGATTAAAGAAAAATTATGCAAAAAAGAGTGTTCACCAGGGAAAGAAAATAGGTAACCTAAAATACCTTTCCCAAGAGTTATTGTATACAGTTTACTTGCCGGAAATTCAGTAAACCATATTTAGGTGATGCTAAAGTGACTGCTCTTCATATTTGAATCCAATTTGAAAATTTTAGATTTCCTTGATATTATATTTTATTAAAACGAAGAAATCAAGAGGATGGTGCAATGCTTTAACAGAAGCACACCCACTTTTCTTTTTCTTTTTTTTTGGGGGGGGGGGGGGGGGGGGGGAGGATAACACTCAACACATGCGTATAAAGAATATACCTAAGAAACAGATTGATGAAACATTACCTTGGAATGCTTCATTTGCTAGGACTTTGATTTCTTCGGCGTGTGAAATGCTAGAATTTTCAATTTCCATACTGGGCATAACCTTTAGTTTCTACAAGAAGTCAGATTGAATGTTAGTATATAAAAAGATTCCTTGAACATCCTATTACCCTCTTTTTACAATATTTTACTTTTACCTGCTCCATTAGAAAAATAAGAAACAGTAAATTAGCTAAGTATTTTGCTTTTCTCTATGTACCAGGGAATACTGGAGTGACAAATAGCATTTTAGAAAAGATATAGAACGCCCATCAAATTATCAATTACCAATTTAACATTATTAAAGCCCAGCATGGTAGCTGCAATTACCTTCCCTAATTAACTTACCCGTATGAACTAGGACTAATAAAAGTAGTACATACCATATATGTGAGCAACCAGACTTCCTCTTTTAAGTACATACACAAAAACATTTTCAAAGAATAAGAAATTACTGGCTAAGGAAAGTTAGCATCATAAAGTTGACTCCTAAGAAAGCTAGCATCCTGGGCACAAGCTAGAAAGTAACTTATATTCAGGAAACAAGTTTACCCCAAGCATTTGGTGTTGCAAAAATTCACTGTGCAATCGTATAACAACCAACGTGAAGAACTTAATAACCCACACCTTTCTTTCCATTTTTTTATTGGCGCACGCGCGCACACACACACAAAAGGCCTCTATTTAATGTTGAATCTAATAAACACAATTTAGCTCAAAAACAAAACTGCAATGAACAAACGAAATCAAGCTGCCAGGAATGCTAACTATGAAAAAAAGTATACCAAAACCTATGATAAATAACTGCATTAGACCAGAAACAACATGATAAATGTGCCAAACACACACCAAAGCCCTTACACTAAAGGGCTTTCCTCAGAAGAAGTTCTGATTAAATAGTTGCAATACACTTGCATTTTACATGTACTACGAGTGAAACTTAATGAAGGCTGAAATCCATAATTTACAAAAATCCAAAAAATCACATAAATGCACATAAAACGGTCAAATTTTCATCTATTAAAAGAAACCCAAAATTGGTGCCCAAATTTAATCTGCATGACACAATTCTCATACACTAACAAAACACTAATCAAAACTAATTCAAACTAGACATAAATTGTGCACTAATGCTCCAAGAATCAGCTACAAATATAGATACACATACCCAAAAAAAAAAAAATCAAGCTTGGATTTTTATTATTTGGGACCTTGGAAAAATAAACACTTTTAAACATATTAACCCTGATACAATAGCCCAAGTCGGCTTTTTACAGGAAAAAATCCAAAACAACACAACTCCGTAAGATTCAAAATCTAATCTTTCTATCATTTCTCAATCTAAGAAACCAAAGGGCAGCTTCCCCTTGTTTGATTCCCGAGAATTCGCGGGAAAACACAATGCAAGGAAATGAAAATTTCACCTTTTTTTTATCTTCCTTGGCTTTTTTCTTATAAACCAAACAGAGAATAACTGGAAGAAAAGAAACAAAAAAAAGAGTAAGGAACAACAGTGAGAACCTGAGGAAGAGAGAGAGAGAGAGAAGCTATTGCATTAGCTGAGAATAGCCGATCTCTAAAGAGAGAGAGAGAGAGGATTGGAGGGAAAAGTACGGAACTGAAAAACCCTAGTTTTCCCGAAGTTAATAATGCAAGTATAAGTACTACATAGTACCACTAATTGTTGTTGTTTGTGGCTTGAAGGGTCTTGAAGACTTTGAATATTATTGGAAGTGTCTAGTCGCCTATAATAGAAAAGATACAAATTGGGTTTTTTTTTTTTTTTTTCCTTGATCTCCTAGCACAAAAGAAGGCAATTACAAATTCTCTCTCAATTTTTTATTTAAAAAAAAAAAAAAATTGTTTGTCTTCCCAATAAGAGTGAAATGGATTTCACATGGGTTTTTTTTAAAATAAAAAAAGGGATTGCACATGTTGAATTCATTCAAAGATCTAGTATTTGAAGGATGGGAGTGGTTAATGGTTTGAGAGTTATCCTTGATCAAAAGTGATTACTACTATAGAGAAACCAAGCTTAGTGGCAATGGAATTGTTACTATTGTAGGGTTTAGTAATAGTTGTGAATTGAATCAACAAATATAAAAAGATACGTACGTTTTTTTTTTAATTACTAAAATGAGGACCATGTGGGTTGCCCTATTTTTGGAAATATTATTTTGGGAGTAAATAAACAATTAAATGCAGCACGTGCCTTGCGAGATCGACTTCATATAAGAGGTGTGTTGCATGTAACAATTGCACATAATACCACCTCTCTTTTGTATATTGTTTTTTCAACAAGTTAATATCATATAATTCCATGACATCTATAGTGTGTTTTGATATTTTCCCGATACAATATTTAAACAAAGAGAAAAACAAAGAGATTTGGAGTTTAATCTCCATCTACACTAAAACTGATTGGTGTTTTAGCCTGATGATAAAGAGTTATCATTAGGAGCAGACATCATAGATTAAAAATCTCTCAAAAAAAAAACAAAGAGGAAAAAAAATATTAAAGTACAAGTATTAAAGTACAAACTAAATCTTTTAATATTGAAGTAATTTTGCTCGTAATGTTTAAAATTATTAATTTAAATCCATAACATTTATATTTGTTTTTAATGTCGTCTTTATGACCAATTCCATTAATGATGTAGTTATAAAATGTCAAGTTGACAATTAAACCACACTTCTTTTTGTTGAATGAAAAGGGGTGCAGAAACGACTATTATGACTCATCCCCCTAGGCGTGACCATAGAGACACTTTCCCGTTAGAGAATATTGGATTGAACCATTACTACTATAATTTAGAGTGACCAAAGACCTCACCCAAACCACCAGGCCACCCCTCTTGTGGCAACAATTAATCCACGCTTATATAAGGGGAGACCTCACTAACCAATATATTGACATGTTTTCATCTACCATATCACCACATCGTTTAGGGCTAGCTCAATACAAATTGAGGATAAGGCAATAACTTTAAGTGGGACATTTTTATATATAATTCATAATTTTTTAAAAAAAAAAATCCTTCTCACTTCTTAGTGTGTTGAGATCCTTTTCATCGCCTCGTTATATGCCAAGCTTCGTTTGGCTTGGCTTTCAAACCTGGGTTCCTTAAAAGGATTCAAGTTTGGAATTCCTTTGTTGTTAGAAGCTCTGAGAATGCTATCATTTTTGTTCCCTAGTGAAAAATGTTTTTTTGTATTAGTAAACAACAATCATGGCTAAATTATATATTGAAAATAACATAAAACTTACAGGAAAATGTTGGTGATATGTTTGGAAGATTGAAGATATAAGGGAGAGAGAGAGGATGTGATCAACTGATCAAGAATCCAAGAAGTTTGTTATGGCATCTGTTGTATTTAGCACAAGAACATTATATGTTTTATGGAATAATAACAAATGAAGTGGATGAAATAGTATAAGAAAATTAACTAACAAAGAGGGTGTTTGATAGTCTTAGCTTAGGTGTGCTTTGGCCCATAGCATATTACTCATGCGACTTCAAGGCTTTGTGTACAACATTTAGTGACTCATTGTGGGTTGCTTAGCTATGGACTAAGAGTCTGTTTAGATAGAACTTATTGCTGAAAACTGAAAACTGAAAACACTATAGCAAAATAATTTTTAAATGTGCCAAAATTACTGTTCATTGGCATACACTGTTCATGACCAATGAACAGTGACAGACACGCTGGAAAAAAAAAAAAAAAAAAAAAAAAAAAAAAAAAAAAAAAAAAAAAAAAGAAGAAGAAGAAGAAGGAAGGCCAGACGTGGACGTTGGATGTGGAAGCTAAATCCAAACACATTCTTAATCATTTTAGGATAGCTTGAATAGCGCGCGGTTAAGCAACCCATTCAATAACAAGGAAATTCATTTATCAACACTCATACTTGTTTCACAACTCAATCACCTACAACAGCCCTGTATATTCAAAGACAACCCAATATCACTACAAACAAAACAATATAAGAGAAATATGTTGAGGATGAGCTTTGTAGCTGCTACCATATGGTTTGTTGTTGAAATAGACATATAAAGCTTCACTTTGCTTAGTACTGGTCGGATCATACATTCCCTTCATGGTTAAACTTGTGGCTCCCCATTGTTGCGTCTTCAAGCTACAACCAACCATTTTTATAACCACAATGCAAAGCAAGAGAGGTATAATAATCCATACAGAAGCATAATAGTAAAGAAGAATATGAGTGAATGGTATTGTGGTAGGAAGAGGAGAGATAGCTCATGAGTTGGTACAAGTCAAAGTGTCGAAGATGATGTTTTTATATCTTGGATGATTTTCTCAGTTTTAATTTTGAAAAAAAAAATGGACTTTTTGCAAAAACAATCATAACAAGTATTGCTAGTAAATATTTTTTAGCAACATATGTATATGGAAAATAATCTAGAAATTTCTTTTTATATAACCAATAATCATTATATTACATTTGAATATCATTACAATTATTTTTTTCGTTGATTAATTATATAATATATATTTTCGTTATCTTTTAACTCTTTTATGATTTTATTTATTTATGAGATTTTCATCTACAATTTTTTTATATGTTTTTATATCGCTAATAACAAATTTATCAAGAGTTCTGATTTAAGATTCAATTAATTAATAAATATATATATATATATATTTATATATTCATATCCAAATTGATATTTTCTAGTAATCATTCAAATTTAAAAAATATTTACAAATAAAATCAACATTATCTAAAATATTAAATTATGAAATGATATGAATAAAATAAAATTTAAAGTGTACAATGGAACATAGTTTATCTAATGTGTAATTATAACTTAACAACAATATCACCCAACGGTTTCGAGCTACTTGAATTAAAATGGATTTAACAAAAAGAGATGAAGTTTTATTATATTTTCTGTTAAATTGCAAATTACACCCCTAAAACTTGAGGGTGTTTGAAATTTACATTATAAAATTTCAGAATTTTTATTTTACCCATTGAAGTTCTATTTCTTTTGCAATAGCAGACCACCTATCCATTTTTTTTGTTTAGTGCCACATAAACTTAGCACACATATTTAGTTTATCGAATAAACATGATATAATAAAAATAACACTGCTCCAAACTGTACATAGCCTACAATAACACTACTCTCTACGTTCCCCCAAATTTACTGTTTCGAGTAATTTTATTGACTTAGCACTGCATAGCTCATATTAATAAGTGTGTGTTTGGCAAAAATTATTTTTGTCAACTTATTTTACTATTCAACTTATTTTTATTACTATTCATGAGCCTCATTGCACTTTGTGGTACTGTTTATGGGTCTCACTGTACTATTTTAGTTAACTTTTACATTTATCTACAGTACTTTCAACAAAAAGTTTTCATTTTCAACAAAATAAGCGGATCTCAAACAGACCCTAAATGTCTGTTTTGGAACAACTTATATAACTGAAACTGAAAACTTTTTCTTGAAAGTATTGTAAATAAACTTTTAGCTGAAATAGTACGAGACTCATGAATAATATCAAAAAGTAAAATGAAACCCATAAATAATAACAAAAATAATCTAAATAGTAAAATAAAATAAAAAGTTTTTTAAGCCAATGTCAATCGCACAATAAATTCTCCAAAACTTGCTAAATTTGTTGAATCGTGAAAATAAGCATCCTATGGTAATGGGTTCCTTAGATCACTACCATGGCACACTAAACACCAAAAAACTCTTCTCCTAAGATATTTTAAATGTTATAATTTTTGCCATGAACAATACCATTCCATCTATAGAACGGTACGGATGAAAATGCTACAAAAAATTAATTTTTTATTCATTTTCTCTCTCTTCCTTTTTGACTATCTTTCTTCTCTCTTTCCTTTATCACTTTCTTTTTTCTCTTTTTCTTTTCCTTCTTTCTTTTCTCCGCCACTCCCTTATTCTCTGTCACTTTCTTCCTTTTTTTCTTCTTCTTTCTTCTCCAAAAGCTTCACCTCTCCATTCCTTTTTTCTTTTTCTTTTTTTTTCTCTTTTTTCTCTCTCTCTACACCTCTCTCTCTCTCTCATGTTACACTCTCTTTCTTCTTTTTTCTCCTCCTTGCCATTGAGATCGGCCATTGCCATTGAGATCAGCCGTTGCCATGGAGATCGGCCTCACCGATGAGGTAGACTAGTGGGGCTGGGATTATTTGGGTTTGAGATCAGCGTTTCAAATGGTGTGGGGCTAGGATTTATGGCTTTTGTGGTGGTGTTCCTCTCCTGTGCACACCGGTGAAGCCACCACCAGTGGCCGCCGTCCTCTCTCTCTTCTATTTATTTCTCTTTTTCGTTTTTTTTTTCCCTTATTTGTCTGATGGTGTTTGTGTTTTGGTTTTGGGATGGATTTTGTGGTGGTTTTGATGTCTCAAGTAGTGGGTTCTTATGGTAGTGGTGGAGGGTTGTGAGGGTGATGGCCGGTGGTGGTAGGATGTGTGGGTGATGGACGGTAGTGGTTAATTTGGTTTTTATCTCTACTGCTATTTAAGGGGTTTTCCCTGTTTAGACCGGATTTTTTTTGTTCCAAAATAACCTTGTACCCTAGGTTTAAGTAGAGACAAAACTAAAAGATAGTTTGGTAAAAATACATGTCTAACTTGCACTAAAACATTGCCTGCAAAATAGGAACACTCTTCCACTAACCCACTTCTTCAAAGTAATTATATGTTTATTTATTTATTTTTAAATAGAAAAATAAGTTAAACACCCCACGTTTATCCAAAAACAAATCTAAATATATATATATATAAAAAAAAAAAACTAAAGGGCAATCCGGAATTTTTTTTTTGTTCTAAAATACCCTCATATTCCTATATTTAAGTAGAGACAAAACTAAATGACAATCTAGTAAAAATACAACCTTAACTTTCACTAAAATATTGCCTAAAAAATAGGACCACTCTCCTATTGGTTTTCAAATTTATTTATCCACTTATAAATTAGATTCGATCTAAAAATAAAAATTATATATATAAAATAAAAAACATAGATTTTTTTTTTGCTACTACCACTAAAAAAAAAGCCTCATCGCATGCGCAAAGTGCGTGCGATGAGGCTAGTTTTTATTTATTTTTTTAATATAGCTAAGATTTTTTTATTATTATTTTAATGTGATAAAATGTTAAAATAGAAGATATAGTACAGTGTAAAATGATGTGATAAAATAATAAAGTAAACTTTTAGTGCTTCATTATTATTATTATTATTATTATTTATTTATTTTTTTAATGAAGAGCCGAGGCTAATGCTCTTTACGTGGCCTAGTTTCAGGTCAACTTTCAGAAACAGACTGCTACAACTTTTTGAGCCTGAAGAAATGAAGTTTATTTGTTGGGTTTGTCACTTTTGGGCTGTGAAAGATTAGCAGCTAACGTTATGGCCCATAGAGGTGGAAAATAAGTGTCATTAATAATATGCACAATTCGTATTAAGTTATTTTATTTAAGTTCTCTAAAAAAAAAAAGTTATTTTATTTAAGTTTTACTAAGATCTTAACTTGGTTAGACTTTGATTTTTTATTTCAATTTGAATTTTAAGCTCTGTTTGTTACGGTATTGACATTTTCTAAAAAAAGAATCATTTTTTTGAAAAAAAACATTTTATAAAAAATTATCTTATTTTTTTACGTTTGGTAGCACTTAACTTAGTGTGAGGTAAAGTTGTTTTCCATTAAAAAAGATAATTTTTCTCTGACCCATTTTATTTTGATACTATCAAACACATGAAAACATAAAAAACTTTCACATAAGGTTTTTCTAAATATTTCCTTCTTTGCTTGATGTGGGTTCCTTGTGTGCTAATCAGATTTGGTTAAACTTGATTTATAATTTAAATTTAATTTTTTACTAAGTCACCTTATTTGCTTGATGTGGTTTCCTTACGTGCCCTCTTGATTGACTTAATTGTTGTATGATTAGGAAGTTTGGAGGGGTCCTTATTAAAATGTGGCTACAAATATAAAGATAGAGACTAGCCCACTTGGCTTGACGAGCTTGGATGCTTAATACCTTTCCAAACTCGTTGGACTCAAACTTTGAGTGTAGACCTCTACATAGAGGTTAGTTTAATTCCTAGACCTAAACAAGTGGTGACTCCCATTTCTCCACCTTAGCCCACTTGCTGGTGGTGTATTCCTGAACAACCATGTCTAGGATGGTACAATCACACTTCCATTGTTGTTTTGATGAACAATAGCATTTTTTTGTCTCCAAACATGGTAAACAATAACCCATATAGCTAGTTTGCATATAACAGCCCTCAAACTTTTTCCTTCACCCCATGCCACTATATCATTCCATTTGACTTTAGGATTTGAGTAATGCAAGGGTTCCTACAAGTTTTTCTACCTAGCTTTTACAAGTCACCAATTATAAAAATAATTTTGATATTATTTTATTATGTTTTTGAGATTCACCAATCACATTAATTGCCATTTTAGTTTGTTAAAGTTATGTTGTAAAATTTGGAGTATCTTTAACATTTTCTTTAAGGTTTATGATAACATACAAACTCGACAATTTTCCAGATTCTTTGAGAGAAAATGTACTCAAAGAAGAGTTGCTCCCATCTTTTTAATCTTGTTTTGCACAAAACGCACTGAGAATCAGTGTTGATATCACACTGCACAAACATACTAGGTCACCAATCTCTTATGCATTACAAGCCACACAGTAAAAACATGTTTGTGGATTGCTTGAGGGAACCATAGCAATTTACCATTTTACCTCAGGGAACCTGATTTCTTAGATCATTCCAAGCACTAACACATGACAATTGTACGGTCTTGCGTGGCACTTATACTGGTTTGTCCTCAACTCATAGTTCTACCAAAGACAATCAACTTTGGATAGTAATCAGTTCCTTAAATTGAGCATGCTTCCATTCTCAGTACCATTAATTATTCATAATACTCATCAATAGAGCTAGCTGCATCATACATTACTCTATGATCATATTTCAAGTAGAGAATGCCATTAGAATTACCACCAATCATGCCATAGAGACATATTCTCACCTTAGCCAACTTCAAATTTGCTGGGATGCCTAGTGATATTTCTAAGACTTAGAATCTTTCTCCATTACTAGGTGCGTTCTTGAGGGGTCTTCACCAGCTAGAAACTCTTACCCTTGAGAAGATTTACACGTACCCGTAACCCAAGCCACCCAGATAGAATCTGGCTGAGAAAACAAATCTCAAATAATTACAGCCGTGTTCCACTCATCAGGCCTTAGCCTCCTACAGACTTTGGTTTGCAAACCAATTCCTAATTGACCTTTGCTATAGTTGCTGATGCCCTAGAGCCACTCCACAATGAGCTACTCAATTTCTGCTCCACAACTTTTATGACCATCTTTGGCAAGATGAACAACCTCGACCAGTATACTTGAAGGCTGAACAATACAGATTTAGTCAGCTGAAGTCTGCCTGCATAGGATAGCATTTTGGAAGACCACAGATTGGTTCTGACCGTAATTTTATCGATGAGTGGCTCACAATCCTTTTTGAAGCGGTACTTCAAGATACCTTACAAGTTACAAGGAATTTTCCCACTATAAACTCTAGCAAATTCAGTATCTATTGCTTAAGGAAGATGAGACAGAAGCAATAAAAATTTCAATCTTAGCATAATTGGCTCTCAAACCTGAAAGTCCTGTAAAGCAATTTAGAGCTTCATGTACCACTCTTATCACAGATTGGGACCAGCTCCCAAAAAACTATTAGGTCTTCGGCAAAACGTAGATGCGTAAGATAAAATGGAGCACACTAGGTAATTAAAAGTTTCCAAACTGTTTTAACTCCTTTTTTTTAGAGACTTCGAAAAATCCTCCTTTGCTAGAACAAAGAGGTAAGAGGATAATAGAACCCCTTGCCTGAAACCTTTACTGCCACCCCTAAAGTAGCCCAATAGCAATGCACAAACCTTGGGGGCTCCAATAGCAAGCAAACAAGAGATCACGAATTTCCACTCAATCAAGTCATATT
The DNA here is from genome assembly GCF_040712315.1 of Castanea sativa. Lineage (NCBI taxonomy): Eukaryota > Viridiplantae > Streptophyta > Magnoliopsida > Fagales > Fagaceae > Castanea > Castanea sativa. Next base: position 62,234,607 of record NC_134018.1, on the reverse strand, counting down.
ATAAGAGTGGATCTGAGTAGGGCTTTATCTTTTTAAAAACTCTTCACTATTTGACTACTTGTAGAAGGAAATTTCAATAGCTGATTTATTCTTGGATTTCTAGACTTTGATACAAGTTCTAAGCTAACAAAGTTGGGTTACAAATTTTATTTTATGAATTTATTTGTTGCTTTTCAGACTTTAGCAAGTAGATAATATGGTTGCCTTTCATGAAGAAAATCACACATATAAAGAAATCCAAGAATAAATCAGCTATTGAAATTCATAATTTGTCATCAATAGAGATAAACCAAATCTACATTAAGAAAAGAACCCAAAACCAACATGTATAACTAGGTGAACTCAAAAGCCAAAGCAAACTATATGAAATTACAACACTTTCCCCTCTATCTTTTCCCCATAAGCAGCTTTTGGATTTCTAATGCCTTCCCTGTGATAAGTAGATGGCATTCAAATGGTGCCAATAAAGTCTTTCCCGTGTTTCTTGACCAGTGTATACTCTAGGCTGCGGGTGAAGAAGGGGCCATGGCACTGCCCATGAGACATCGGTACGTAGTCCAAGCACTCTTTCATAGAACTCTTTTTCTATTGTTTAGTAGAATTTCAGAGCAGTTGAAATTCCATTGCTCCTGCTAAGGGTGAGACATAATTACGCACAGTATCTGCCATAAACCTGTAAGAAGCTAACATTGTTTTAGGTCCTTCCAAATCTACAAATTGAACAAAGATATCAAATAGTTGACAATTCGGAAGATATAATCTACTAGTGCACTTAAAGAAAACTAAGAAAACTTCTCTTCTTCATCAAAAGAAAAAAGAAAGAAAACTCCTCTTCTAATCTTGCAAAAAATTATAACAAATTTTTTTTCTTTCAAGGACAAATTCCATACATAATGAATTTATCATTATTTTATTGCTTCAGGGGATTGTGGGCGATGTGATCTTTCAGAAGGTAAGCCCCATGCATACAGTGCAGATCCATTGCTATATCATAATCAATAAATATATTGTGAGAGCTCTCTATTGGGCCATGGTTAAAAAAATCTCATATTTCAGTCTTTGGTTCACACTAGCCCATAAAAGAAGTAAATAACTGTTTTGGTTGCCAAACAAGGGCTAAAGCACTTCAAGGTTGGAGCATGATAAAATTGCAGTAGAAGAAGGAAACATACCATAGATGACACGCAGTCCATAACCCCATAATTCTGACTAAAACCTGTCAATCCAAGATGTTCATCTAAGCACCACTCTGGGACACCCCCAGGAATGGTACCTCCTCCAGCTAATGGTGCCTCGTTTGTTGGAAGAGTCCCATTTCCACTTAATTGTCTGGGCATAAGTTCTTCACTTTCAACGGTGAATGAAACCATTCCACCCCTTTTGGACATTGGCTGGGATAGCATTGCTTCAGAAACTTTTTCTACAGAACTCAACTTCTCCTTGGTAGAAGACGCGCATGGTTCTGTTGCTTCAAGCCCCACTTTCACCCCAGTTAACAGAAACCTTTGGTGACTAGACACGTAGGAGTTTGCTGTGTGTATTGCAACATCACATTTCCTACAGAGTAAAGCTCGATCTTCTAGACAGAAGAAATAGCCAACAGTTTCCTACACAGTAGATAGTCAGTTTAAATATTGTTTATTTTGTTGAAAATTGAAAATTTATCATTAAAAATACTATAGCAAAATAATTTTTAAAATTGAAAACACTGTATAACACTTATTGCTGCGTTTTTTCCTGGGCTGGCCTATGAACAATGCCGTGAGACCCAGCTCCAAAACGCATATTAATTTCTAAGCAAACGCACGCTAAGTAAGCATTTAAAAACATAAGCTAATTCAGGAAAATCTTATGTTTGAACTGCTTAGAGCGACACCATAACGAATAATTGAACTTTTAAAGCACAGCAACATTAATTTTACTGATAAGAATATATCAGATCCGAAAACTTACAGCATTAATCATTAGCTACTTTTTACTTTTTCAATGACTTTGAACACTTGCATTTTTAGATTTTTTTTGTTTCATAACTCAAATCAATTAATTAGATATCAAATGCAGGAAACCATGTCAATGAATTTAAAATTACTACAACTTTCTTAGATTCATCGACCATGCCTTCACAGCATGAAACTTAATTAAAATTAATTACAGAGCGAGCCTTGTACTGTAGTTCAACTTTCACTTTCTGGCGTTTTGGAAATGAAAACGAGAAACTGAAGTTATATATGAAAGAGAGCTGGGAAATTACCTGGCAGATATCGCAGTTGGGCGTGGTGGAGGAGGAAGAGGAGGAGGAGGAGGAGGAGAGAGGGATACGCTGGTGCTTGCTGGCCAGTTTGTTGGCGGTGTGAATCTTGTGGTCGCACGAGCAGCAGAGCACTGCCTCGTCGGCGCAGCAGACCACGGTGGCTTCCGCTGTCTCGCAAGCGTTGCACTGTTGTAGAGAGGGAAAATTCCCGACCTATCACAAGCTGACACATCATACTACCAAGTCCACAAAATACAACCAATTACAAAGCGCCACGTATTGCTGCTAGGTTTTGCCATCGCTATTCAGAAACCAATAGAAATTTGCCAAGTGTCATTGAAATAAAGGCATGAAACTGCATCAGCTATCACAGTGTAAGCAATGACGATAGCTCCGCACTGCGTGTAAGCAGTGACACAAGCACTCAAGACATGTAAGCGATGACACAGTGCGGCCTCGCACGTGTAAGCAAAGTGACACAAGCACTCACATGTAAGCGATGACACAGCAGCCTCGCACGTGTAAGAATGACACAAGCACTCAAGACGTGTAAGCGATGACATAAGCGGACCAATCAAACTCCGCCACGTGTCGCTCACCTACCCCTAAACTCCTATAAATAGAAGCCTTCCTAAGACATTTAGGAAGAGAGAGAACAGAGGACAGACACAGAACAGAGAGAAGGAAGAAGATATCTTGAGTTCAGAAACCCAGAAGCTCTGCCAGGATCAAACCTCAAAGCCTCCAAGCAATTCAAGAACTTCAACCTCGAATACAAACAATATTCGAAGCAAAATCATCCAAACTACTCGTCCAGCATCTCAAAGTTCACCGGAATCAAGCTCAAAAGCCTCCGTAAACCTCAACAAACCATAAATCAACAAAGCTCTACGGAATCAAGCCTCTAAAGCACCGAAGAACTTCCACCACAAACCCTCAAACACGAAGAACACGAAGAACACGAAGAACACACGAAGAATACGAAGAACACGAAGAACAAAGAATTTCTAACAAGCTCATAGCCGCAGATTCATTGTAATTCCGTTTCAAAGATCTTCGATCCATTCTACCAAATTGAAGAATATCTTATGTTCAAATCAAAATCACATTACCACAATTCCAATCAATAAATCTTTCAAGGAGATCGAATCAGAGGATCACTCTTTTGTAATTACAGAGAATTGTACCACACATTTATCAATACAAATTCATATTTGTGAAACTATTTTACTTGTTTGATTTATTTCGAACTAAGAAATTTAGTCGTCTACAAATTTCGGCACGCCCCGTGGGACCTCTCTCGCTCTCATCTCTTTCTCCTTCAAAAGAAAAGAAATTCGATCTGCTACTAGCTTCGATGGCTTCTAACAAGAATGCTCAAAAATCGGTGATGGATGCTTCCATTGCGGATGATTATATCGGCCCAATCACTCGTAGTCGATCCAAAGCTCTTGATCAACCGCAACCCCAATCAACCAAAGAAAGCAAGCTTCATAACATCATCTCTCTGGACTTTCTTGCAAAAAGGAAAGCCACTGCTAAGGATTCATCTCGCTCGAAGGATCTTGAGATCAATGATGAATCATCCTCGACGTAGACCTTTTCTATCAACTCTTCAACTGTGATGAGAAGCCTAAGGAACAAAATGCCTTTGACTCATCCTGTCTCATCGTTTTCTCCATCATATCTAGAGGTCATGCCAGTAATGATGACCAACACCTCTACTGTGGAAGAAAAGATGGCTGAAATGGAACAAAGGGTCACCCTTCTCACAAAAGCACTTGAAGATAAGGACGTCCAAATTGCAACTCTGATGAACAAACTAGAAGTCCAAAATTCGGGTGAATCAAATCCAGACCTTGAGCACCCTCCTGGCTTTACCTTGAAGGGAGAAAACGCTAAGGGTGATAAGGGAAAAGGAGGTGAAGGCACTTCTCAACAAGGACATTCCACCTCAATGGCCTCGATATCTGTCCAACAACTGCAGGACATGATAACAAACACCATACGAGCACAATATGGAGGTTCTTCCACACATTCTCTCATGTATTCAAAACCATATACGAAGCGCATTGACAATATGAGAATGCCAAATGGGTATCAACCCCCCAAGTTCTTGCAATTCGATGGCAAGGGAAACCCTAAGCAACACATTGCTCACTTTGTAGAAACATGTGAGAACGCAGGGAACTCGCGAGGCCTCTTTGTAAAGTGCTTGTTCGTTCACCGAAAGGGAATGCCTTTGATTGGTATACGACTTGGAACCCGAGTCAATTGATAGTTGGGATCAGTTGGAAAGGGAGTTCCTTAACCGGTTTTACAAGACGCGCCGCACGGTAAGCACATGATGGAGCTTACCAATACTAAGCGAGTGGAAAGACGAACCCGTTGTTGACTACATCGCCTAAGTGGCGTTCTTTGAGTTTAGATTGTAAGGATAGACCGTCCGAAATATCCGCTCGTAGAAATGTGCATCCAAGGCATGCATTGGGGACTTCGTACATCCTACAAGGGGTAAAACCCCGAACATTCGAAGAATTGGCAACTCGTGCGCACGACATGGAATCGAGTATCTCTTGCCATGAAAATGTGAAACCTCCCGTACCCGAAGAAAAGAAAGAAAGGCGAGAAATAAGGAGGAATGACAGAATACAAAAAGTAATGTCAAACACTCTATGAATGTTAACCCCCGCCCCCCCAAAATTTCGACAGGAAATGAAAAGGCTAACGAGAAGAGACCCGAGGGGGGTCAACGGCGTGAGACGCGTCGCTCATCACTCAAGGAATGGGAACAAAAGGTGTATCCTTTCCTTGACGCTGATATACCCGAAATGCTAGAACAACTGCTCAACTTGAAATTAATTGAATTGCCATAATGCAAACGACCGGAAGAAGCAGGAAAGGTTGATGACCCGAACTATTGTAAGTATCATCGCATCATAAGTCATCCGATCCAAAAATGCTTTGTTCTTAAAGAACTCATCATGAAGCTAGCCAAGGAAAGGAAAATCGACTTAGATGTTGGTGATGTTGCTCAGTCAAACCTTGTAACATTTGCTTGCGAGTCGCCTAGTTGCATGTCTCTAACTACTAAGCAGAGGGTGAATACCACGTTCATCCGATTTGGTTCTTTGGAACCCGTTCAAGTTCAACTCTCACAAAAAGCATCCGATTATAATTCAAATGATGACAAAAAGTCAACAATGGATGAGGAAGAGGGTTGGACGTTGGTTACTCGTAAGAGATGGAAGAAGAGACGAGTATTCCCTCTTCATTTGATCACCCAAGAGTCCAGAAAAACACAAAACCAAATTCAGCCGCAAATCGAAGAAGAAAGAATGATAAAAGGAAAGAAAGACTAAGAACGGAAATGTGCGATGATTCGGCCCAAACCCAAAAATTTCGAAGTCTTGTCACATTGGAAGAATTTTTCCCCATAAAATTCTTTCAAAACAAGTCACGAGGCCGTTCACACGGCTCTCGTTGTGAGATTGATGAAAAACAGGAAGGTGTTGACCATGGTAGTTCAAATGAGACTTTGTCGCCTTTAGAACAACTCAAAACTCAGGTTGATAAAGTGGAACCCTCACAATCCTCCACCTCACCGAAAGAAGGGATCACCCAAGCTCTTGAAAAGCCAAAGATTTACACTCCTTGTGCCAATACACTTCAACAAACACAGGAATGTTTCGCGTGCTCCCCAGACTTGACTTTCACTGACGAAGATCTATTGTTAGGCCCTAAGCCTCACAATCGTCCACTTTATGTCTCTGGTTATGTTCGTGAACAAAAAATTGATCGCATTCTCATCGATGGAGGCTCGCTATTAATATACTGCCGAAAATGACAATGAGACGACTTGGTCTTGCTATGGAGGAATTATCACACAGTCGCTTGGTCATACAAGGTTTTAACCAAGGAGGACAACGCGCCATCGGCATGATACACTTGGAGTTAATCATTGGAGAATTGACAAGTAATATTTTGTTCCATGTCATTGATGCCAAGACAACCTACAACATGTTGTTAGGACGTCCGTGGATTCATGGGAACGGAATAGTGCCGTCAACTTTGCATCAATGTTTCAAGTATCTTCAAGGTGGAATAAAGAAAGTAGATGCCGACTTGAAGCCTTTTTCTGAAACTGAAGCTCACTTTGCTGACGCGAAGTTTTATGTAGAAGATGATATCCCTAAAGAAGTTCTCCCAAATGAAGTCCCGTCCATGAAAAGCAAGGTGGTGAAAAGAAGCATGTTAAATTCATCACTAGAAAGGATGTTCCTTCCTCAAAGGAAGATCCACGACATGGGAATAACCAAGTCCTAGCGAGTCTACCAAGCAATTCAGAAAGCGTATGAAAGCTCTACGCCTTCCAATAACCCTCCATTCCTCCGTTATGTACCACCGTCACGCCGCAAAACGGACAATCACCATTCACGGAATGCCTTCAATCTACAATAGATATGCGAAGACCTCCTACAAAGCTCACGATGAAGGATGTAGCCATGTTGAAAGAAAATCATGTAATGCCTTTAACCTCATCCACAAATCCTTTGCCCTCAAGGCCACTAAATGGATTCGTGAAGTCTTCACAAAGTCCGACAGAGCATGGTATTCTACCAAGTGAGCGTACGAAAGAATGGTTTCGACCCAAAGGCATATAGGCTATTAGCCAAAGCAGCTATGATTTCTCAAAACAAAGCGGCCTAGGGAAACTAATCTTCCAAAGCCACCTGGAGAAAAGATGCACGGCCTTAGTAAAACGCAAGGAAAAATGCGACTTGAAGGGCATGAAATTCCTATCCCAAAGACCGGAATAGGTTATACTCCGTAACCACCAGCTTAAATATGGATCAATAAAAGAAACAATGCTTCAAGTTCCCAATACATAACAGAGAGGTTGATGAAAGTCCGAATCGAGAAAAGATCACTCTTCATCACGCATCTCGCATTCGATCGCATTAAGGCTTCATCGTCACGAGTTACAGTGTTCGACAGGTTGAATACGGCTTGTTTAACGCAAAGTCGGGACACTTTTGCGTGTGGATCAGTCTTTAATCGATTGGGGGCAACAAAAAGGCCCATTGATACTTGCTCTGAAAGTTTAATAAACTTTGAGGACCAAAAGGAGGAGAAAACTAATGATGAGATACGTAGTAGTATTCCTTCACGCATGAAGCGTAACTTTATCTTGGATATCAGCACTGAAGGAGCTCTCAAAATCAAAAGGCGAACGATTGTACACACAAGTCAGTCATTCGTCCACAATGAGCAAAATGAAGAAGTATCATCCTCGTTTCACATTACAGTAGAAGAAGATATACTGTCAGATGATGAAGCCGCAAAGAAACTGAGGTCAATAAGCTAATTGAGGCAGGCTTCATCCGTGAAGTACAGTATCCGGAGTGGATCGCTAATATCGTCCCTGTCAAAAAGAAGAATGGACAAATCCGGGTGTGCGTTGACTTCCGTGATCTGAACAATGCATGTCCCAAGGATGATTTTCCGTTGCCTATCACTGAGATCATGGTTGACGCCACTACTGGTCATGAAGCCTTATCTTTCATGGATGGCTCTTCTGGTTACAACCAAATTCGAATGAATCCTAAGGATGAAGAGTTCACAGCTTTTCGTACCCCTAAAGGTATTTACTGTTACAAAGTGATGCCTTTTGGATTAAAGAACGCTGGTGCTACTTATCAACGAGCCATGCAAAAGATCTTTGATAATGTACTTCATAAGTACGTGGAGTGTTATGTCGATGATCCGGTGGTTAAATCAAAAAGGAGGAAGACCATCCGGTAGATTTGCGATCCGTGTTCAACCGCTTAAGAAAGTATCAGCTTAAAATGAACCCTCGCTAATGTGCTTTTTGTTTATCATCCGGGAAATTTCTTGGTTTCGTTGTTAGGCACCGCGGTATTGAAATTGACCAGTCCCAAAATTGAAGCCATCCGAAAATGCCGCAGCCTAAGAACCTGCGAGAACTTAGAGGCTTGCAAGGAAAACTAGCTTACATACGACGATTCATTTCAAACTTGGCAGTGTCGATGTCAACCTTTCAATAGATTAATGAAAAAGGATGCACACTTTCAATGGGATGAGGCTTGCAAAGAATGCTTTTGCGCGCATCAAAAGATACTTGCTTAATCCTCCAGCTTTAGGTGCTCCTATCCCCGAAAGCCTTTGGTGTTGTACATCGCGGCACAAGAAAGGTCTCTAGGTGCTCTTATGGCACAAGAAAATAAAGAAGGGAAAGAAAGAGCCCTTTATTATTTGAGTCGGACTCTCAATGGAGCCGAATTAAATTATTCTCCTATTGAAAAGACGTGCCTCGCTCTTTTCTTTGCCGTAGACAACTTGGAACATTACATGCAAGCACATACGGTCCGTTTGATAGCAAAAGTGGATCCGGTTAAATATGTCCTCTCCAGGCCGCGTGGTTTCGGGTCGCATAGCTCACGATGGGCGGGTCCGCTGCAACAATACGACCTTACATATGTTCCGCAAAAAGCCATCAAAGGACAAGTATTGGCGTACTTTCTTAGCTGATTCACCCAGTTCCATCCGATTGGAGTTCTCGATGATTTTCCAGGACGAGGATGTGTTTTACATTGAAGTAATGCCACCATGGATGATGTTTTTCGATGGGCCGCACGTCAAGAAGGAGCGGGGGCAGGTGTAGTGTTTGTTTCTCCACAACGACAAATACTTCTATATTCGTTCTCATTAAGTGAACTTTGCTCCAACAATGTAGCCGAATATCAAGCATTGATCATTGGTCTACAAATGGCCATTGAAATTGGCATATCGCATCTCGAAGTCTTTTGGGGATTCCAAATTAATTATCAACCAAACCTTGGAAGCAAGATGATGTCAAGAAAGAGAACCTTGTCCCTTATTGCAAATATGCGAAGAAGTTGCTCGCAAATTTTGAGGCAATTACATTGGAGCATATACCGAGTGGAAGGAGAATAGACAGCCGATGCTTTAGCCAATTTGGCTACCACCTTAGCATTATCTCAAGAAGAGACACCAAAGTTCGTCGTTTCCCAAAGGTGGGTGGTGCCTTCCGTGATTGAAGAAGAAAAAGAAGAAAAGCAAGCCAACGTCATCTCGTATGCCTCGTCGAAAATGAAGATTGGCGACAAACAATCATTGAGTACCTTCAACATGGAAGACTCCCGCATGATGTACGCCACAAGACCGAAGTTCGACAAGGTGCTGCTCGATTTATTTACTATAAAGAAACTCTCTTCCGCCGTTCATTCGATGGTTTGTTTCTCCGTTGCTTAGGAGAGGAAGAGGCTAAACAAACCTTAGAAGAAGCTCATTCTGAATATGTGGTGCACACCAATCGAGGTCCTAAGTTACACCACAGATCAAGCGAATGGGTTACTATTGGCCTACGATGGTGCAAGATTCCATGGAGTATGCTAAGAAGTGCGAAGCTTGTCAATATCATGCAAACTTCATCCATCAACCACTGTAACCTCTACACCCAACCGTAGCTTCTTGGCCTTTTGATGCATGGGGACTTGACGCAATAGGACCATTACCAAAATCATCTCGGCGGCCATTTGTACATCTTGGCTTGGACCGATTACTTCTCGAAATGGCAGAAGCCGTGCCTCTTAGGGAAGTAAAGAAAGAGACGGTGGTCAATTTTATCCGAACTCACTTGATCTATCGGTATGGTGTCCCTCGATATATCATAACCGATAATGGCAAACCGTTTCAGTAATAGGTTGATGACAGAGTTGTGCGAGAAATTTGCATTCAAACAGGACAATTCTTCTATGTACAATGCCCCAAAGAAATGGATTAGCCGATGCCTTTAACAAAACTCTTGGCGCTTGTTAAAGAAAGTGGTATCCAAAACTAAGCGAGACCGGCATGAAAGAATTGGAGAAGCATTACGGGCATATCGAACAACATTTCGAACGCCTACTCAAGCAACCCCGTATTCTCTCGTTTATGGAGTAGAAGCTATCCTTCCCTTAGAACGCCGCATCCCATCACTACGGACGCCATTCAAGAAGGATTAATCAAGAGGAAAAAGCCAAGCTTAGGTTGCAAGAGTTGGAGGCACTGGATGAGAAAAGGCTCGAGGCCCAACAACGCCTTGAGTGCTATCAAGCTCGTTTGTCAAGCGCATTCAATAAAAAAGTTAAACCACGATCATTCCAAGTTGGTGACTTAGTCCTCGCTGTTCGAAGACCTATCATCATGACTCATCGTACAGGCGGTAAGTTCACCTCGAAATGGGATGGACCTTATGTTGTACAAGAAGTCTACACTAATGGAGCTTACAAGTTGATTGACCAAGAGGGTGTAAGGATCGGCCCCATCAATGGGAAGTTCCTCAAACGCTTCTATGCTTGAAAATCAAGAATTGCTCCTCGGTAAGAGCTTAAACTACCCACTGCAGCACTACAAGAGTACATGATGTTTTTTTCCATTACCTTTGAAAGTGCACCAATAAGGAGAAATTAATCCCACTTTATGTCACCATTTGTGAGTGTGGCGTAGTGGTTGGATGTCCATGTCACCCTTAAGGCCAAGGTCTCGGGTTCGATTAGAGATGATACCCACTATTGCACAATTGGTACCCATGAAATGCCGTGGGGTGTAGGGCAAGGATTACACACGTGAGCCCTCCCTTTTTGTGAAACTAAAAAAAAAAAAAAAAAATCATTGAACTACGTAATGACTTGATCCCTCTCGAGGGTACGTAGGCAACTTAGTACCTTTTTGCTAAGTTCAGTCACTAAAAAAAAAAAAAAAAAAAAAAAATGGTTTCATTGTTAAAACATGAAAAGAAAAGAAGTAGGAATAAGTCTTCTTTATTGATTAAAGGAAAATGGTACAGAGAAAGCATGATGACACGTATGAAAGGAATTGAAATACAAAAGATTACGACATCCATTTTAAGTCTTTCAAACTGGAACGACGATCTTCCAAAGAAGGTTCGTATCCTCTCTAAAGCCTCTATATCTTGGTCTTCAAGAACGGGAGTGGATTTGACTTCTTCAAGTTGTTCCTCCAAAGCTTGCACAACGTCGTCTTGTTCAACTTGATGAGATTCGATTTGAAACAATGATTGTTCTAAATGGCCAAGCTCGGTTTGCAAATTAGCCATCCTCAAAGTAACAGTATCAAGCTCGGTCTTCAAAGATGCCTTCTTATGTAATGCCTCAAATAAGGAGGAATTCAACTTTAGTCCCGCGTTGAATTAAGACAGCGAACTTGGTCGTGTAGTCGCAGATTCTTTCATCTTCAAATAGTCCGCAACACCCTTGCAATATTTGTCAACATTTTCGCGCAAGTATTGAGGGTCCACTCCAAGAATGGCAATCTCACTATAAATTTCATGTGCTTCGGCTTCGTGGGAGGATATTGTCTGGTAGAAAGATTCGAAAGCCTCGTTTAAAAGAACATCTCCCAAGATAAGCTCCCCGTCCTACGCACAAGAAATATGCACCTTGGCATGGAATATGAGGCTTCCGGGAAGGTCGATTGGTTGCAAGGGAGAAAGAGGTGTCATTTCGTCTCAATTGAAAATTTGGATGACGTGCCGCATCAAGCAAACTTACGCCTCAGATCCGAACTCTTCGTAGATGGCTTTGAGGTAGAAGACCGACTATGTGTAAAAAGATGTGCATGATCAAGAGAAGTCTCCGCATCAACACCTTTCATTGGATTCTTCGAATGTTTCCAACTAGGATTGAAGTCGTCACACACCTCCTTTTCGTAAATTTCAATGGCATCCCTAACTCGGCATGTGCCAAGCGAACCTTTGATGCTTTGACTTGGTGCAAACTTTGACAAGGGTTGTGGGATGTCTAAATCTTGAAGATCCCCCTTTCCCTTCGAGGCTTGTCGGGCGTCACTAATTTAACAGAGGAGGCAATTTCAACTAGTAAATTTGTTCCGTTGGTAAAATCAGCTTTACATACTCCTTCCCACCATTGTTGGTAGCTATGTCTGACTCGGCTTCCAAAGTCCGACGCAAAAGCCAAAAATGAGTACCTTAGAATCTCGTGTTGCGGAGGTGAAAGATTGGTAGAATTGGTACGTATCCTTTTAAAGAACCTCGTATGAATTTCTTCCTTTAAGTCACTTGGAATGTCTTGATGAAATCCAAAGCGCCGACCGAATCGGTGGGGGCTATATGCTTCTACAATGTGTTGGTCTTCACATCGAAATGTCAAATACCCCGAAGGCTCATAAAGTATCCGAACCTCCGAATGGATAAACGATCATTATCAACAAATGTCTGGTCATAGTTTCTACTAAAAGCAATTCCTTGCCAAAAGAAGTCGGGGTCGGCCGCTTTCGTGCGGACAATTCACGTATACGTGCAGAACCCACACCCGAGTATTTAGTCATCAAAGGAGGGGATAGTTTGGCATGAACGATGCGTTGCTTTTGAAAAAATGACCCACCCAAGCATAAACATAATGAATAGCAAAACTAGCTCCGTACTTGCTCGAGTAGAAGAGGAAGAAATGGTGTTAAGCCCACGATAAATGCTAGCCGCATCTGGGGGGCAAGGCCAAATGAACGACCATTGGCCATAGAACTAGCAATCTTGAAAGTGCCGGGACGGATGCTATTCGCATCCTTGTTAGGAAAGACAAATATGCACACACAGAAAGGAGTGCCGATAGGTAAGTCTCCTCCTTTGAGTCACCCTCAATTTGAAGATCCGCAAAGACCCCGTGTTCTTTATCGACCATGGTCCGTGCTCGTTTATCTCGCCAAAGGGATTCCGACTCCACTCGGGAATGGTTGCCCGTCTCACGGTTTTCGGGAGCCGGGTACTTGCTGTTTCCTCGTACCAAAAAGTAATCCAGTACGAACGCTCACTTTCCCTTGCCTTTTCATCCGGTTTTGAAGGTGATGATACGCCATGAAAAGGTAGCGGCAAGCATTGTGCGGTAGATAGGGTCGTCCTTCGTCATTTGTGCCATTTAGCTCTTGTGCATTGGGTACCACTTCATCATAAAATGCACCGGTGCAAGGAAGTCCGCCAAGAATGCAAAGATCCCATGGTGTGATAGAAATTTCCCCAACTGAGGTATGGAGGGTATTGGTAGACGGACTCCAACATTCACACAACGCCTTCATGAGATTCTCATCATGATCATATGTGAATAGAGAGGCAAAGACAAAGATTTGGTAGAGGTGGACCGCATCAAGAAGGTGCTTACACCGACCAAGCACATCTTCTAGCCAATCCCAATAAAGAAAAAAATAGGAAAACCCTCCATTCATGCTAAAGGAAGAATCCCAATTGGCGCATTTTGCAATTATCTCTCGTCCCAAAGTGTTGTACGACTTTGACTTGGCAACATTTTTGTGATGCGAAGCAAGAAGAGTAACTATCTCCGGATTAGAGTCGCCATCAGAGTGGATAATTTGTGACCATTTTGGCAAATTGAGAGGATAAGAGTTACGGCCCCATCTCTCTGAAAATCTTCCAATAATGTGATGACGAACAATCAAAGTTGTAGCCTTTGCATCCTTGTCGTCATTCTCTTTACAAATAAATAAGGCTGTTTATTTCCCGATCTTCGAATCCTTGAAATAAAGCATCATGATTCCCTGAAAAAAAAAAAAAAAAAAAAAAAAAAAAAAAAAAAAATCAGTGAAAATTTTAATAATAATAACAAATAAATAATGAATTTAAAAAAAATAATAATAATAATAAAAAAAAAAAAAAAAAAAAAAAATGAAATATCTACACTTTTATTCAGAAGATTACACTTTGAATAAATGTATGCATGCCCGTAGGGCTTTATATAGAAAATTTCTAGGATAAACAGACAAGAAAAAGGAGGAGAAGTAACAAAGTTCAACAAATCAAAGCTTCCCTTCCAGAATTTTCAAATCTCCTGTCAGAGCAGCCACCATAATGTCTTCATCCTGTCAGAGCAGCCACCCTAATGTCTTCATCCTGTCGTAGCCACCCTAATGTCTTCATCCCTGTCGTGCAGCCCACCATAATGTCTTCATCCCGTCGTGAGGCCACCGAATTCCCGCATCCTGCCGTGGCGGCCACCACAAAATAAGACCGCAGAAAAAGAAAGCCATAAGTTCCAACAAAGACCCACGACTTTCTCGTCCAAGTTTGTGAAAATCCAGGGACCTTATTTCACAAATCTGACACCACGAGTCTTCTACACCTTCGATCCGCCAAACCCGAAAGTTATAGGCCGAATACCCGCCACGCGCCACCACGCGCCGCCACAAATTCTCGCTGACCCGCGGGTTTCTCATTCAAAACCGAGCAAATCTATGCACAATTTCACAAAACCGACCATATAGCAGCCTTCTACGGCCTTGTAACTACAACATTTGAAAATTTCAAGCCCAAACGATGAGCCACGCGCCGCCACGCGCCGCCGAAGGTCCGCAAGCCCGGCCGGGCTCAGTTGCACGCGCTCCCACGCGCCGCTGCATGATCCCACGCGATCCCACGCGCCGCAGCTCTCACGCGCTTCGCACGCGCCACGCGTGACACGCGCCCTGTGTCGCCGACGTCATGGATGACATCATCATACCGACCCGGTTCAACCCGAGAAACCCGGACCGGACCGGACCGACCGCCTAAAAAAAAAAAAAAAAAAAAAAAAAAAAAAAAAAAAAAACTTTGACAAATTAAGACTTTAACCAAAAAAAAAAAAAAAAAGTCAAAATTTTCAAAATGGACCTGTCCCACACAATTTTTAACGTACTTTCCAATTTTGGGGGCCGTTTATTCAACCGAGACACGAAAATTGCACAAATATCCCAGTTTCTAAAAATTTGACTTTTGCATAAATTTTGACCAAAAGTCAAAATTTTTAAGATTGACCCGTCTTGTTCAATTTTTCATGTACTTTCCAATTTTTGGGTCTATTTATTCATTTTGAGAATCCAAAATTGCTCAAATACCGTGATTCTACAAGCCTATTGGCTTTGATGTAAACTTTGACCAAAAATCAAGATGTTCAAGCAAAACTTGTCCTATCAGGTTTTCGCAAAGATTTTGATTTTGAAATCTAGGTATTTGTTTTGGACTCAAAAACTACATCCGCTTCTCCAAAGTACTAGCGGTGTCCAAAATTTAAGCTCTCAAGATCATAATTTGAGACCCATCCATTTGGTCTGGATTCCCTCAAAATTATCCTCCAGACTTGATCAAGGCTCCCCTTTCAAAAGCAGACGAACTCTCACAAGTATGTCTCAAAATTGAAATTACATTCGGGTCACTACTTCACTTTATTATTTTCGTTCCCTGCCTACCCTCTTCAACCTAACGTTCCCATTCGCGCCTACCATTCTCATCCGCCGTTCCCATTCTAGCGCCTACCATTCTCGTCCACCATTCCCACCGAGAAGTCTCATCCGCCATTCTTAAACCACCCCTACCATTCTTCATCTCTTCACTATAAATAGTGAGGGCGGGATCTCGTTAAATCCATCAAGAAAAAAAAACACATACACCGAGTCATGAAATGAAGATTTGCTTCTTTCAAATTTTCAAATCCTCCTTCTCACAAATGGCTTCTCACTATGGTCTCGTCATTCTCAATACCGAGCAACCAAGATCACTTCATGATCAGCTTGAAATCAACCCCTTCATGGTTCAGTAACCCTTCTCACAACATCATCACCGTTTTAGGATTCAAACAAATTTTGTTTCCTCACATAATGACCACGTTTGTTCATAGAGTTATTCATAACAAGGTCGGCATCGTTGTTCCATGCTTTCTTGGATTTGGTTCACTAGGAAATCCAAGTCCAAGCCAGAGACACCCGTTCTTGAGACCAGAGCTTCCATAGCTCTCTTCAACCGTTTGGTCTCCCAATAGAAGCGGTGGTTCGGAACAAACAAGAACTTGGCTGGTTTCTAAAACCAGGATCACAAGTTAGCTCCATCTTTCATTTGTTATGCTTTCCCAATAAAGTTGCATCAAGTGAAGATGGTAAGAAGTGTTGGGGTATCCTACAAATTGTCTCCCATCCAACACTTGTGATGACCTCCAAGGTACCAAATTATCGAAATTAGCCTTTGGTGTCTAAGAAGGGTCCCCAAAGCCTCATTCCATGTTTCCACCAAAGCACGGGGTCCAAAGGTCATCATTGCGGTACCACAAAACACACTTTCTCGGAATTACTCCAACTTAAGATCAGCTTGAAGAATTTCAGAAAATATACTTCGAAATTACTTCAACTTAATGTCCGTCGGCATGGTCCACACACAGCGCATTCAACGACTTGTCGACGGACATCATTCAAGATGCAAATGCCCCACATCCGAAGGTGTACTTCCCAGAGGCATCTACACCAGAGAGTCCCCAACATGCAGTGGTCGTAGGGCCATGGTGTCGTATGTCTCACCCATCCACTTTGCTTCATCACTATCTTCTTCACCATCAACATCAACAAACCCAAAACACTTTTCCGAAATTACCCCAACTTAACCCGAGTGATGCGATAACGCAAGCACATTCAACCACACTCCCACCTGTTCTTTCGTAATCCGAAGTATACCCTTCGCATATAACTTCACCAGGAAGTCCTTAAAAATAAGAGGCTAGCTCCGGAGCTCGCATGCCGTATGCCAACATACTCACCTCTTCTCTATCTTCAACACCCCGTGATCGCCACCAACGATCCAAAATACTCTTCCGAAATTACCTCAGCCTTAACATCTACCGAAAGGTTTCAATCTTGCAAGTACCTCCAACGTCTTGCAAATAACTTTCAGCCCCACCAACCCCCTCCAAGTACCATTGAATACTCTTCTGAAATTACTTTGACTTAACCTTTGCTCGAAAGCTCGGTCACACGAGTACATTCAAATACGGGCACCCTTCTCAGCCTCATCAAAACCTTTCATATGGGTGGGTCTACTCTTCTGCAATTACTTCATCCCGCTAAAAGCTCCACCACCTTCACTATTTCACTAGAAGAGTCAAGTATAAAAAGGAATCCACTTTCTTTCAAGACTCATTCATTCACCACACTCTAAAACTCGTGTGCATGAACGAGTCTCGAGGGGCATTTGTAGAGAGGGAAAATTCCCGACCTATCACAAGCCGACACATCATACTACCAAGTCCACAAAATACAACCAATTACAAAGCGCCACGTATTGCCGCTAGGTTTTGCCATCGCTATTCGTAAAACCAATAGAAATTTGCCAAGTGTCATTGAAATAAAGGCATGAAACCGCATCAACAGTGTAAGCAATGACACAAGCAGCCTCCGCACGTGTAAGCAGTGACACAAGCACTCAAGACATGTAAGCGATGACACAAAGCCTCGCACGTGTAAGCAGTGACACAAGCACTCGCACATGTAAGCGATGACACAGTGCGCCGCACGTGTAAGCAAAGTGACACAAGCACTCGCACGTGTAAGCGATGACATAAGCGGACCAATCAAACTCCGCCACGTGTCGCTCACCTACCCCTAAACTCCTATAAATAGAAGCCTTTCCTAAGACATTTAGGAAGAGAGAGAAATGAGACGGACAAGATAGCAGAGAGAAGGAAGAAGATATCTTGAGTTCAGAAACCCAGAAGCTCTGCCAGGATCAAACCTCAAAGCCTCCAAGCAATTCAAGAACTTCAACCTCGAATACAAACAATATTCGAAGCAAAATCATCCAAACTACTCGTCCAGATCTCAAAGTTCACTGGAATCAAGCTCAAAAGCCTCCAGAAACCTCAACAAACCATAAATCAACAAAGCTCTACGGAATCAAGCCTCTAAAGCACCGAAGAACTTCCACCACAAACCCTCAAACACGAAGAACACGAAGAACACACGAAGAATACGAAGAACACGAAGAACAAAGAATTTCTAACAAGCTCATAGCCAGAGATTCATTGTAATTCCGTTTCAAAGATCTTCGATCCATTCCTCAGCCAAATTGAAGAATATCTTATGTTCAAATCAAAATCACATTACCACAATTCCAATCAATAAATCTTTCAAGGAGATCGAATCAGAGGATCACTCTTTTGTAATTACAGAGAATTGTACCACACATTTATCAATACAAATTCATATTTGTGAAACTATTTTACTTGTTTGATTTATTTCGAACTAAGAAATTTAGTCGTCTACAACTGTATCTGTATCTTCATCTTCTCCACTCACAAAATTCAAAACTCTTTTTAAGTCTCTCTCTCTCTAAACCTCCACTTCCAGGCAGGGTTTAAGCCTTTACGGATAAAATGTACTGTTCTATCTAATCTAGTATTACAAAAAGACATGAGTTGAGTTGAGTTGGGATTTTAAAACTTTTAGGAAGGGCGGCGGGGGTATTTTCGGGAATGTCTGGCGATGACACTTGGCAAGTGGCGACGTAAAGTGGAGTGTGGACACATTCAATTTGATTTGGGCCCAACCGAATTGGCCCAAATTAAAAATTAGGCTTTTTTTTTTTTTTTTTGGAGAAACCACTTGATACTTTATTGGAATTGGTTTGCCAAATTGGCTACATCTTATTGAACAACTGTGAATAATGGATTGGGGACTTTCTCCATCCAAACTACATAGTTAGAGATGTTATTAGAATATCTTGCTAGACTGTGTGCTAATCTATTGTCTTCTCTTCTGCAATGAGAGTATAACAATTTTGAATGACAATTAGAAAAAACAATGGCATCCTGAAGTAGTGGCTCCATTAAAGCTATTGACTGACCACCTACCTTGAGTGAGTTAATTATAAGTTCAAAATCGCCTTCAAGTACTGCTTCTGTGATGCCTATTTCCTGTGCAAACTCCAAAGCCCATGCTGCTGCTATTTCTTCTATCTCAATTGGTTGAAGTGCTGGTGCAGTGAGTTGAGCTAAAGATGCTATAACAACGCCTGTGTGATCTCGGATTACCACTCCTATACCGCTCCTGTTTTCCTGCTTGAAGATTGCCTCGTTAAAATTTATTTTGAAGCAACTTGCATCAGGTGGCTTCCACTTTATTCTTGCTCGTGGCATCGTTGGTGGTTGAGGTGGAATTGTGGCATTGTATTCATCTAGCCTCTCCTGCGCTTGGACTGTGATCAGGTCCAATGGGCAGCACGGTTTGTGAAGTCGAACCTAGTTCCGCCAGTAACATATGCCCCACATCATCATCACAAAAAGCTCCGGATTGCCATGGTTGTTGAGTATCCAAGATAAGAGCTCCTTGAAGTTTGTGGGGCTTATATTCTAGCAAGAACTCCACTCCAAAGATGTCCATGCCAAACTAAGCTTGCTGCATGACCATAATGCGTGTAAAGTGGTTTCCTCATTCATCAAGCACCGTTTGCACAGAGGATTGTCTGTAATGTGTCGTCGTCTCAGGTTTGCTTTTGTAGGGATAGATTCACGACAAGCTCGCCACATAAATTTTTTTTATCTTGTTTGGAACTCTCAAATCCCAGATGCTATGCCAGAATTTCCTGTCCTCCACCTGTGTTTCCACTGCCCCTGCTTCTTCAACCTTGCACTTCAAAAATCGGTATCCGGATTTGTAGTTGTATTTCCCAGTTTGTGTTCACGATCAATACAGTTTATCTTCGATTGGAAATCTTGACAGTAGAATTTTTTTTATGAGGGTAGCTTCCTCAGGAACAAATATACCATCAATAACATCTTCATTCCAAATCCTTATGTCTTCTTTAATGAGTTTGTCAACCATGGCTTCCTCGCACCCCTCCAAAATGGGTGATAATACACGGGTAGGGGGCTTAGTTGGTAACCATGCATGATGCCACACCTTCACTTTCTGCCCATTACCTATTCTCCAACATGCTCCCCGTTTGATGACATCACGACCTTGGAGTATGCTTTTCCAAGCATATGAACCTTGACTTGATTCTGCCGCCTCCATAATTATGCAATTTGGAAAGACACGTGGTTTGAAGACTTTGTAGGATAGTGAATTTTTATCCTCCATCAACCTCCAAGCTTGTTTAGCCAAAAGGGAGTCATTGTGCAAGATTAAGTCATGGAAGCCCATACCACCCTCACTTTTGGCTTTTGTCATCTCACCCCATTTTAGCCAATGAATCTTTCGATTCTCCCCTCGTTGTCCCCACCAAAACTTCCTAACCATCACCTCAATTTCATTGCACAACCCCAATGGTAATTTGAAGCATCCCATTGCATACGTTGGAATGGCTTAGATGACTGCCTTAATGAGTACCTTTCTTCCAGCTAGGGAAAGGAGTTTACCTTCCCACCCTTGCAACTTCCTCCACACTATTTCTTTAAGATAATTGAAGCTTACTTTTTTTCCTCTTCCTGTCAAAGAAGGTAACTCCAAGTATTTTTCATAGTGGTAGATTTCACGAACCCTCAAAATCTCTTTGATGATTTGGCAGTTTGCTTCAGTAACTGCTTTGCTGAAGAATAAGGCTATCTTGCCCCTATTTATTTTTTGACTTGAGACTTCTTCATACAATGATAGAAGTTCCAACACCTTGCTGCATTATTCGGAATTGACCCTACAAAAAAGAAGGCTATCATCCACAAAAAACAATTGGGATAGTTTGGGTCCTCTTTTGCACAAACTGAATCCATGGATATCACCATTGCTTGCTGCCTTGTTGATTAGACCATGAAGGCCCTCGGTGCATAGGAGGAAGAGAAAAAGAGAGAGAGGATCTCCTTGTCTAAGACTTCTTTAAGGGTGAATCAAACCTTTTGGTTTTCCATTCACTAGTATAGAGTAGGTGACTGTTTTCACACACACCATAATAAGCCCAATCCACTTTTCATAAAACCCATCTTCCTCATCACATTTTCTAAAAACGCCCATTCAACCCTATCATAAGCTTTACTCATGTCAAGCTTCAAAGCCATAAAACCAGTTGCACTTGAATTATAATTTTTTATGCAATGTAGAGTTTCGAAGGCAATAAAGATATTATTCGATATGAGGTGGCCTTTTGCAAAAGCTGATTGATTTTCATTTATGACAGAATTGAGGAATTTTTTTAGCCTATTAGCGAGGACTTTTGCACAAATTTTGTATAGCACATTGCATAAACTAATAGGGCGATATTCTGATACTAAGCTTGGGTTTTTCATTTTTAGGATTAGAGTAATAAAGGTATGATTTAGTGGGTGTGAGAGAGTACTTGAATTTAACCAAGATAGCACTGAGTGAGCAACATTACTTTCAATCATAGGCAAGAAATGTTGAAAATACAAAGGGGGCATTCCATTTGGCCTAGGAGCCTTCATTGGTGCCATTTGTTTCAAAGCTTGGTTTACTTCCCATTCCTCAAATCTACTTAGCAATTCTTGGTTCATGTCATCGGTGATCACTTGAGGAATTTGGTGTAGAACTTCTTGGTGAAGGGTTGGACTCGAGGTAGTGAAAAGTTCACTATAATATTGGATGAGGACATCTGCTATATCATTCGGCCCTTCCTTCCATACTCCATGGATGTCATTTATTCCCATAATCACATTTTTCCTATACTGGTGGGAGGCACAACTATGGAAAATTTTTGTGTTTCCATCTCATATTTTCAGCCAAAGAATACGGGAGCGTTGATTCCACATCCTTGTTTCTCGGTCTAGCAACTCATTGACCTCTCTTTGCAATTCTTTGATCCGTACATTGCTGCCAGTTCTCAATGCCACGACATCCTCTTTAACTAGCATGTCCATCTTCTTTTTCAACCCCCTCCTTACATTTCCAAAGACATTAAAATTCCACCATGATAAATCTTTGCCGCACTTTTCTATTTTTCCAAGGATTTCCTTATCTGGGTCTAATGAGACACATGATCTCCACGTTGCTTCAACCACCTCTCCACATCTACTATTAGACAACCACATCTCCTCAAACTTGAAAGGTTTTTTATAGGATGGAATTTCTATTCCTGTTGGGTTGATAAGTAATGGGCAATGATTTGATGAAAGACAAGGTAGATGGTGAACTCGAGTGCCAGGGAACCTCAAGAACCATGGGTGGTAGCTAATCCTCGGTCTAGTCTCCCAAATCAAGTTTCCATCGGTATAATGTCTGCTCCATATGAATTTTGGGCCAATAAAACCCAAATCCATAAAACCATACTCATCTATAACATCCTGGATGGCTTGCATTTGACTATTTTCATGGATTACTCCTCCCATCTTTTCTTCTTGTCTTGTGGTTTCGTTAAAATCCCCAGCACACAGCCAAGGAATGTGTGGCTTATCATTTAGGGTTCGGAGTTTTGTCCATGCCTCATGCCTTCTAGTTGTCACTAGTTCACCATAGAAACCTGTGAAACGCCATTCTTGAGGTGTATTCTTCTTAACAAGTACATCAATACAATACTTTGATGAGTCTTCCACTGTGACTCGAATATCTTCATTCCATAACAAAACCAAACCACCGCCTCTATGGCCACTAGGTACTGAGCATTTATTTCTAAAATCAAAATTGTGTTAACACTTGATCTAGCCTTGCATCATCTGTCTATGTCTCGGCTAAAAACACAACAGCAGGATCTTTTGCCCGGATGTAATCTCCAAGCTCCCTTACTGTATGTGGGTTCCCAAACCCACGACAGTTTAAGACTAAGAGACTCATTGTGTTGGGTGAGGCTGAGAATCAGCCTCCAACAAAGTAGAAGAATTAATCTCAATAGAAACTGCACGTTTTTTGCTTGGTAAACCATTAGGATGGGAGAGTTCCTCATAAACTCTTTTGGTTGATAGCACGAACTCTACTGTGCTTGTAATTCTGTCTATCTTACTGGGTGAATATGCCTTGTTCAAACATTTCCATGATCCTTGTTGCCGTGGAGATTGTGTTCTATGTGTTTCAGTTGTGGTTGCATGTGTGCTTGTATGGGTTACGGGTCCTTGGACTTGAGAAACCCTAGTCGCCTCATTTGCATCGTCAATGATCACGTGCTCATTGATTGAAATTTCAGCATTCAACGGGTCATTAATTGTGTTTGGCCCGGCCTTTAACTTTGATAGACCATCATCAATTTCAGGAGCTTAGAAAGTGATAGTTTAAGATTTTTTTAAATAAGAGTAGAAAATGCCAACTTTCAAGAATTATAAATTCTACTCTATTTTGCAATTATCAAATTATTATATATATACACACACACAAATTCAACATTTTTAAAATGCTGCATACAAAAGTATGTGTTAACAAAAAGAAATGAACATGCATTCAAGTGTCCTATGCAATGCCCATAATCAGGTGGACCCTTGTCCCTTTTTTTTTACTACCATATACCCCTGCAGATACAAGAATACAAGTGACAATACAATAAAGTGATAAGTATTATTGAGAAAAAAAAGTGACAAGTATTATTCAGCAAAAAAAAAAATGATAAGTATTATTAAGGAAATGAATTATCATCTAAAAAAAAAGTGATGTTAGAATTATTAAGAAAAAGAAAAGAAAAAGAAATCAGACTTATCCATAGTAGTTCACAGTTCACACTAAACAGGTTGAAAAAAAAAAACAGTTTCCTCCTAGAAAAAGAAATACTAGTAGGTAATTTTTATTTTTTATTTTTTATCACCGCACATCCTTAATATAATAATTATTCT
Organism: Castanea sativa; assembly: GCF_040712315.1. Taxonomy (NCBI): domain Eukaryota; kingdom Viridiplantae; phylum Streptophyta; class Magnoliopsida; order Fagales; family Fagaceae; genus Castanea; species Castanea sativa. The sequence goes on along the minus strand of NC_134018.1, from coordinate 62,210,796 downwards.
ATAAGTATAAGCGTTTGTGAAGAGCAAGAACCCGGTTCAAGTATCTAGTGAGATAACAAGAGAGTTGGTTCTTATCATTATTCCAAAAAGGAAACAAAAAAAGGTGCAAGCCGGCAGAAATACAGTTGAGAGAGATGGGATGGGACCCCACCCCACCCCAGGACTAGGGGGAGTCTTTAAAATGAAAAGTCGGGGGGAATGACTGAAGCGACCCCGCGTAGACTTTTAAGGCGTATACAGTAATATACACTCCGTCTTTCTTTGATTCTTCCGTCACTATCGACCAGAATCTTCTCTGTCTCTAGCAAGTAATAAGTAATGATAAAGAAAGAAGGAAAGAAACTGACAATCAAGAAAGGCAACTCACCTTCTCCTACTCCTTCTTCTTATCCACCTACTCTCTAACACGCCACCATATATTCCCTCTTTTTTCTCTGTCTTTCCCATTACAAACAATAACCAAATAACTCACCACAGCGCAGAGTACTTTGTACTCGTATATGGAGACTAATCCTAATCCTAATTCTAATCCGCCAGTTCGGTCCAAGATGCTGAGGCAGTCGTCTCTGGCGCCGGAGGGTGAGGAAAATGCGGCGGAGGCGGAGGCGGAGTTGGAGGCGGAGGCGATTGATTCTAGAGTTAGACTGATGTACTTGGCCAACGAGGGTGACCTGGAAGGGATCAAGGAGCTTCTGAACTCCGGCACCGACGTCAATTTCCAAGACATCGATAAGCGAACCGCTTTGCACCTCGCTGCCTGCCAAGGCAGCACCGATGTCGTCCAGTTATTGATTGATCACAAGGCCGTCGTTGACGCCATGGACCGCTGGGGCAGCACGGTAATTTGCTGCCTTTTTTATTAATCTTCTTTTTAACCATTTTTTGAACAATGTGTTTGGTTGATGAACAGTTTGAGCTGACAAAAACATTGTGTTTATTTATAGTTACATTTTTATATGTATATTTACATAAAGTTAAATTGTGTAAGATTGTAAAATAAAATAGTTCCATATGATAGCAAATTTTATTATTTGAAGTTTACTGATAATATAAACAAACTCATTCGTAGTAAGAATTCACAGATTATTGAAGGCATGGTCTCAAGTTAATTAAGCAGCTCATGAACAAGTTCGAGTGCCGTCTGTTTTTGTTTTACTGTTACGAATTTTATTGTATTTATTTTCTTTTGGTCAAATCTGAAAATAAAAAAAATTTTGTTAAATGTTTTATAAAAAAAAAAAAAAATTGGTAAATTTTTTTACAGAAACGCATAATAGCTTTCCCCTCCATCTAGTGGTTGTATAGTCGGTCTGGTGGCTGGGAGGCACCAATTTTGGTGGTTTGTGCTTGAAAATTTTTATTTCAAACCAAACACTTAAAAAATATTTTCAAACGACTGAAAACATTTTACATTTGAAAACACTTTACTTCAAAACAAACCAAACGGAGTGTCTTCATTGGTAAGAAGCTCAAGCTTGGTTTGTGGTCGATATTAAAACTAATTGAACAAGCCTGAACTTTTAATACTCGACTTGGCTTGGCACACACACAATTCCTCTTTTATTTTGTGTGTGTGTGTGTACAAAAAGTTAGATATGTTGTTTACCAGTTTAGTTCCTTAAGTTTGTAGGACTTGAAAAGCTGATAATAAGTTGAGACAGCATTTATGCTATGAAATGTAGTTCATCATCATTTTTAGCTTGCAGATCTTCTCACTGGAAAATGTTTCTTGGTTTATCTTACAGCCTCTTGCAGATGCAGTGTACTACAAAAACCATGGTGTTATCAAACTTTTGGAGAAACATGGCGCAAAGCCTCCGGTGTGTCTTACTTGTCTTCTCTTGTGTTTAAATCTTATTTTATTGTGTACTTTTATAGCCCTTACCTTTGTTATGATCTTAGTGTCTCACATGGATTAAGTGTAAGTTTAACCATGTGTGTATAAGCTCCTGGGCACCCTACCCTTGTAAGCTGGTTTTCAAGGGTGAGTTCTACCCATGGGTTCCTAGCATTTGGTATAAGAACCAACCACCACGTTGAGTAATTGAACATAACTTATTTGATCCCATTTAGTATGGGATCAAATGAGTTACGGCTTTGTGGTCGAATCTTGGAGGGGGCGACTTAGAGGCTAGATTCGTGGACGTCGGCTACAAAGCGTGGTGGTATGTTATGATCCTAGTGTCCCACATGGATTAAGTGTAAGCTTAACCATGTGCTTATAAGCTTTTGGGTACCCTCCTTTTGTAAGCTAGATTTCAAGGATAAGTTCTACCCATGGGTTCCTAATAACCTTGCTGTGTTTGTTTCTTTATGGTGCTGTGAACATTCACTTTATATGCTTATGTATATAGTCACCTTGAATTTTTCATTTTAGATGGCTCCCATGCATGTGCAAAATGCTCGTGAAGTCCCGGAATATGAGATTGATCCTAGTGAGCTTGATTTTTCTAACAGTGTTGACTTAACAAAGGTAACATGTCAAGCTTTCATTTCTTGGTAGTTAATATTCTTATTTTTCTTATTTTATCTTTTTTTAATATATATATATATATATATATATATATAATTTAACAAGAGGAGGGTTTAAAGTGATAGTCTAGTGGTAATAGTATTCTTTGTGGTGCCTCATGACTGTGGGTTTGAACCCCACCTCCCCCTCCCCTACTATCTACCTATAAAAAAAGAAAAAGAAAAAAAGAGACGAGAAGTTAGTGTACACAATGTGTGTACGCAAAAACCTTGCAAGATATTCTTATCTTCATCGATTTACTTGATAATATGCTTGGAATTTGTTGAATACACACACACACATGTATGTATGTATGCATGCATGCTTTCTCTTCTCCTCTTCATTACCTCAATAATTGTGCCTGAAATAGTATAACATGTTGGGTTTGGATAATAGTTCCTTTAATTGTTTAAACTCTTAGCAATCTATGTCTTTTGTGACATTTTGTAGTAGTCGTAGAATATCTTGAGTGAGTAAAATTTTAGGACTGTTAAACATGTGGGATTTGTTAGTTCAAAGATGTTATTATCATGTGATTTGGCTGATAAAATATGTTATTCATACAAATTGAAATAGATGATTTTAATAATCTAGTCACTATTGTGGAATTAATAATTTGGCTGTATTTTTATTTCTAATTTTCATGATATTGATCTTGTCCTTAAATTCTGAAGATGACTCAGCTGTATATGTGGCATCAAATTAGCAAGTTCATGTATTAATCTCTCAACAATAGTGATCTAAATTACCTACTTTTTGACTTGAGGAATTCTGCTTTCTTTATTTCTAAAACTATTGCATATTTTCTATTTTTAACATATGACAGGGAACCTTTCGCATTGCATCATGGCGTGGAATTAAAGTTGCTGTTAAAACTCTTGGGGAGGAAGTCTTTAGTGATGATGATAAAGTGTGGGTTGGCTTATACAAGTGGATTTTATTTCTCCTTTGTTGTTTCTTTTACTATTCATTCCAATTTAGATAGAAGAGTTTAACTTCACAAATATCTTTTATAATGATTGGATATTCAATATCTTTATGGCATCTCAGGGAGGCATTTAGGGATGAGCTAGCACTACTTCAGAAAATGCGCCATCCGAATGTTGTCCAATTTTTGGGTGCTGTAACCCAAAGCAGTCCAATGATGATTGTCACGGAATATTTACCCAAGGTTATTCCTCTTTTTATATCCACCATAACAAGGAAAAGTTTAGCTTCTGAATTATTGGAATATTCTGATTATTTGTTCCTAAATCCTTATTATTTTATCATTTTGTAAATTTGCTGTCTTTTCTTTGGCTATTTATTGGTGTCATCATCTATTAGCATGTTGCTTTTTCGGTGATGCTGAACCGGTAGTGTAGCAAATAGAAATAACAGGGAAAATAGGGAACTGATCATGAGACCCAAGGCTTCACCACCTAGCGGTGGTTGGAATTGCCACCAAATTATAGATAAACTCTCTGATCCAAAGAGCACTGCCTCACGATTACGTCAAATCGTCAATAACAAAAGTTTAATAAAAAAACAATTAAATCCCATACAATTCTCAAATAAGAAAATTCTGAAGTGATAAACTCTGAAATAAATCGTGTCTGCACCAACTGGTTTGGTAAAATAATGAGGAAAAGTTGATTTGGAGAACTTCTGCCTGCACTAGAAATGACAATTAACAAACCAGTTGGGAAATTCTCAAACTTTTTTAGTAATACCATGTGAGATTCCTGGATAGATATTGAGTTGAGACACACTTAGACCCTAATAATTATGCACTAGATGTGAGTGTTTTTAGGCATCCTACATAAGGATTTCAATGCTTAGGTGGGAGTTATCGATGTCTAATGTATGTGGAACTTTGATGAATGTCTGGCACGGTACATGTCCAATTGCCAAATTAATCTGTTTTTGAAAAAGCATCTACCTTAATGAACTGTCTGGCAAGTAGTTGGTACAACCCACCTCCTTGTCTTCAGCACCCCCAAAAAAACCCATTTATGTCATTTTTTTGTTGCACCAGTATTTCAAAGTGAAGTGAATTGTCTAGGTGAAACTGATTGATGTTTACTTTTATCGAAAGAAACAGAAAACTTAAAGAAACATGAATTTAAGATTGATTCTGATAACATTTTAAAGAAGTGGAGATTAGTGCAAAATAAAATATTGGGGAGAGAATACTTTGGGAAAACTCCAATTGAGTAGTTAATATAACATATAGGTATATTACTTGAGTAGACTCTAATAGGTTTGAGTCCAATTATATTATATTAACCACACATTCTTCTCATTAGTATTCAATGTGGGACTTAACTACTCAACTAACCATGCTACTCACACATGATTATTCTAATGAATCTCCCCCTTCATTTGCGAGCCTCCTCCCCCTTAAACAAAAGCCTTTTCTTTACAATCCAAGTGCATGCGTATAATTGGTGATCTTTACTAAACCATGGATGGGGCGAACATGAGAGTCTTCCTTGCATAACTATGGGAGTCACCAACATGCACCTAGTAGAACCTTTACTAAACAATGGGTGGAGAGAACATGAAAGTATTTCTTGTTCTTCTTGGTGTAATTCATTAACAAACACTTTCCCTCAAACCATTGGCTTTGATACCACTTGTTCCGGAGATATAACTCATTGGGGAGACTCTAATTGGGTAGTTAATATAACATATAGGGACACCACTTGACCTAGAAGCTTAAGCCAATAGGTTTGGGTCTAATTATAATATATTAATCATTCATTTTTCTCAATAGTATTTAATGTGGGACTTTGCTACTTAACTAACCATGTTACTCGCATATGAATATTCCAATAGAAACTTTGTAGTAAACATACTGATGAATAAAAGACTAGACAAAACACAATGATTGATATTGCTTATTTCAATACATCTAGTGGCTATTGGAACATTCCTTTACTTTTAGGGTGAAATTTTCTTCTTATTTATTTATTGTTATTATTTTTTAAATTTGCAAAAATTGTAAGTATGTGTTCAATATAAAACTAAGGGAAAACTATACTATTCCACCCTAACCTTTCACTCCATTTACAATGCCCCTCCCTGCCTCCCCCAACCCTCCCTCCTCAAAGAAAAAGTATCAATTTGCTTTATTGACACCTGAAGTTGAGAGAATTGTGTCCATATACCCCTTACCGATTAAATTTAGAGTTAAATTAGATGGTCATTATGGATTTTCATTGCAAAAAAATGAGGGTAGTTTTGAAATTATACCCAATTATACGCAATGATACGATTCTTTCAAATCGGGGGGTCGATCGAGCAAATTGAATAGCTTAGATGGTTTCATGAGATGTTTTTTCCTGATGTACATGGACCATATAAAACCAAAAAGGGGAAAGGGGGGGGGGGGGGAAGAGAGAGAGAGAGAGAGAGAGGCAGTTTTATTGTTTTCTCATACTTGTCATCTGGCTGATGGTGTGATACTCATCAGACAAACTTGTTGATGTATTAAAATCACTTTACACCACATCATTTGCATGTGGAAATGATTTTCATACTTTTTGTTCAATTATTGTCTTTTGCAGGGGGATTTTTGTTCTTATTTGAAAAGAAAACGTTCCTTAAAGCCAATAGTAGCTGTGAAGTTTGCACTTGACATTGCTAGGTCAGTTAAATGTTTTGCATGCTAAAATTTGTAGCAAATTCTTTCTGTTGACATTGAGAAGATTTGTGACCCCAGGGATTGACATGGAATCTGATGTTCCGATTAATTTGAATTTGGATTTTACAAGAATTTTATTGGGAATTGATATCACAAAACAAAAACCAATTTTATTTGTAGACACTCTTATAGATCTTACGAACAAGGATGTTCAGGATTAAAGATTTTATTTGCCCCAGGGATTGCCCTATTCTCAATAAACTAAAAACAAAGAAGTAATTAAATAATCTGTTTAATAAATTGTAGGATACTTATATAAGAGCAGGAGAGATGTATAATACAATGGAAAAGTGGTGTTTCCCTTTCTAAACTAAAGGAAGAAAAAGAAAAGCTTGTTGACCTAATATTTTATTTTTTCTTGAAAAAAAGAGTGAGGGGTGGAGAACAATTGTGGAACCCTACCTAAGCATAGTAGCCTCTACTTGCTGAGGTATCAATAGCAAGAGCAGCCTAGACAAGCTGGTTAATCTATTATTAGTAAAGTGACCCATAATTCTTGATTGAAATGGAATTATTGGAAGACCAAATAGTGAAAGAAGTAAAATGTTAGGCACCATCATATGATTAGCAAACCCACATACTTAAGCCGACAAAATCAGCATTAGAAGTGTCGTCCTGTATCTTGCCATGGGTTGTACCTGAAGGCCAACTTTGTAGCCTTGGTATTCAGATTCAGCTATTGGTTCATTGTTCTTTCTGCTGTTAAATGCAAACATTATGTTATTGAATTTTCCCTATATAGATATAGTTTGAATTTAGAATCTGACCCTTATTTGTTGACTTAGCTGATGCTTATTGGACGTTTTCTTATATCTTAACAACCGAATCCTAATATACACTATATTTTTTGCAGAGGAATGAATTACTTGCATGAGCATAAACCTGAAGCAATAATCCACCGAGATCTTGAGCCTTCGTATGTTCTCTACCCCCCACCCCCCTCTATCTCTCTGCCTCCCTCTCTCTTTGTTTGCTTAACTTCTTGTCCGCTTTGCATGTTAAGCATTTTCCATAATATTGGTGTGAAAAATATGCATTATTAATATCAAAAGTATTGAAAAGTTTCTTGATTGTTCACGAGTAAGATAACAGAAACCTACTGCGTGATGATTCTGGACATCTGAAAGTTGCAGACTTCGGGGTCAGCAAGCAGCTGAAATTTGCAAATACTGTTAAAGAAAACCGACCTATAACTAGTCAAGACGCTTCTTGTATGTATTTTTCTTCTAATTCTGAATCTTTGCATCCCCCTTTGTTGCTTTTATGTATTGGTCTGGAGGGGCAGTTTGGGAAATTACAGTCATTTAATTTTGGCTTTTAATGAGAAAGGCTGAGTAACGTATCCTTCCCCCCCCCCCCCCCCCCCCCCCAAAAAAGGCCGAGTCCAGTTTGTAACTCTGGTAATTGTCTCCCTACAAAAAGAGTGTAAAGTGAATTGTATCTCTAGGCAATTGTGTAAAATTTTTCAGTATGTTGCCATTTTCTGCAAAAGAGAGTAGGGCTACACATTTGGGTTTTGCCAAATGGTCCCTAAACACAGAAAATTCCCAAAGCCCTTGCAATATCTCAAATTCAATTAGATTAATGCGTTGAAATCTGAAAAGTTCCTCTATGCTAATGGAAAGCGCTTTAAGATGTCTTTTGTGTTATATGCAATACATTATGTTCTATCATAAGTACTTGTTGTAGCTTTAATTGACAGGTATAACTGTTTTTAATGGAGTAACTATCTCCTTGAACAGGGCGATATGTGGCTCCAGAGGTTTATAAAAATGAGGAATATGATACAAAAGTGGATGTATTCTCTTTTGCTTTGATCTTGCAAGAGGTAACATTTCTCTTTTCCTCTCTTCCCTTCCCTAGAAAACATACATAATATAATAGCATTGCTAATAATTTGCATCAAGCTGTGTCATATTCAAGGACTTCTTTTCTTTAATCTTCTTGATATGGATTTATGTATCCTTTCTACATACCTTCATATGTATCTAAACCTACAGCCATGCATCCATTATTCTTCTTTAACACCTGACTGAGCAACTACATTTTGTTTCTTACATTTCCGTGTTACGGGGCTGTCTCTCAAAAGGGTGCAACACACTGTGGTGGACCTTCTATTTGAAGATGATCCTGCCCAATTTGCATCAGTGAAGTCTTCTACCCTGAGATGACCATTTTTCTTAAATAATGTGTCTCGAATTGGAGTTCTTCAAGTGTCGATGACCACTGTGCTAGATGTAGGTCACCAATGTCCATAAACACCTAAACATGCAACCTATCTCATCATGAACAACCATGATTGTGTTGGAAATGCCAAAAATAGATTAAAAAAACAGCCTAAAACGACTGGAAATGGCTGGGAATCCCCACCAACCAACTAGGAAACAATCTACATAGTCGCCATGAACATGGGTATGCTGTTTCCACCACTATATCTTGACAGGGACGATGGTGATGAAGATTGCGTACACCTCACAACCTCAGTATGGTCAACACATGTTTAACCCAACTCAACTAAACAGAGTACTGATGAACAGGACCAGAACTAAGAATTGAAGAAGAAGATGACAGCATTGAGCAGAGCTAGAGGCATATCAAATCCCCTGATTTGGTACCACGTGAATGAAGAAAATTTAGAGAGAGGAGCTGAGAAAATTATACAGCCCTTAGCCCCTATCCACTTATAAACGAGAGTTAGTTACAAATTGATAAGGAATATTCTTGACAATGACAGCTGGTTGGGAGACTTCATCTCCACACTCTTCTAGAAGAATACAACACAAAAGTACCACTCATTCGATTTTAGCTAAATTATATGGATCTTTTCATTCATTTTTGTTTCGTTCATTGTAAATGACAGCTGGTTGGGAGACTTCATCTCCACACTCTTCTAGAAGAATACAACACAAAAGTACCACTCATTCGATATTAGCTCTCTAGTGACTCCCAATCATAAGAATTATAATCTGACCTCATTTCATTTAAATTTTATGGATCTTTTCATTCATTTTTGTTTCGTTCATTGTAAATGGACTCTAATTTACTACACAATGTGATAAATGCACAAGAACAACATCTGTGGTATCTAAGTACACAAATTTTGATAAAGGATTTCAGTATTAGGGCTTGAAAGTAATATTTATCATCTGCTGTTATTCTAGATGATTGAAGGGTGCCCACCATTTTCTACAAAGCCAGAAAACGAAGTTCCTAAATTATACGTCTCAAATGAGCGCCCGCCATTTAGAGCTCCTAACAAGAATTATGCACATGGATTAAAAGAGTAAGTCCTTCAAGTTCATTTGATAACAGCTGAATGAATTCCAGGAAATAATAGATGTTGAGTCATACACTAATTAAGAAGGGGTAATTATCAATAAATATTGTTGTTCTTATCTTCTAATATCTTCTTGTATGCAACGCTCGTTGCTGATATGTACCTCCAAAAGGGGTAGTCTTTTTTTCCCCCTCCACAAATAAATTTTTCCTGTTTATTTATTTTGTAATTCTGAGTTGTCAGTTCCGGAGTCAAGGAACATGTGATTTCTTGGTATCATTCCATTAGGAATAATTTATTTCCTTCCCTTTCTCTTACTATTCCTCTGAAATAGCATGGTCTTGTGATTTGTCTACAGGTTAATTCAGGAGTGTTGGAGAGACGAACCATTCAAGAGACCAACATTTAGGCAAATAATTGCGAGGTTGGATGACATTAATAACCAACTTGCTCAAAATAGGCGCTGGAAGGTGTGAACTCTTTGTGTGTATCTATCTCTGTTTGTGTGAGCCTGAATTTTATCAATATTTTTGAAGCTTGTCATTACACATTATTGTAAAGAAAACAAAAGAAGTAAGAACCATGATAAATGCTCTTTACCTTAACTTCTAGTGATGTTCTTGTAATGAGGAAAATGTCATGGTTGGTCCTTGATGTCTTTATGAGGTTTCTGACATAGCAGTGTCAAAGACTTAATGAAAATAGGAAAATGTATTGCTGCCGAATGGAAGTTGAAATGCGCATGTAGAGTTGTTGGAAATAGGAAAATCCTGAACTACTTGTTAAGAAAATGAATATCTGAATTACAAATGCACTTATTAAGCTGGTTGTGACTGTCTTCCTAATCAATGGATAAGTCATAAGTCAATACACTAAAAATGGTCTACTCCTTGTCTAGAACTTGTGAATGTTCTAGAGCCACAATCATGCTTTTAGAAAATAGATTGGACCAGCTGGTGGTACTGGTCAAACTGTCAACTGGCCTAAATTCCAGTCTGGTCATACCATTATACCCAGATTGATTCAAAAACTGGATTGGTGCTCACCTGCATGACTTGTGGCAGGTCATAAGGCTGTTAGCCCCTCTTTTAACTTCTGAACAAAAGTGCTAAAATTTAAATGTGGGAGGACTTGAACCTGCTCATTCAAACCCTCTTATCACTAGGCTGTCAATGTCATTTTTGTAATAGTTGTAATAGAAATAACTTTGTTATGCCAATGAGCTCTAGGTCATATAGTACGTCCTTCCTTTGTAAGAGTAAGGTAGAGGATGAGGTTGTGGGTTCGAAACCTACCAGGTGCATGTGTAACTTACTAATAAAAAGTTTTTTTTTTTTTTTTTAACAAGTTAACATAAAAGCATAAAAAATTTAAATCCAACAACTTTGAACTCTTCTTTAAATAAAATCCAATCCGGCTTGGCTTGAGTTTCCTTATCAAAATTTTCTGGAATGTTTAGTTTTCTTGGTGCATGTAAAGTGGTGGATTTGCATGTTTGTAGTGTGTGTGTGTGTGTTTTTTATCAGGGCTATCAGGCAATCTTGGTGATTATTGCACTTTTTTTTTTTCCTGAGAATTGGTGGTTATTGCACTTAAGCTTTTGGAATTCTCCTGTATCATCCACAGATTGGGGATATTAACTGTTTTCGGAATCTTGAGGCCTTTATGAAGAGGAATCGTTTAAATCCAAGCAGCCGATCATCTAGCTCCACAATCAGATGAGTAATAATTGCCTTAATGTGTGCAGAATTTCAGTTCTTTACCAGCTTGAAGCTCGGAAGCTTTCTGTGGCAGGTTTCTGTTGTGCAAAAGTACATACTGGTTTGACTTGATTTCATCTCACTTGTTAAACAATGTCTTTCTCGGATGTTGAGTTTGTTCTTATGGGCCAAGGACTACAATTTGGACAGACATAGATGCATGACAGGTTCACAGTTGTTACATATTGGATCCCACCTACTCGATTACTTGTCTGAAGAACCCGACTTTTCTTATGTTCTCATGAATCTATCTGAACTTATGGTTGACTGGAAGTTTGTTACTTTAATTGGTTCTAGATGTTAATTAAGGTGTAGAAGTTCTGAGATCTGTCCAATGAAACTTATGCTTCAGGTGATTTTGATTGTTCAACTTTGGTACAGAGTCTTCAATTGGATGGTAAGGCAGAGCCGTGTACAAAAATCTAAGTCAAGCACAGGACATCAGGAGCCCCACTTTCTTTGCGTGTTCCTTTATCAATCTTCTTCTTTGGTGCAATTTTGCTATAAGTGTTCCCAGTGATGAGTGACTTGAACGATTCAAAAGCTGAATGTATGATAAGTTGATAATATGAGATTTTCCAATATATATAATTTGTATATTGTTTTCTGCTGGTTTGGCATTGAGTTTTCCTTCATTTAACTACAGGTCGTTGATTTTCTCCTTTGGTAAATTAAATATGTACATTCATGTCGATGTGCACTGTTTTGGAAAAAAGAAAATCTTCTGTCCAATGTCATTGGAATCTTTTTTTATTCAGAACTTCTAAATTGTTCTCATAACTACCTATTTCAATTCCAAGGTAGTATATATCGGAATGAAGAGCCCTACCTTTACGTTCCAATCTCAGTGCATTATACCAGAAATATTATGTACGCATAGGTGACAGACCAACAAGACTTGATTAAGCTGATTGGATGTCAACTTTTACCACCTAAATACCTTCCTGCTTCCACAATGGATATAAGCTTCTTTTGGAAGAATTGTCATTAAATAATGTCAGCTTTCCAATTCGGGAATAAATAAAGTTTATATCAAGTCTCACAGTTGTTTCTCCAACTCTTCAATGCAACAAGGGAAGTAGGAACGTTTGACATTTTTCGGGGAAAGGATTTCCCTCCAATTCCTTCCTATTTTTAGCCATGTGTGACATGCGGTATTTATTTGATTTTTAAATACCACATGTTTTACATCTAAATAAAAATTGGAGGGAATTTGAGAATTTGGGGATCTTATCACATTTTTTCTTCGTAAATTAACACTATATAGTAAGTTTAGGCTGCATCCATGCTAAGGTGGTCTGGTTGCATAGGTGCTCAGGTGACAAACTTAAAGGCCACATTATGCGTCCTGTAAACCAAGTGTCAATGAAGCTTTTGTGTGTGTGTGGGGGGGGGGGGGGGGTTGATTGCAAAGAGCCATCTCAAAAGCGCAACAATCGCTGAGGAAAATCTTACAGCATAAAAGAGCCACCATGGTTATTACAAAGCCCCATTTAGAATGGGCATGAACAATCAAATTGCATTCACAAGCCGATAAGAGGGTTCTAACCAGATCTTTCATGTCAACTGCAAACAAGATTATGATAGTAGGTACTACCGTTTGAAAATCACTCTCAATGATCAATGGAGAGAACTCCTGTATACTGCCGTCTGCCCTATCCACACACATCTTTAACTTTCATCTCATAAAATTTGCAATCTAGTTTCAAGGGGTAGGACTTATGATAAAATTGCCAGTCCAGCTCCAAGGGGCAGGACTTCCGATTTCTGAAGCTACTCTCTACTATAACATCTTGAGTCTTTTATGAAACTTCCAGCTCCATAGCTCATATCTTCTTCCACAAACTTGAGAGAGTCTATGCTGTAGGTCCAATTTATATGCTGACTTTACTGAAAATTCACCACCTTTACCCCCTAGCCAGACAAACTCATCAGGCCTATAGGTAATTGGAATGGGCATCTTTCAAAATCTTCTGCATATTGGTCATCAAAAAGTTGGGATATTTTCTCCATATCCCAATTAACTAATAGTCTAACAGGTCAAATGAAAATAAAATGCTACATGATTAGAGACCCATTTTTCATCTGCGTGCATAGGTGTGTATGTGTGTCCCTCCTTTGTTAACCCATAGAGATATACACCAAATACACAGCAGGCTCCTACTTCTGCTCTTGCTTCAATCTTTTTTCTTTTTTTTTTTCAATCCCTAGAGGCTACCACTTGAACCAAAAAAATAAAAGTCAGGTAATGTAAAAGTATAAAGTACCGTGCAGCTAATCTTATATTGTCAGCAGAAGATGGATGAATGGGAAAGTTTGAGACAAAATGCATATTGCTTTTGAGCAGCACCACGGAGTCCAACAAGAATTTAGAAAATTGGAAAAAAGAAAGAATTATAATTTTGAGTTAATTGAAGCCCTCTTCCCTAAACTATGTGTTTATTAGAGGTGTGCCTATTTAATTATAAAATTTTGTAATCAGCAATTCAATTCAAGATTAATTTGCAATGTTCATCCACCATTTTATTCATTTTTAAATTATCCTATTAACAAGTTAATTAGTCTCAAATTAAGATATCAATTTATATTTGAAGCTGCACATTACAAAGAACCCTCATAATTTAGGATTAATAGTTACCTATTAATATGCTAATTAAAACATAGATTTTGATGGTAGAGTGGACATTGCAAATTAATGTTGAATTAAGGTATTAAATGTAAAATTTTGAAGTTTAGGGTGCATATTGCAAATATCTTGTTAGTGTAAAATAGATAGCCATAACAAACCCTATAATCTATTTTGTTAAAGGTCATACAAATTATGAGAAAGAAATACACTACTTTCATGTTTCACAAACCCAAATGGAAGGCAAGTTGATCACCACTTAATGGAAATCCACCAAATAAATTAACAATAGTAGTAGTTTTGCAGTAGTAGCCAAGTATTATTATGAGTTATAGTGCACAAGCGATGTGTTTTATAGAGGGGAAAAATGCAACAGAGAAATTAAAAAAAAAAAAAAAAAAAAAAAAAATATATATATATATATATATATATATATATATATATATATAAATCAAGGTCTAGTGATTGTAGTTTTAAGCTGTAACATTACTGTAGGACATCCACCATATTCAGCAACAATAGAAGACATTTTTGAAGTCCCTCGGCTCCCTCCCCCTCCTGCACCTTTGACCTAACACACACATGCATAAATGTGCACATGAATACGTGCAGATACTTGTACTATACTACCTATGTGCATGCACAGTCAAGTTGAACAATAATGAAAATATTACATCCAACATTTGCATATTGATTGACGGAAGACAGTGTACGTATTTGCTAAAAAGTTTGTGCAGTAACATTCATCATGGTAGCAATGAGGGATCCTTTTGTTTTTTCCTTGCATACCTTATGCGCTCCAGCAATTGGATTGAGTAATCAATAGTTGAGGGCCAAAGCAAAGGATAAATAATCACAATTTATCTTATTCTTTAACAAACATTGATGCATTCCCCAATCTGAGGCTTGGTAAAGACTAAAGGTAATTTTTAAGATCCCACAGAAAAGCTGTAATTGGTCACTCAGGCATTCAAAATTATTTACCACCATGTAAACTCAACTAAACTAACCTACTAAGAACCTCAAAATTAGAAGAAAAAATCAGAGTATCTGAAACTATCATTTTCTTTTTTGGCGCGAAGACAGGAATTCAGAAAGAGAAAAATGATATTTTGTTGCCCCATTGCTTCTCGTGTCTGTAACATGAGCTACCTCACTGCTCTGATCACTGATCTTGTTGGCACCATCATGCTTGACTTCTGTATCTCGTTCACTAACAAAAACTTTGTAGAATTGCAAAACCTTTGGGTGTGCCTTAATCTTCGAAGGCCTAAAACCTTGTAACTTAAGGCCTTCTAAGCTTCTCACACGGGAAAGTGCTACATAGACCATTCCATAGCCAAAAGCACCGGATAAATTGGTTTGAAGTTTATCAAGAGTCATACCCTGGCACTTGTGAATACTTAGAGCCCATGACAGTCTGAGGGGTATCTGCTTTCTTTCAGCAACAACTGAATCTCCCTCCATCACAACCCACTTTGCTGGTGTAATCACCATGGTTAGCCCTGAATCAAATTTGACTATTGGTAGCAGGTTATCATAACACATGTCTGTCACATCCATATTCTCTGGCTCCTGAAATCCTATAATTGTACCAGTGGCACCATTCACTAGTCCACGCCAAGTACTCAGATTCTTGATCAGCATCACCCTTGCACCTTCGCAGAGGAAAATCTCATCAGGTGCTATTCCCTGTTTGAGTTGATTCTTCCAAGGATTGTTACCACTATCAACAGCTAAATATATAGTACCCTCCTCTGCCAAGTCTTCCATCCTCATCTGATTTACTGTTTCCACATCTTTATTCAATGGATATAGCTGTACCACCGAAGGATCTGACTCAGACTCAGTCACCGAGCAAGATTGTTCAAGAAATTCTATGTCCTGAGGTTCACATTCCCCTCTCCTTATACCCTGAAGCATCTTGAGAAATCGCAAATCTGATTGCCTAAAAACCTCAGTAAGCTCAAATTGAAAATCAAAACTCGCATTCCAGCAGTCAGCTTCGAATGCAAACTCCTTGCCTGATGCATTCCGCTTACAAAGAACTGGTGGTAGCTGAAAGAAATCTCCACTCACAACAAGCTGAATTCCACCCCACACCTCATCTTCACCACGTATCTCTCTCGCAATGAATTCAAGATTCTCAAACAACTCTGCACCAACCATGCTAATCTCATCAACAACTAATGCCTTAACTTTTTTCCACCTATTGTAAGCCTTCTTATCTGAAAGAACCCTATCTAGCAAAGTGTGGCGATCCCCCACTCCAGGCCCAATGCCTGCAAACGAGTGCAGTGTTTGTCCACCAATAGCACATGCAGCAACGCCAGTGGGCGCTGTGACAAAGACCCCAGATCGGGGATGACATTTTTTCAACAGTTTGATAATATGATTAACCAATAATGTTTTACCAGTTCCTGCCGAGCCCATGATGAACACTGAATTTCCCTCAGAAATGGCAGATATGATTTGTTTTTGTTGGTCAGTCCACTTGATTCTGGTCCTAGGTTTTCTGGGTTCACTGTTTTTGGTCTTGGTTTTACTCCTAAACCTATTTTGTGCAAATTTTGTGCTTTTCCCAATACTACTGGTGCTAAAGTATCTGTATGCAGCCATTGCAGTGGTGATAAACCCCATACCTAAATTTTTTTTCTTTGTTTCTTGCAATTCCCTATCTGGGTCTTCAAGGTTTTGCCAAATTAAGGTTCTTTTTCACTTGAGGATAATAGCTTATAAATGCAGCATATAGCATGAAGATGAAATTGCATAGCTTGGAACTGAAATGGGATTTTTATTGCATATAAGCGCAAAGTGAAATTCCAAAAGAGAAGATGTAATATAATAGAGAGATGTCTTACCAAATGGTAAATGGAAAAGAGAGTTGTTGAGTGGCTTTGGCTTTGTGTTGGTACCAAGGCTTAAACAAAATCGCTGTTATCTGGCACTGGCAAAGA
This sequence comes from Castanea sativa, assembly GCF_040712315.1. Lineage (NCBI taxonomy): Eukaryota > Viridiplantae > Streptophyta > Magnoliopsida > Fagales > Fagaceae > Castanea > Castanea sativa. The sequence continues at coordinate 62,193,976 of NC_134018.1, read as the reverse complement.
CAAAACAACCTCCATAAGAGGAAGTGAGAAACGCCTTCCAAGATGTTACCCAAAATAAAACAGTCGTGACTTTCTGAAGCTACATCATATTCATGCGTGTAGTACTACTCTTTGGGCTTTAGCTAAAGATGTCCAATGGTCATTGGGCTTACTATTACAGTTACTGTTTGAGCTTTTGCAGGGTGGGAAATATCAAATATCTATGGCTAACTTTGAATTTGGACCAAAAATTAAGCCTCAGGCCCAAGAAGAAGAACGAACAGTTTAATTCTATGGAAGGCACGTAGTTAATAGTTAAAATAATTATACTTTGTAGGTTCGGGTTAGTTCAACTGATGGTTGAATAAGAGATATGGTGTTCAATCTCTGCCTACACTAAAAACTGATTGGTGTCTTAGTCTGGTAATAAAGAGCTATCATTAAGAACAGATGCTATAGGTTGAAACTTTTCACACAAAAAAAAAAAACAATTATACTTTCATTATGGAGCAGATTGTATTTAATTTGTTGCCAATTTTAAGTTGATAAAAATTGTGGAGGTTCTTTAGTAAATAGCGAACATTTTTTTTAATGGATAGTAAATAGCAACCTTAAACGATGGGATAGTATCAACCTTTCACCATGGGCTTGTAACTAATAGGTGACAATGTACAAAACTTAGGTTAATAATTAAAAAATAGCACAATTCTCAAATAGACTTAAGATATCTTGGCAAATCTTCCTCCACTTTTTGCTACTAGAATTTTTCATTCTTTAAGTTGTTACTTACATTAGTAATTTTTTATGGTTGCCGTTTATTCTTTAAAAAAAAAAAGTAATTTTTTATGGTTGAATAAAATATATAAATTATTGACGGTTGAATAAAAGATATGAAGTTCAATTTCTTTCTACACCAAAAATCGACTGATATCTTGATCTAATAATAAAGAGTTATTATCAAAAGAAAATGTCATACGTTGAAATTCTCTATATAAAAAAAAAAAAAATTAGTGGCAAACTAAGAAGAACCTAGTTGTGTTACAATTAGTCAATCCTCATTGCAGGAAATAAAAATAAAAATCCTGAATAACATAGCGCACAAAAAGTATGTGGCCAAGGGCCCCATTCCAAAACAAAAATAAAATAATTTCTTACTAACAAAGCAAAGAGAAATCCATTTTAAAAAATAAATAAATCTCCGATAAAAAAAAATATAAATGTCTTATTCGTTATAACTATGTCTAGGTGTTTATGACATTTTTTGTGATTCTGTTTATCAAAAAAAAAAAAGACATTTTTTGTGATTCTTTATTTGAGACCCAAAATAAAAAATTTCATACTTTGGGATTTGGTTGCAACTTGCAACTGCCTAATGGATCTTCATCATTGATTCATTATTAGCATTATATAGTTCGGCACCTGAAATTCAAATAAATTGATAAATAGTTTTGAATTGTACAATGTGCTAATCGATGGTAAGAACTAGAAAATTAATAGCTGATCAATTTGTTTGTAGAGAGATTGTTTACTCTTCTAGTTTCTTTTGCAACCATGGAGAAAATAATTTCAATAATAAATAATTTCAAAAATAGGCTTTTGCAACAAAATAAAAGATGACATTCTAATGGACTATTTAATTTTGTACATCAAAAAAGAGATTTTTGCAAAATTTAGTACAGAACTAATCATAAAATGGACTGTTTTAATTTTGTACATCTAAAAAGAAATATTGCAAAATCTAGTACATAACTAATCATAAATTATTTTCTCAAAAAAGAAAAAGACTAATCATAAATTATCTATTGTCAGCATTCAAAAGAACACCACGTTCTATTTAACTATAGCATAGATGATTGAGTTGAAATGTATTAAAAACAATCATTTTTGTCTTTTAATTTTGTTAATTCTAAACAAATATTAGCTTTTTATTTTTATTTTTTATGTATCAATTTAGTTTTTAATTTTAGAATATTTCATATTCTTAAATGATCAATATTCTCCTTCTCAAAAAAAAAAAAAAAAAATCAAAATTCTTTGTTCATCTTTTGGCCTTCCAAAAATAAATTCCTGATTCATTTCTCACATGCATTTATATCTCTCAGTACCAATCATCTCAACTTTCAAATACTTTTCTGATGAGCATAGACTTTTGAGACTTTTGTAAAATAGTTTATAGGCACTAAGCACGAATTGACTGTACCAATTTACCTCGTGCTTACCTATGGTAAAAAACTTGTAAGAATGCTTTTAATGAATGATGGTGGTAAACCTTCTAAAAATAATGCTGAGTACGATAAATTAACATGTTATAAAAATTAAGCTAGAATGGTGGAAGATCATTTATCTTATTTTAATTCTTCCTCACGTTGGACTCACTAGTATTTATACCAGTTTGCCTCATGTTTACCTATGAGCTATGGCAAAAAAACTTGTGAGAACGTATACAATGAGTATAGACTATAGACGTACGTACTTTAGACTTTTGAGAGTTTTGTAAAATGTGTTTATAGGCACTAAGCACAAATTGGTTGTACTTGTACCAGTTTGCCTCATGGTTACTTATGGTGAAAAATTTGTGAGAACGTTTACAATGAATGTAGACTATATACAGACTTTAGAGTTTTGAGAGTTTTGTAAAATGCGTTTATAGGCACTGAGCACGAATTGGTTGTACTTGTACCAGTTTGCGATCATGTTTACCCATTGTAAAAAACTTATGAGAAAGTTTACAATTATATAGTATAGACTATATATATAGACTTTACACTTTTGAGAGTTTTGTAAAATGTGTTTATAGGCACTAAGCATGAATTGGTTGTACTTGTGCCAGTTTGCCTCATGTTTACCTATGGTAAAAAACTTATAAGAATGCTTTTTATTGATGATGGTGGTAAACCTTCTAAAAAGTAGTGTTGAGAATGATAAATTAACATGTTATATATATAAAAGATTAAGCTAGAATGCTGGAAGATTATTTATCTTATACTAATTCTTCTTCTCGTGGGACTCAATAGTATTTATAGTTTACAACACCTGTCTTGAAAGTTTGAGCTATTAAGTAGTACTACTTACTTTAAAGCTCAAAATTTGAGCTATAAATACTATTATGGCTTAGGTTGAAATTTCTATTATGTTATTAAATAGTACTTAATACTATTATGTCTTAGGTTAAATTACTCAAACCTAATAGCTCAAACTTTGAAAGTTTGAGCTATAAATACTATTATGTCTTGGGTTGAAATTTCTCACTAGTGAGAAATTTCAACCTAAGACATAATTTATTTATGTTATTTTAATGGCGAAATAATCTATTAAGCTTACATTCAAGCACTTTTTAGCTATAAGGAGCTGAAGTAACTGGGCACTCTCTTTGTAGCTTGTATATTATATTTTTCAAGAGACTATACCATTGCTTAGGTTTGGAAGTGAGAATAAAAAACACATATACTCCTCTTAAATATTGATTTTCAATAGATTAAGTCTTCTCACTATGGCTGTAATAAAGATTGAAAGAATGTATATTAATCTGTATATATAGAACTGTACAAGGAGTACTTTGATATAGGCAGTAATGAGCACAAAAGTACATAAATACAATGTTAAAGTATATAATAATAGTATAATTAATGTTTTGTTAATACCATGTATTGATCCCTTAAATCAAGACGACCACAATTTTAGATGTGGAATATTAAATATATAGTTCGGAAAAAAACTTGTTTATGTTTGTTTGTTTTGAAAACAAATCAAGTTCAAACATAATAATTTGTTTATGAATAAACTCATGAACATGAAAGGCTTGATTTAACTATATATTATATTATATTTTTATATGTATACTTGTCTAAAAATATAATTATATAGACTTGAAATTGGATTGTATAAGTTTTTCAACAGGTTCATGATATTAAATTATTCTTTTGTAGCTTATTGATGATATAAATAGTCTATTGATAGTAAAAATACATAGATTGTGAAAAGGTAAAACATTTTAGTCATGGTTTCACAATATTTAGGAAAATAATAAGTTTATCAAGTAGCTTGTGAACAAGCTCAAACTTACTTGACAAGAAAATGAGCCAAGTATGAATATAAAATCTCGTTTGGTGATGAGTTCTAGCTTGACTCGTGTTCAAAAAGAATTTAATTACATGACCAAACTTGAACTTTTAATACTCGACTTGGCTTAGCTCGTTTACAACCCTAGTAAATATTATATCACTTAATACTATAAAGGTTAGGTCATTTTATAGTTGTACTCTGGTTATGTAATTTATTATAAACCCGGTTTAAAACACTATTATTATTATTTTTTTATATGTTTTAATAAGTATTACTGTTTACTAAAAAAAAAAACATTTTATTGAATGTGATTTTCAAAAAGTCAACGGTTAAGTTATATTTTTCCTTGTACCCTCTATAATAAAGAGAATATATAATCCAAGGTGAAGTTAAGATAATATGTTATTAAGTATTATATTATCAATAGAAAATTAAGTTAGGTGTAACTTGATTGGGAGTAGAATATAGATTACTCTTAGAGTATCATAAATACATAATCTCTTCTCTCACATAATAATAGATCTTATTAATTAAATTTATAGTAGAACCCACAATTCATATAAGAAAGTGGTATGTATTTATGGTACTTTCAGAGTATTTAATAATTTTTCCTTGATTTGGCTCCTCTTATATTCTTTTTTATTTATTAGGGATGACCCCTCTTTTATATATATATATATATATATATATATATATATATATATATATATATATATATATATTTTTTTTTTTTTTTTTTTTTTTTGAGAACCACCCCTCTTACATTCAATCTTAAACTTATGAACGTAAATTTAATACACATTTATTTGAAACTTAGACTAATAGGTTTTCTTTTTTTCAATTAGGACCTATCAAACTTTAACATGGGCTTTGTCCACGTGATTAAAATTCTCAACTAGATTTTCTCTTCTCCGTTAAGTTCTCTCTGCCTTCAACTTCTATGTATTAAATATTTTATAGAAAGATCCTTCCTATTTAAATCTCCTAATTCCTTTTTTTTATAAGCCCTAATTCCAATTAATTCTAATCTAGATGTAAGACATGTGACATTTATAAAATTCAATGATCATAAAATATTCAAAGTAAACTACACAAAATTAAATAAATGGCATGCATCTCCCATCTGATTAAAAATTAAAGAGAAATTGAGGGTTTAACGGGTATGAATCTTATCCCTATATTTAATTACTTCAAGGTCAGATGAAGTTATTTCTACATAAATTCTAATCAAAACTGAAAATTCTTTTTTTGAATTTTTTAGTTGAAATTTTTTTTATATCCTTATTTTTTCAAAAATCTTGTGATTTTCCCGATTGTAATGGAGATAAATTTAACTAATTAATTATTTTTCTAAAAATCGTTATTACTACACATCTTTCGTAATAATGATGTATAATAAAATAGTTGATATAATACTTAATAACATATTATCTTAAAAAGCTACATAAATTAGTTGTATTTGTAACTTAATTTCATCATTATTACTATAAAAAATTTTATACAAAATAAAAGGGAAAAGTTAGAGAATGCAATAAGGGTATTGGTTTAGGAAATATATATTGCAATTGTTAATAAATTATTTTAGAAAAATTTTGACTATACTTTCATGAAAAATAAAAAAAGTTATTAAAAAAATTATTTTTCTTTCTTTTTTCACAAAAAATTTCTAAACTAATTCACTTAGGTATCTATTAACTTTTCTTTAATATATATATATAACAACTTTGGTATGAAGAGAGGCAAAACCAAAGATTCAAAAAACAAGAGGATCTTACTGAAAAATTAATTGCCAACACATTAATTATGTGATAATTAAAGAATCTCGTTAATTAATTATGTAGTAGCAATCATAGCCGTGTATCGTAATCCCAAATATTTTCTCAAAATGATCAACCAATGACAAATAGAAAATCTAAGTTTAGCAAATGTTGGTGAGTGAAGATAAGGAGAGAAACATTTCTTCGTCAATATAGTTCTTCCATGCATGCATCGATTCAGCATGTCCCCTTAACTATAGCCACCATGAAAATCATCAATTCTACTATTATTTTTCAACCACCGAACAGTTTGACGAAGCATACGGCATTGATTTAAAACCTAACACCTCGTTTTGCAAAACTACAAAAAGAAATGTTCGACTTTATAAGTACATGTCTGAACCACACATCTTTGTCGTTTGTATCTTCGTATACATATTTTATAAAAACAATTAGTATTTAATATTATATTGGAATGGGGTAACAAATATGTTTTTTTTAATGTAAGTTAACATGTACTTTTTTTTTGGGGAAAGTAAAAGTTACCGTTGACTGATTTTAACTGTTTTGGCCTTGAGCAAAACATTAGTTGTGACTTGTGACTTGTGACTTGTGAGTCCTAGGAAGACTAGAAACATGTTGAACGTACCCAAGCATTTCGTTAAATATTATCTTAATATCCATAAACATCCCAATTTATTTCTAACACATTAAAGATCAACATATAGAAATTAAAAGGTCAAAACTCTTAATAACTTGTATGATATATTCATTAATTGGCTTCCAAAGATGTTGTCAATGACTCAATAAGCCAAGGGAGGTTTATGCATGTATTATATATATATGAGCTGTTTACCAAAAAATATAAAAATATATGAGCTAATATAAAGAGAAAATAATATTTATACATTTCATATACACGAATTAAAAACTGTCTTGCCCTATTTTGAGCTAATGTTCTACTTTATACTCTATTAAGTAATACTTGTGGCATGTGTGTTCTTTTTCTTTTTTTCTTCTTATTTCATGTAAGCATTTATTTTTGCCAAGTATGGAGGAGACAATGGTTGAAAGGAGTATCATAACGTTTGAGTTAGTTGAGCATTATTCATTATCATTCCTATTCCTAAATCCTAAGGAGCTAGTGTGAAACTAATTTTATGATCCGTTTTATAAGTTGCCATGGCTATTCTTGGGAGTTGAAGTACTCCTTTTAAGAACTGTTTGTAATTTTATTTATAATCCCTATATTCTCAATACTCTTATAGATTTTGAATTAAATTTAACATGTATAATAACCAGATGTAATATTAATAATTGTTAAAAATATCAAGGTCCAACCCTACTTAAATATCTAAGTCTATTCTATAACTCTATATCGAATTTTATCCGGAGTACAAGTAAAATAATCATAATTTTTTTTGAGTGCAAGTAAAGTAATTACAGTTAATCCTACTTGTAGTTCAAGTATTATAATCTCGGTTTATATATTTATTGTCAATGATTTGTTTTACTTTATTATGGTATCATAGTTATGTTTTGCCTTTTCAGATATGGTATTAGAGTCATGTCTCATCTTTTCTATGGTATTAAAGTACTTTCTCATCTTTCAAGCAAAATAAAGAGTCATTTCTCCTCTTTTCTAATCATAATTAAGAGGACAATTAAGACCCTGTTGATTGATTTTATGAAATTAAGCTAACTTTCTAAGTTAACCAATTATGTTATTTAATTGATTTCTAGTTAACAAGCCACATAGAATAAATAACACTAATAAAGTAAAACATAGTAAAATAAATAACAAAATGATTTGCTGAGGAAGTAAAAAACCAATGGACGAATCCAAAAAAAAAAAACTCCAATAGTTTCCACCAACCCTAAAGAAAATTCACTATTAGAATTGAAGTTATACAATTGAAATAAAGCTCTATATCTAATTGCTATCTCTAGTAGAAGTCACAACTGTGATCCCACATTGCTACAATCACTTTTGGACTCTTCTAATATGGACTTGCGTTTGTGACTTCAAGGACCACCTTAAAGATTTGTCTCAGTTGCAACACAGGGAAGGTATCGATGCTTTAGCTTACATCACCAACACAAACAACTAAAGCCCAATTCACTTGAAAAATAATCGATAGTGGTGAATACAAAGGTTTAGGGTTTCTTTTGAGATGGTATGATTAAGTTTTGCAAAAACTTCTATTTAGTCGATTCTTATGCCCTTATATATATGTTTGAGTTTAAGGCTCAGAATCCCACTTAAATAGTCGACTTAATGGGTCTGTTGAGAATCTTGATTCTTGATCAATCAAGATTCAATCAAAAACATATTACATTAATTCTTATAGATTTGTCAACACATTCCTAACAATAACAATAACAATAACCGAGAGATATTTATTTTTTTGATAAACAAAGGAGAGATTTTTATAATATAGTTCTTGTGCTAAACAATGTCAAGAAATAGTATCCATAAAACAAAGATTGTCTCAATAACCTCAAGTTAGAAAACTCTTCTACGTATATCAATATGTTAGAAGAATTGCTGAAAATTGGCTCTTGTAGTAATCTTCTTTCATTTTCACTCTACCCTTCCAGAAATTTCAAAGAAACCGGGGTGAATCTTGTGAAGAGAGAGAGAGAGGGAGATGAAAGGCAAGTGCATGCAAGAAAATTAAGACTGTGATCATGCATAAAAGCAGAACTGAAATAATGGACTAAACACAGAGAAAGCAAAACGTTGAAAACCTAGTTACACTGCTGAGGATTAGCCTCTGCATGTACTGATTTAACTTTATGTCTCAAGTCTCAAATCAAGCAGAAAAGCCTGTTTGGAAGTAGTTGGAATATAGACAAAAATGCCTACATGCTACTACTCTGCTAGCCTGCCTTTCTTGCATTAAAATACATTACCTATTTTACTTCAACTGTCAAAGAAAAGCTGTAACCTGCCCACCAAACTTAGCTATATATCCACGTCAAAAATACTTGCGCAAGCAAGCCTCAGAATGAGTGATCAATACGACTGACTAGATAGAATCCAATTTTTCTTTGACAAACATACAAACAAGTATTCTTGAATTAAGACCAGTCATTAATCATACTTTCTTATAATTAAGTTTGTGTCTTTCTATTAATACAAATTTTCCTGCACACCGAAAGCTGCAACATATTATTAATTTATAGCTCATGTAATTGTTTTGATCCCTTTTCATAGTTTTGGAGACAAGGATATATAGCCAGTACTACGTCGAACACAAACACACGTACAACAAAACAGAACCACATGATTTATATTGCGTTATTTATTACTTTTGTTTGGTAACTACTAGTCTTGTAATGATTATAAAAAAGAATCTACTACTTGTAATGAATCAGAGAGAGAAGCAACAGTATATTTCTCATAAAAAAACAGAGATGAGAGATAAATGGCAAGGAAAATGGGAGGGACAACGATCTCGTTGTCTGTTGCCTTTTTTACACATTTCCTCTTACGTGCAAGTTGGAGAGCCTCTTTTCCTTGGAGTTTTCAACAGTTTATTCTCTCCAAGTTAAAGTAACCGATTAACTAAGCAAATGATCATACCGCTTGCTTCTCTTCCAGTATTATACTTGCTCATGGTGCGTGCAACACACGATCGTTTTTTCCCTAGCTAAGCTAAAGCTATAGCTAATTAATCAAAGAGCTAGGTTGAAATTTAAATTAGCCGACAAATGGTACTGACTGGTGTCTATTATTTTCCTTTTGACATAGCTAGCTAGAACTGCTTCATTATATGAAGAAAAACTGTGTACAAATTTGCTTGTGCCGACAGAGTAGTTACTAGTTAGGTAAAGCTTGAGTAATTATTCTTTAACTTCATGTTTTTTTAGATAAAAAACTACAGAGAATTCATTCTAGAATATAAATAACTTTTTTTTCTTTTTAATAATTCTAGTGTTATATACAAATCCTGATTATTCTTATAAAAGAGGGCAAATAATATAAACTTGTTCGACGGTAAACTGTGTCATTCTATCTTAAAATTAATCGGTGATGAAAAAAACACTTAAATTTCTTATGACATTCAACGTTATGTCTTGTAGACTTGTCTTTAGAGTGATTGTAAAAAGTCGAATTATAGTCCTAACAATGCTCATCATGATAATTTAAATAAATGACCTTAGGATGGACTAGGAAACTTTAGTTTATTCTTGGACCAACAAAGCCACCAGCATGAGGCCACCTAGTCTAAGAAAGGAATCATCCTACAAAAGATGGAATCAATTAATTAACTTGCATGGGATACGGAATAGGATGTGAAATGTGAGTTGGGATTGGAGATAAACGTTTTTTTATTTGATTTGTTTTCCGTTTTTGTTTTTTTTTTTTTTTTTTGGAGAGGGGATGAGATCGGAGCAACTTTGAGTGGTGTGATGTTAACTTAACATTATGTGGTCTAAAGCAAAAAAGTATTGTGGAGAAATATTGAGATAATGCAACTCATTTTAGCATCTCAAGGTTAATAATAATGTAAACAAATTCATTTTACTCCCCCATTGTATAAATTTTAACATGAGTGTTAATTTAGTTTTTGTGAGGATTTTTTTATGTTAGCTAATTCTATGACAGAATTTATGTTGTAATTTTGGGATGTGTAAAATTCTGATATATAAGGGTGGTATAAGGATTGAAGTTTGAAGCTTCAGTTGACTGTGCAAGACTAAAGACCTTAGTCGAGCAAGAATCCATGATGGGTCGAGAAAAACTAGAATTTAGATAGAAAGTCTCGTTAGAGGCTTGCTATGGAGAGTACCTACTTAGTTTTTCCATGGCAACTTTTGTAGCCTTCTTAACCTTTATAAGCCAATATTAAACCCTACTCACAAGAGAGGAAGAAGACTGCACTTTCACAAGAAAAACTAGATCCAAGAATCCTTTGTCTTTTGACCTCTTTGATTGTTCATCATTAAAAGCATTTTATTTTTCCAAACACCTAATCGTCATAGAGAAATGATATGTCTACAACATTTTTACAACAAATCCTAAGTGGCAAGATGTTACTGGTTGTTATTGTTGGGGCAAAAAAGTAATCTTAGTGTTAGGTTTAAATTTGAACCAATAACAACTAACCACCTATGATTTGTTGTAAAAATGTTGTGGACGTAGCACCTCTCAATCGTCATATGTGTGTTAGACGTTGCTATTGAAACCACAAAGACTGCATTAATTGATCTTCAAAAAGTAATGGACTATTTGAGAGACCGGTTTGTAGGTGGTTTTTTGTCTTGCACAATAAATAACTTAGAAGGCACAAGATAGAAGTTTGCAATTGCTAGCAGGAGCAAGAGAGCTCAAGTAGTCAAGTACAATGTCTGACTACATATAAGAGAATTAATTTGTGTATTCTTTGTACCGCATTATTCTTCAAGAGTGGATTTGATTTTTAGATTTCATCCTTTGAGTGTTTTTATTGTTTTGGGTTTTTCACTTTGTGAACATATGTTGTCTTTGATTGTGTTCGGTTATAGCTTATGTTCTTTATTGTGGTTTGACTTGTTTGTCCATCATCATTGTAACCTTGACTATATAATTAACTGCCGGGTTAATATTTGAGAATCAACTGATTAAATTTGGTTGTTAAGCCGTTTAGGGGTCTAAACCATACATGTAGTTTTTAAACTTTCAATTTAAACAATTAAACCCCAAGTTTTTAGGTTTTTATTAAAATAAACCTTTCTTAATTTTTTGTGTTAGGTTTAGCGGATTGTTTTTGTCATGCAGGAAATATATTTGATATACCATTCCTTTTATAATTTCAACCAAAAAAAAAATTTGAATTAAGGAAAAGCAAACATGTTTGAAAAGAAGAAGAAGAAGAGTAAAAAGAGTAAACATGGATTACCCAAAGAGGGCAAGACTTATTTCCTTTATCACAGCTCCGCTAAGAAACATTTTCTCAAATATCTCCTCGATATAGAGTTTGCTATGAAGAAGATCGAAGATAAATTAATATTGATCTTTCATTGTTACTCACAAGAAGATCAAATTTTGTCAAGAATATAACATGTATAGACAGCCTAAGAAGATAAAGCCAATGGTGCAAGAAGGCATATAAGAGATTGACATCAGACTATACTGCTTTGGATTGACCCCTTTTGTTTTTCAATTTAGACATTAGGAATTGGAATACAATGGGGAAGGACTAGTGGATATGAAGAAATGACAGGTGGGGTGCCTAAAAATTTTAGTTAGAAAATTTCACCATAGATTCGGGAGCATATCTTTGCTTCTTTTAATTTCAAGCTGGTATATATACCAAATCCACATTATAGAACAAGGCACTGTGATTGAGATTTCCTTCCCCAAAAAGATGTCTTTACCACTTTGAATTCCTTCTTCAAAATGTTTACATTGATTAAATGTTTAATTTGTCATAAATCATAAATCCAGAATTTTAATTGTTCAAATTGAAAGTCCAAAGAGTACTAGATTGGCAGTCAGGTCAAAATTCAAGATAACATTTATAAAAATCCCTATATACTTCATAATAAAATTTAACAGGTGAAAATATTATCGTTTTTAAAAAAAAGTTGTCTGTATTAATGGAGATTTGAATTTTGAAGCACGCACGTTGATTTTTCAGAATCGTTAAACGATACTTTAACCAAACTTCCCAACAAAAGTCTCTTCCGCATACAAATTAAAAGCAAGGCTAGGTTAATTGGATTATTGGTTGGTACTTGGAAGGCAATATATAAATATAATATAATGCAGAAGAGTACAATAATGGACCACGATTCACTCGATACGATTGACCCGCGAAACAATTGAAAAAATTTGACAGAAATGGAAATTTTGAGGACATGGTTTTTGCAGGATCCATATAATTTATAAATATTATCTTCTTCTTTTTTTGATGGGATTTTATAAACATTACGTAAAGCAAACCTCACCAATAAGATAAAAGTAATAAAGCCATAAGAGGTAAGAAACCTAACTATAGGCTATAGCTAGCTTTCGATTATGGGAGTGAAAAACTTTTACAAACCATTTCCTGTTTTTAAGGGAGCTCTATTATATTCATTGCAGAAAAAATTCTCTTTATTGTTCACACAATAATGGACGACAAACTCTCTCATGCTCGGCTTAAAGTATATTTATTGTTCATCACGTACAGTTGCATGTAAAAAGGATGGATCATCTCATTCCTCCAAAAGGAAAGGTTGCTATTGTGTAGAGCCTCAAAGCTGACATATGATGCATGACCTTTTTGTTAGCAAATATTATTATTAGGGAAAAATACACAAAAACTCCTTATAGTTTTTACTCTAAAACATAGAACCTTTTTTAGGTTTTGAATTTAATACTTACTCCTTTGTATACTACTTAATCGTTATGTGATAATATAATATTGTTTTATGTGTAAACTATTAATTATGTAACTAACCTCTATGAGTTTTTTTTGAATGTAACACAAAACTCTTATGTTACCCATAAAACAATACTTAGGTCTGTATGATCGGGGATTGCGATTGGAGGCTTTTTGGTCCCCACCCACCACCCCCTTTCATGAGTCTCTCGTAGCCCTCATTAATGTTTTTTCTGTTTTTATTGTGAGTATCAAGTTGGCCTAAATTGGTTGTGTCTTCTTTGCTAGTGACAATTAGGCCATCCTCTAAAGCCCTTGGAGTGAGTCTCCGACCTAGATCTAACTTAGGCCAATCAAGATATGAATTTCAATTTGGACTTAATATTTTGAAATTACAATTCACGTGAGAAGAAAAAAAAAGTCATTAATATGTCATATTATTGAATTAGAGTCTGACAAAAACGAAGATAAGTTATTGTACATTTTTCCTAATTTTTTTGTTAAAATTTGGTTAAATAATATAAAATTCATGGAATGTCTTCCTATAGACAAATTATTTAAGATTTAAAATAACAAAATTAACGAGACATTATGCATTAACCACCCAAAGCTTGAGAAGTATTCAGAAAACAAAGAAAAAGGGGGAAAAAAAAAAAACCAAAGCTTGAAAGTCCTAGTCAATACCTTTCAAAGGATTTTGTTCAGCTTCGCAGATGGTGAGAACTGAGACTATAAAATGAAATTAATAGTTTAAAAAAAAAAAAAAAATTGGTCAGCAAATAGCAATTATGAAAAACGTGATACAAGTACAAAGTGGGTGGAAACTGGAAAGTGGCTGTTACGCACCTCTGTAAGCACGTTTAGTCCATAGGGTCTCAGACACATTCATATTAAAAAAACACACAAGAATCCAAGACCGGTCGCTTCTCATTTCTCACGACGTAACACGTGCGTCAGAAATAAATAAATAAAATAAATGGGAAGAGAACAACTAAAATTAAAAAAAAAAAAAAAAAAGCTGCTCCTACGTCCACCAAAATATAATAATTTGTTAATAAATAGCGGGAAACCGCCTAAAATCTAGATTAGTAGAAAGGCAAGCAAGAGCGTACTCACAATGAACGAAAAAAGAAAAGAAAAAAACCTTATCAAAATATTACTTTGATCTATTTTACATTACTTGCTTTACAACACATTCTGAATTTTAATATTATTCATTTTAGATATATTATAATAAAATTATCTTTTTCTCCTTTCTTACATAGAATTTTTTCTCCATTTTTTACAGAAAAATTAACCCATCGCCGCCCAACACTTCCAACCACAACCAAAACTTGTTATAAAATTCAATCAATCCATCACAAAAATTGGTCAACCCCTCAATCCAAAACTCAAACCTAACACAAACCAACCTCGCAACCCAAAACTCAACTATGTAAGGCAAATTTGCAACTTAAAATGTAATTGTGCATCCCAAAAATCATCATTGCAACCCAAATTGCAACTCAAAATGCAACCGCGCAATTCAAACCCACCAACCACCACCCACTACAAACCATTGTTTATGAAAGAGATAACTCAAGTTGATTTGAACAATCATGCCATGTACCACACCATCGCAACCCATAGAGTGTTGCTGCCGTCTCATCCAAAGTCACAAACTATCAAGAGCAAGATAAGAGAGAGAGAGGGAGAAGTGTTTGGGTTTTTTTAGAGGAGAGAGGGGGTAAATAAAAAAAAAGGAGGAAATGTTTTACATGTTGCTACACTACAATGCTTGTGTATATTTATATAAGCACAATAGCAAGTTGTAAATGTTTTACAAAAATGCCTCACCGGTTGTTGGCTTGTTTTTGTGCTTTTTGGTGAACGGTAATATCTATCAATATGCCTTACCAAATAAAAATGCTATTAGATGAGACATATAGATTTAGGGCTATAAACAAGCCATATCATTCCAAGTATTAAAAGTTCCGGGTTATTCATTTAGTTTTATTTCAAATGTGAGTTAAGTTTGTGCTCATTACCAAACAAGATTATATGTTCAAGCTTTTTTTTTTTTTTGGGGGGGTCAATTTATTCTTTTTCAATATATAATAAAACCATGACTAAATTTATTTACCCTTCGCAATTCTATGAATTTTCACTACAAATAGACTATTGATATTAACAATAAATTACAAATAATACATATGAACTATTTACAAAATTACGCAATTATATCTCAAGTCTACATAAGTATATTTTTAGACAAATATGCATATATTATATATAGTTAAATCAAGTCTCATGTTCACAAACTTGCTCACAAACACATTATAATATTTGAGTTTGCTGGCTCATTTAAAGTTGAGCCTAAACTTGGGCTTGGGCTTGGGCTTTGGCTTAAACTTGAATTATTTACTAAAAAAATGAACATAAATAAGTGTTTTCTCAACTCAAGCTCAAACTATTCATAAAATTCATTTACAATTCTATTTGGATAAATAATTGCAAATGATATATAATATAAATCAACATTGGAATCAAGTAATACCTAGTGCTAATGACATCATTTGGGTGTCGCATGCCTATGATTCTTATCACCTTTCCTCACCCACCATATATTTATCAACATTACATTTGGATGGCCAATTTTTTTTTTTTTTTCAAATTAAATGTGGGATTTGTGAATAGAACAAATTAAATCAATTTCATATTACTTTTATTATACATTAATCATAATTGAATGTGTTAATGATAAATAAAAATTTTGTGAAATTTTTTCTATTCTTAGATTCCTTGATAATATAAGCTAAAAATATATGGACGAATTATCAAATATTTTCTTTTTTATATTTATAAATTTTTTTGAGAATTCATTCTACAAATTATCAATGCATTTTTTTAGTATTTATTGATTTACAATTTTTTTGGGAACTTTTTTCGGGAATTCTCAAAATATTGCATATACTTATCCACACACATATAGATATAATAAATTAAAAATTACCTATTAAAATATATTATCATTACTAAAGATAAGACTATGAAATAAGAGATTTAGAATTCAATCTCCGCTTACACCAAAAACTGATTGGAGCAAACGTCAGAAGTTGAAACTCTCAAAAAAAAAAAAAGACTATGAAATATAATACCAGTATAACTAATGATGATCTTACAATGTATATTAAGCATATTTAGTGTTCATCAAAAAACAATTAAGCATATTTAGCAATATATGATATGTGTTTCATTCCATTTACATTTAAAAAAAAAAATTTAAAGATCATATAATTTTTTATTTACAATTGTATTCCATGTAGTAATACACTAATGTTATCTTAGTATATATACTAAGATACAATAGAAAACCAAGTATTTTTTTTACCAATCTCTGGGTGCTTTTTGAAGCAAAATAACAAAACAGATGATGTTTATTATATTCTTTCATCCACTTACTTTTAAAAAATTACTATGCAAAAGATCTAATCATCCTAGCTACAGAAAAGCGTTAATGTATAAAGGGAAAATAATCATGTAAGATTAAAATAAAAATATGTTGATGTATAAATAGTCTAATGGTAATTTTAATTGATTTTATTAATTATCATTATTAATAATAAATTTTAGCATAATAAATAATTGTACTACTGATATAATAATATCATTAAAGCTTTGTCAGTTAAAGTATTTTTGTACAAATATAATAAAAAATATTTGATTTTTTTTTTTATGATTGTATTCATTATAATAAAATTGTATTAAAAAAAAGTATGTATATTTATTGTGGCAGGCAAAACACGAGAGAAAAACTTTAACTCTTAGATAATGAGTTTGCTATTTGCTATCACAATTAATTTATTAAAAGATGGAAAGTCAAGTCCATTTTAGAATATCCGATACAAAGATCAAAGAGGCTTAAGTCATAGAATGAAGAGAGAAATGGTATTTATTTCTTTGATGTTCAGTTTGAAAGCTAATTAAAGAAAAACACAAGGGTTGATCCTTGGGTTTGTTTCGAGGAAGATGTTAAAAGACAGATTAACTCTTTTTTTTTTTCTTTTTTTTTTACACTCTATTTCCTGTCCCCCTTCCCAAATGTCCTATCTTGCTTTATATATCCAACTTAAATGCATTTGGGTTCTACACTTGGAGGGTTAGGATCACACCTTTAGAATTCTTGTCCCATCTGGAACATACCAGCAAGATTTACAAGTAAATCTTAGCTGTGCCACCACTATTTATAGTCACTTTCTCATTAATGCGTCAAGAGAAGTGGTTGCCTTATATTTAATGTGGAGGAGATGGCTTCTACACCATTTTCTCTTCATCATTCTCGCATTCCATGCCAAGTTGGTTTCCTTCCTTTTTGGTGGTTTAGCTTTGTGTCTTTTATACAACTAGTGCTTGTCCCTCCGAGGTTCGAGGTATGGCCTTGGAATCTTCACCAAGTAAGTTACCCCAATCTCTCTTCAATTTGTGAGATCACCACCCTAGATCATTTCTCAGATTTCAACTCCTCGGTCATTTTGACTGCCTGTTTACTTGTTTTTGGATCCTCGTCCCCCCACATTTATTATTATTATTTTTTGTAAGATAAGTGATTTTTTTTTTAAGTGCGTACATGTAACATATAGTAAAGTATATGTATCTATATTAATATCATGTTAGCAAATAATAAATAAATTGTACTAATCACATTCATTTCTTTTTAAACTTTATTACAGTGGATAAATATTTTTCTCAAGAAAAACAAACAAGATTACATTTTTGTTCCTAAACTTTAAAAGAATTCAATTTTTATTATCAAATTTTTAAATAGATTTTTTTAAATAGTTTAGAGATGGTAATAAGAATGAATAAAGGACTTTATTCAATAGTCTAGGGGTTAAAAATGAACTTTTTAAATTGACAATTGATAAATTTAACATTTTCAATAGGTCAGGGATAAAGAACAAACTATTTGTAAAGTTTAGGGACAAAAAAAAAAAAAAAACTAGCCAAAAGTTGAAAGAGTAAATTTGGGCTCTAGATTTTATTTTATTTTAGTTTATATTTCTCTAAACATCTTTAGGTTTACTTAGATTGGACATCTAATAGCTAGTTCTTAATTATTTTTCGGAGAAAAAAAATTAGTAAAATAGACTCCAATATGAAATATCTCTTCTTTTTGAAAGTTACATATGTTTTAACTTTTTAGTACAGCAGGTAGTGATTATCAAAAACTAAAACAACAAAGGTACAGCAGGAAGTGCTAAAGTTAGTAAAGAAAAATTTTCTGTATAAGTACAGGAAAATGAAAAATATGATTTTCATTGATAAAATGGAATATGATCTTATGGTAATAGTTTCTAGAAATTTACTTAGATAGGTTATTTTATTTCAATAGTATAATAGCATCTTCATTAATGTAATTGTAAGTTCATATTCACTCACTTGTATACTATAAATTTTAAACAATAATATTATGTCAACAACATTTTCATAATAAATTTTATATGATAAAATGTTATTGATTATAATATAAGCTCACAGTGACATCACTATTATATGTGCACATATAATATTTTGTCAGCTATAATTTATTGTGAACATAATTTTACTCAATTTTAAACCATAAATTTTCCGTACCTAGCTTAAATTTACTTGTAGGTTTCAGTTAGCTCAGCTGGTAAAGTTTCTGAAGGTTATATAAGAGATCTGGGGTTTAATTTTCGCCTACACCAAAAATTGATTGGTGTATTGGTCTGATAATAAATAGCAATTATCAGGAGCGGACGTCATAAGTTAAAACTCTCTTAAAAAAAAAAAAAAAAAACTTAAATTTACATCATTTACAAGTAGGATAATAGTATTAAAATGGAAGTCTTTCACTTTTTGATGACTTCTTTTAATGTTGTCCGAATAGGCTTCAATTTTTTCCATAGTAATATTTTAATCGATATTTTAATTGAGTTCAAAATTAAATTTTATAAGAATTCCCTATAAAAGCTCTTATATTTACAACATTTATTAGAATTTCTCCATATTATATATTTTTTTAAATAGTAGAATAGTTTTTTTTTTTTAGGAACGAGTAAAATAGATAATCCTTAATAACTATTGTAATTATCAAGTTACATATTTAATAAAAAATAAAACATAGAGATATCATATTTTATTGAATTTTATTGTGCATCACACTTGTTTTTTTTTTTTTTATAATTTATTTATCGACTAGTAATAACATATGTTCAAAGTAGGTGTTGATTATATTTTCAATATCTGACCTAATCAGATATTAAAGTTCCCAATTGAGTAGGTTCTCCAGGATGTGTTGGCAGCCAATAATGCCTTCCTTCGAGCCATTCTTCCCAAACCTCTTGATTCAGTGGTCATCGCCCCCCTCAGAGTTTGTTGGAAGCCACCACCTCAACCTTGTCTCAAGGTTAACTTTGATGGGGCCGTCTTCAAAGATGTGAACAGAGCCGAAGGTGGGGTGGTGATCTGAGACGAGCTGGGTTAGGTTCTCGCATCCATGGCCAAGCAAGTTTTACTTCCAAGTTCGGTGGCTGCAGTGGAAGCAATTGCAGCAAGCTGTAAGCTTTGCCAAGGAGATTGGTCTCAATTCTATTATTTCAAAAGGAGACTCAGAGATCATTATTAATTCTTTAAAGAGTGACGAGGTTTCTCTATTAAAAGGCATTGTAGTTCCTTTGCTATTTGTAGTTTTTCTTATATTAAAAGACAAAGCAATTTTATTACTCATCACATTAGACATGTTAGCAATTTTACGGTGTAAAATGAGGATGTTTCTCCTCATCTAAATGTTGTAATCCTAGCTGATTTGGTTAACTTTTAGTAATAAAATTCCAAGTTTCTTTTAAAAAAATATTAGATATGAGACGCCTATGGCCTTTGCGTTGAAAATGGGATGGTCAGTGAAATCACAAATTCAACTAATGAATTCACAAATTCCAAGTACATTTCCAACCCTCTAATGAAAATGGGATGGTCAGTGAAATCACAAATTCAACTATTCAAATCCTCGAAGTGTGTGAGTTTACCAAAATAAAGAGGGAAAAAAGTCTCTATGAAGTAGTCAAGTGGATTTGTAAAATATATATATATATATATATATATATATATATATATATATATATTCTGTAGTCAAGTGGATTAATTCTTTTTGAATATAACATATATAAAAATTTTGGTCTATAATTCGTTTTTTCTTTTGGTCAAAATACATAAACCCCGCCTAATTAAGGTTTAGATCAATTGCAAGCTGATTTTTTGGACTCTCATTTTCTCTTCTAACTCCATGAAATCTTCATATTCGTGAAATTGACCCTTAGGACTAATTTATGTTCTCTCTTAGTGATGGGAAAGAATAATGTGACCTTCAAATGAAACCCAACAACTGATTTTAGCAAAAACAAATTTAAATGTTTTATGTGCTTTATTTGGCACAAATCAATTGTTGGGTGGCATTTGATGTTTACATGATTTTTTTCATCATTGAGGGCAAATAGAAGATAGTCTCAAAGGTCAACTTCATGAATATAGAAATCATAGGGAGTAATAAAGAAAAATTGAAAGCTCAGGGTGTTCATTTGGAACTGACCCAAATCCCAAGGAGTGTTTATGCATTTTTGCGAACATTAATATAATATAATTGAGACACATGATAGGTTTGAATGAGTTGTTAGTTGATCTAACACATGTGGCGTGTTTTGTTAGTTGACCCAAATTTGTTTTTGCTAACTTTATATTTTGAAACAAATAAAGAATACAAAATCCAAAGTGCTAAGAATCTAAATTCAAAAAATAGGATTAGGTTAATAAATACCTAAGTTATTTTGTTATTTCTGGTTTGGCAAGTTCCTTATATGGTTGTAATTTTCAATTATAAAAGTTAAGGAAAAGTCCAAAAAAAACCCTATAACTTTATCTTTGCGGCAAATTAAACACCATATTTTTAAATGTGCTACGTTAAACCCTATGTTTTCAATATTATGCTAAACGAAACCCCATCTATATAGTCTCAAGTGTTTCATAATATTCAAATGTTTGGTATAATAATGAAAGTTTGGGGTTTTAAGTGGTACATTTGAAAGTATGAGGTTTAATTTGTTATTAATATAAAATTTTATATATTTTTTAATTTCCTAAAAGTTATTATGGTGTTCCAGATCCATCCCTTATCAAATCCAGCACGCAATAATGTTACTCGAAGGCTAAATTTTGGCCTCAACATATAGTAGGAGAAGGGTATATTAATTTCTGTTTTATGAGATGCGGTCCTAGTCATTAAAATCATCTATTTACACCCTCCAATAAGTCTAGACTTACTTTGCATATATTAAAAACAGATTTCCTATATAATTTTCAAATTTGATAATTAATTGTTTACTTCTATAGAATTTAATCACTTCTTTATTATGTTTTCTAATGGATTGTATGTACAAAGTTGAAACGTCTTCTCTTATTACAAGACAATAGTTGAAGTAGGCACAAGCTTAGGTTACTTTTTGTTTCTTTGAAAATTGAGAAGTGATAAGAATAGAACGATAGGTTTCTTTGTATCTATTTTTTCAGAATGACCATGCTGTTAGTACTGGTGTTTGTAAAGTAGACATACATTGTTGATACAATTTCTGATAGTTTATACTTTTATAAGATAGTTACTATATATTTCATGGTACTAAATACAAGGTGGTCGATATCATATTGGTACCGGCTAGTATGTATTGTATTGGTACATATACTAGTATCGAAATATTAACGTTTCACACAGGTTAAAATACCGGCCGTACCGGCCATGTACTAGCCATATTTGCCGATTTTGGGCTATACCGGCCGGCACATAAATTTTTTTTTTTATTTTAGTTTTGTAATTTTTGAATTTTTGAAAGGACAGAATGGTAACTTATTTGCATTAACTTATTAGTATTATTTTTTTTTCTTAGTATACAATGAACAATTAAACTTTCTATTTTTTATATTATGTTTTTTTCCCTTTTAATTGATACTAAAGTCTAAAATCATAAATAATTTGTTTTGAATTGAAGTAATGTTTTATGATAAACTTTTATATTTATTATAATATATATGTATACACACATACATACATATGTACATATATATATATTTTTATAAATATAAAAAATAATGGTAAACTTGAAATAGTATATCGGTATTGACCGGTACCAAAATATATCGTTCTACTGGTCAAACCGGTACAGCCTCCAGTACGAGATTGACTCCCCTGACTAAATAACTAAGTCCCTGATTTGACTAAGAGGTAAAAACTTGATTCTTGAGTGTCATTTGAAGATTTCTTCGTGCTATGCTTGTATGTGGTCCATGGTTATTTAACCCGCCTGCCTTCTTTTTAGGTTTGTTGTGAGGTGAGGGAGCATACCTAAGTTCTTGATTGTGGGGTACACCGCTAACACATCTAAGATGGCTCGCACTACCTACCTTTTAGAATGACTACCAAACTTTTAATGAATTTTTATATGGACGTTGATCACTTATGTATTTCATCAGCAATGAAAGGAATTATTGGGCACATTTAAGATTTATGGTGTATAAACTTGGGGAGAAAATCTACGACCACAATATTTTGTGCCACAACTCTAATTTGGTAAACAATGAGTAGTAAAGAAACAACGGTTAGTTCATGTGAAAGTAATATATAGTCAATTCCAATAATTAGCCACATAAAATAGTTATAAAAAATGATGTACTAAAGATTGTGATTATATTTTCGTTAAAACAAAATGTAATATTATTTAAAGAATCATTCACATTTTTCATTGTATACCTAAATTTTTGTACAATAAAATGGAGTAAGCAGAACAAGTTCATCCAAATATATACATTATCACTCTAAAAAAAACACATCATCATTTTCACATCTTAATTACAACTTTTTGTTCTTGTTGATAAGTATCTTAATTATCACTTATATCTATATATGCTTTATTTTCCGTACTTGTTAATAATGACTGTAAAATGCTAAGTTAGTAGCATTAGTGAACGGATAATGTTCATTTCACACGCTATCTAAACAAAACATGACTTTAAGCCACAATAATTCATGTTTTTAGTTATTTTGGAGAGTTTGTATTTGCAAAAGGTGAATATTGAATATATAGATACAACTTTCACAATTCACATTTCACAAAGCGTGCAACATATTTGATCCTTCTTGATTCAATCAATCTATTTTAGGCGATTGATGATGATTAGCAGAAAGAAACTAGGGAGAAAGAGAAAGAGAAAGAGAAAGAGAAAGAGAGAGAACCCTGACCTGACGACCACCATAACTCTGTTACCGTACGTTCTCCTATTATATTCTCTCTTTTTCACAGCTTCACTTTGGCTAACCTACAATCATGTCGTTATCAAAAGGACACATTGTATTTGCTCCGTGGAGCCCTCCTCCCTGCAGTACCACCCAGTAGAGAGCGCTTGTCTCCATCGTGACATACATGCATATATAATGTTTCCATACATGTACACATAAAATATGTAGATGATGACCATGCATATATATGAATGAATGAATGAATGAAAACGACATTGTTAATGGGTACCCTCCAAAAATAGGTATAAAAATCAACGGTCGTAGTCATAGGTTCGCAAACCCTATAAAAAAATTAATAATAATAATGATGTTCACTCACCCAAAAAGACCTCTATGATGTTCACGTACTTTGAAGAAAAAGAGAGTTTTATTAAGTTTTTGAAGCCCTACTCTCCGTGAAGTCAAAATCATGCACTCGCAGGCTTTGGAGGGACACCTGTTCCTCAAAATGTGGGTCTTACGTAGGACATTTTGGTTTCAACTTTGCAATTAAGGAAACACATGATCTGGAGCGTGAACAACACTCCCCGAAAATCACGTCCATGACCATGAATGATGTTGAGTATTTTGGCTCGGCCGACGTCCTAACATGAAAAGGGGTTTTAGGCTTAAGATCTGTTGTCTAATCTTTCGATTCATACTTAGAAAAGTTGGCTCTTCGACTGTTTGTTGGGTTATTAATGTTGGACTCTATATGCCCCTGCGAATCTAGGTGCTAATGTCTCTTGTTGATAGTAGATTCTCCTAAAATAAAAGAGATTCCAAATTAGTAGGTTTAAAGATAAAAAAGAAAGTCAATGACCTCCTTTCCCTTGCCTTCTTTTTTGGGTTCGAATCATGTGGGATGTTTTAATATTGGAGTTGGCAAAATCATTTGTCACCAAGATTTAACTCGTCACGATAAAAAGTGATTTATTCTTAAAAAGAAGTTAAATCTAATTTTGAAACTCACCTACTTTGTTTTTTTTATATATATATCTAAATCATGTTATTTGTTTACTTTCGTCTTCTTTACGTAAATTCATCGAAACACTCGTTGACTTCACGATAAACGTGATGTAGAAAGACGATTTAATCGTGGTCCAGTAAATTCTTGCAATCACGTACCATGATAGTAACATTTGGAGCCAATATACAATTCTTAGCCAATCAATTACTAGGAGTTTACTTAAAATGTGTCTGTAGCCCATGTTCCAAGCTAGAGCAAAGTTCAACTATATTATTCATTGAGGTATCTACATGAAAAGAGGATCCTTTAATCGATTGGCCTTGCCAATTTCTGCAGAGGCCCCTCCACCCAACCTACTCGGATTAGCAGCATATATTTTTCAAATAATTACACGGTAAAAAAATGGAAGGAAAACTATATTTGAAAACTCACTTAAAGAATTATCTTCCTAATAATTTAGGGTTTGTTTGTTATTTAGAATGCGTTTGGATAGGAGGCTGCGTCCACGTCTGGCCAGTTTTTTTTTTTTTTTTTTTTTTCCACACGCATGTGTCACTGCTTATTGGCCATGAACAGTGATTTTATGCAAATCTTTTTTAGAATTTTTACACATTAAAAAATTAGTTTTGTACAGTATTTTCAGTTTTCAGTTTTCAGTTTTCAGCAATAAGTTCTATCCAAACGGACTCTTAGTTATGTTGCTTATTTGATTTATATATGCAAATCTTTTTTAGTTTTTTTAAAAAAAAATTTGCTTCTCAGCTTTTTTTCTTTTTTAACCACATGATCTTTTCCAAGGAAGTACTAAGAGTTAGGCATTTTTATGAGACTCAAATTCATTGGTATTTATACGACATTTTTCTTATCTATAATCTATAATATATAAAACCAAAGTTGTTTGACTTTTATTTGTTGATCTCATAACGTTGTGCCACATAAATTTTTAAGAACTCACTCTTTATTCTAATATATATTCTTATTTCTTTTTTGACAAATATATTTTTAAATTGAATTTAAATTTTATTCTATATTTAATTAAAACCTTCATTATAATCTTGTAAACATCATATTATCTTTAAATAATAGACTATAAAATTAAATAAATAAACATAAGCATAATAAATGTATAATGGTATAATATATAGTTATGTTTAGAATAACAATTATAATAAATTACTAATAACTACCGTAATGATCAAATTTCATATTTAGACAAAAAGAATCATATTATGTTGGACTTCCTCATGTATTACATAAGTGACCGATTGGTATCTACTCTATTTTCCAAGAAAAATGAAATTTGGCAAGGACCAGAGTAGCATAAAATTGTTGTCTTCAAACATTTGGTAAGTAATTAATTAGTAAATTTATGGATTAGTAATAAGCAAAATAAGGTGACGAAAATAAGTTCATCCAAACGTAGAAATTTGGAAGGCAAGTATGTATGCATTGGCTAATAGATACCTTTGTCTAGGACTATAATTGATGGTATTGAAGGAAATTCTTTTTCAAGTTATTAGATTAAATTTACTATTTTATAACAATTTAAATTTTTGGGACAGATAGTAATTTATCATGAAATAAAGAGATATGATTAATACAAGTTACACTTTTAACTGGACCAAATGATCTACAAATTTAGCAACTCACAAACCATCAGACAGGGATTTAAAGTACAATCTCCCTAGTTGTATCTATCCAAATTCATACTCTTGGCTGCTTTTGTTGGCTCTATTGTATGAAGATTATTCTTGGTGGTTATTTCAATAAATCATTCCTTTAGTTAGCCCCAAAAAAAAGTACAATAAAGTAATTTACATGTCTTAAACTATAGTTATTTTTTTTGACAAAAACACCATTTTAGTCTCTACATTTTGGAGTTACGGTCAATTTGGTCCCTACATTTTAGTAGCAGTCAATTTAGTCCTTATTATTTTCAACTTGTAATCAATTTAGTCTCTACCGTTAACTCACTAACGAAAAATGTTTACATGGCAAACGGTCTACTTTGTTGATGCACATGTGGCTAACATAATAATATAAAAGCAATTAATTAAATATTATAAAAGCCACATCAGCATTTTAATAATAAAATAAATCCATTTCAGCCAAAAAAATATTCTGAAAAGGTTAATTAAAAGGAAAAAAAATAAAGAAAATGAATTTTTAAAAGAATCATCATTTTCTTTTATTTTCTTTAGAATTCTTGCACTTTCTTATTTTCCAAACACAATATACCCAGCAACACCCAACACCCACCAACACCACAAATATGAAATCAAATCCCAATACCGAGTGTTTAGCCAAAAAAAATCCCCATACCCAGCTGGGAAGGATAAAAAGTACGAATGGAATTTTCAATCTCCATAAATTCTTCCAAATCCATTCACTGTTTGTACTTGTGTGAATATTATGTTGAGTGCCTTCTGCAAGAAGCTGATATCCGCTTTTAACTTCAGAAACTCCCCTATTATATAGAGGCCAAATGAGCATATCTTCCCTACATTCCCTACTCTCCATTTAGCCTGTATCAGAGGGGAATTCAGACATGAGCAGATACTCTTTCAAATCCAGGAGTCTTGGGATTTGAATTGTCCCTCAAAGGGAGATAATGGGTATTTAAAGAATTAAACTTAATTTTAAATTCATTCTAGAGTGCTTATTTAGTGCTGATGTCGGTATTGGGATTTTTTTTGGCTAAACACTCGGTATTGGGATTTGATTTCATATTGTGGTGTTGCTGGGTGTTGGGTGTTGCTGGGTATATTGTGTTTGGAAAATAAGAAAGTGCAAGAATTCTAAAGAAAATAAAAGAAAGTGAGGATTCTTTTAAAACTTCATTTTCTTTATTTATTTTTTCTTTTTTTGACTCATTTTTTTTTCTTTTAATTAATCTTTTCAGGTTTTTTTTTGTCTAACATGGATTTCTTTTATTATTAAATTGGTGATGTTGCTTTTATAATATTTAATTAATTGATTTTATATTATTATGTTAGCCACATGTGCGCCAATAAGGCAGACCGTCAGCCACGTAAGCATTTTTCATTAGTGAGTTAATGGTAGGGATTAAATTGACTACAAGTTGAAAATAACAGGACCAAATTGATTGCTACTAAAATGTAGGGACTAAATTGACCGTAACTCCAAAATGTAAGGACTAACATGGTGTTTTGCCTATTTTTTTATACAATTTTTTTATAAAAAAATCTCAAATTGGTTGTGGCAGTAATTTGAAAATTTTTGGAATTTATTATTTCATTTGGGTGGATCAATTATATACATCAATGGAGGCAAATTTTCCAATGAAAAATTAAAAAAAAAAATTCGCGGTGTAGTACTACTTAATAGTTGTGAAAATTATTGAATGCTTGGTTTGAGGTCCTTTTCTAGTAGAAACTACTACATAGTAGTTTCGAAAAGTAAAAATTATTTGCAATTTTCCAATGAAAAAAAATTGAGGTGTAGTTTCAGCTAATATAATTCACAACTACCATTAAGCTTAAGAACAAATTAAAGAATTAACTTCCAATTTATCAAAAATAACAAATATTTAATGAATTATATATTTTAAAAACTATGGCCCAACGTACTAAAATTTGGATACCAAAGTTTTACTGAATATGTTTTGAGGGCCAAAGAAAGAGTAAATATTGTTTTTGATATCTTAGAACGATGTGGATTCCAATTAGCTTAACTGGTAAAGTCTCTAATGGTTAAATAAGAGATCTGAGATTAAATTTCCGCTTACACCAAAAACTGATTGGTGTCTTTAAAAACAAAAAGATATCTCAGAACGATTTTTTTAAACCATTTTATGTCCCATTTTTAGTACTGTGTTTATATATAGGATAGAACTTTCCTTCGTATTAAATTTTTTTCTCTAAATTCATACCCTTCATATATATTTTTAATTATATGTTTATTTTATAGTTATTTGCCTTATTTAAATGTTTAATATATGCGTCATGCGATTAAAATATATATGGATGATTATATGAATTTTCATGTCATGAGTTGAAACCAAAATCTTTAACTCTATTTGGAAGAAATTTTTGTCATTTTTTTTTATATACCTAATTAATCATAAATCAAAAACTTAAACTTAAGATATTTATATACATGATCTCATGATAGAATGCATAAAACAAAAAATTATGAACTTTTTTACAATCAAAATTCTATAATTAGATGGTCTATTCAATCAACAGAAAAGGAAGCATAAAGACTAAAGAGTATCCAAGCCCCACATGTTACTCAGATCTATTTGAGGCTTTTAATGGTCTACTTATGACAGCTTATAATGATTACCTTAACATAGCTATTGAAATTACATAGTCAAATTAAAATAAGAAATTAAAAAAAAAAAAAACGTAAAATCTATAAATAGTGGTTTATAGCGTGTGGTTATTATGGAGACCAATGAACTTCACACGGATTTTTTTTTTCTTTTTTAAAGCACTATAAATGATTTAAATCTCTTGTCTTTTTGTGGAAAATAATGTAACTTTTAGGAGAAAAAGCTACTGCATAGGGATGCACTCATTGTCGGGTCACAAATTCTTACGTAAATGGAGAAAATTTATAGTTCCTCAAAGTGTAAAAATCTCTCTCTCTCTCTCTCTCTCTCTCTCTCTCTCGTGTCGGTCTCTTGAGCACAATCCTTTATTTTTCTCTTACTAAGTAAAATATGAGTCATCAAAATCAAACCACACATGCTGATTGTACTCAATTGACTATATATGGAGTGTCGATTTTTGATCAATGCATTTGCTTGATTTTTTTAATAGAATTTTGATAGATTGATCAATTCTCACACAATTCTTTTTAACTAAGATTTTGCAAAACATTTTCCTAACATGCTCATTTGTCCAGACTGCTCTGACCTGTGCTAACTTGTGTGGGATAATTCATAATGTGAGGCGGTGTGGGTTGGATGGTTTGACATGCGGGGTTGAGATTTTTCTAATTCACCCATCTACAATTCTCTCTCTCTCTCTCTCTCTCTCTCTCTCTCTCTCTCTCTCTATATATATATATATATATATATATATGGATAAAAAATTTTGTTATTTTTTCTTCATTTTTTATTTGAGAGAGCGAAGAAATATTTGAAATAATATATATTAAAAAGGTCAACTAAAATACTTTATTTTATGGCCCAATTAGAGAAGGTTTAATTTTTTTTTAAGTGAGAGAAGGCCCAATTTAAGTAAATGTATATAGTACAAAATTTTCAACTTGCACAATCTGCTAATTTTTTTTTGATAAGACACAATCTGCTAATTAGTTACAACTACCTTAATTTTCAACCAATCCACCAATTTTTAAAGGTTAGTAAAAATTTATGGCTATGTTTGAACAAAAACATTGAAAATTTGAAAAAAAAAAAAGAATATACATTGAAAATTTGGAATGTGGTAATCTTGTTAGATATTACTTTTGCCATAGTATTGCCTTTAGGGTATGCGATGTTCTTGAGCTTTTCTAGCAAAGTTATTATTTTTTAGACTAAAATTTTGGAACAATTGTTAAATATAATCAACCAAAGAGAGTTTTATTATATATTAATAAAGCTTATTTCTAAAACTTCCAATTGAATAGTTTATGTGTTTACTTACCCGATTGTGTACTAAATTAGATTGGTAGTAGATGCTTAACAATATTGGTGGACAAACCCTAATGCCCTAGTGATTTTAATTGTTGAATTTACCAAACTTTAATTTTCCTAAGTTTAATAATATTTTTCTACATATTATTGGTGCTTTTGACGTGTTCTTGTTTTCCTTTTCATAGTGGAATGATAACTTTAACTACACTACAATTTCCGTTACAAACTTGGACGACATCAGCCATGCTATACTTGCAACTTGGCCAAGGAAAAAAAAGCTTGACATAGCCAAGCTAGCCTTGGTGGGAAAACGACGAAACATCCATTAACTCCTTATATGGAAAGACATTTACAACCCAACTAACCACCGAGTTTTTTGGGATATCACCATTTTTGTAGGATGTGATCTATAATGAAGAAAAGAGCGCCATGATTTGAATTTCAAATCTCAAGCTTGAATGGCCAAATATGATTCTATCCCCAAAAGTGAGCATAAAGGGAGACTATCTCTATAGAGAAAGGTAGGAAAAATTTAGATCTTATTCCACACAAAAGAGTTCTTCAGATAGAAACCCTATTGACTTAAGCACTGGAGAGCCCCCTGTTGGTTCACTGGAGACGACTCTAGGTATTTTTCTTTTTCTTTAACATGTATTCATAGATCAAGTCAAAATTGTGATCAACTTAATCATCAACTATAGAATTTTAGTTTGAGATTTAGATAGTTGCAAATAATAACTTTAAAGTTTATTGGAATTTTTAAAATAACTTTATTGTTAATTCAAATTGGGAAATTAATATTAGAAATTTCTAAAATTACTACTTTATACAATTTTTGGATGGGAAGAAATATGAGGTCAGGAATTAGTTTTGGTTTGATTGGATGAGAGAAAAAGGGTTGATTTGGAGTGATATTTTCCATGTGGCCTAGCCTTTTGCTAATAGCCCAAATTGGGTGGAAAGGGAGCAAAAGGGAGAGTGATGCATGATAAATTTTGACTTTTATATCTTAAAATTACTAATATGCCCCTCATAAGTCAAAAATGTTTTACTATATAATTTTCCTGAGGGCCACAAATGTAGAAACACATAATTTTTCTGTTCTTTTCTTTTTGCAAACCAAACAAAAGATAAGACAGAATATTAATATATATATTTTCTTTTATTTCCTTTCATATATCCAAACACACACCAAAAGAAATATTTCTCAATTCTCTTTCACTTTCCTTCCTCTTTTACTCTGTCTTCCCTTTCCTGCAACTATAATCAAACATAGAAATTCCAGCTTAAAATCCTTCTGTCTAGACAGATATAGCATAAACTCTTGATCTTACTAAATTCCGGTGCGTTTAGAATTTCAAATCTCATATTAGAGTTGTTTGTTTGGCCATATATTTAATTTTAAGAGATGAAAGTAGCTAGCTAGCAACTGAGCCATTTTAAGTACACGAGAGGACAAGTAATTAAAAACCATTCATGTGAGTTTTATGATTTGTAAGCTACGTACGTTGTCTATGTTTTTAAGGTATACTGAGACTTGTATCACAACCAACATAGTAATGTACTTCCGGGCATGTATCTAATTGTCATAACTGTGAGTTTTAAAAACTCAACTCTCAATGTTGTCAATGGACCACATGAACTTATTATTCTGCTGTAGAGTAGAAGGAAATCGATTAAGTTTTCAACTTGCTTTATAGCATATAATCAACTATAAGCATTTCATGAAATTTCTTGGCCCTGTTTTTTTTTTGCCTTGTCTTATCCAAACAATTATTAAGTCTTAAATGATTTTGTGTCTACATTTTTTAATATAACAATTAACTCTAGATTCACAAATTTTTTTACAATGGAAAATAAAAAGTGATATTAGTGGTAGGTTGAGATAAACATTAGTATGTAAAAACTTATCAACTCAACAAATGAGAAATTTGTTGTGTTTGTACAATTACTTCTAATGTAAACCTACTTTTGTAGTTTGTGTTAACTATACCATCTTCTATAAAAGATGAAGTAATGTTATAAACATAACAAATTTTACAATAGTTGAGTTGATATGTTTTATTGGTTTTCATCTAGACCCCAATTAACATCGTTTTATTATTTACCGTTAACCACTTACTATTTCGATAGTTATGATATATTTTGTAAAAATTCAAAAGTTTTATTGATTATTGCACACCATCCATGTGTCTTTGTGTTGTGATTGTCTAGTTGAGCACCATTTGAAATGTTATGTGAAAAAGTTGGTATTTTTTTTGTAAGCATAACACTTCTTTTTGGGTAAACGCAAAAACTTTTTTTTTTTTTTTAATCTCAATATATATTTAAATAATATAGTTGATATATATATTGTAAGTGCACAATTACACCTGGACCCAAAGACTATTATGGGCTCAAGCCCAATGAGCCTTAAACAATGAAATTTGTAGAGTGTGGGCTTGAAATTTAGATTAGAAGTACGGAGAACTTGATAACAGACTATGGTGTGCAAACACTTGTAAATAATGAATGATAATTGCAGATGGATCTCCTCGGACGTGAGCCGAGGACTACTGCTATATTATTTCTCTTTCTTTCTTAAAGATTGCAATTCTTAATTTCTTTCTTAGTTATAGACTGATCCCCCTTTCTTTGGCCTTCACCCCCCTTAAATACTTATTTTCCTGATGTTTTATCCACGTGTTGCTCAAACCCCCTCCCCTCTAGATATTTCTTTCCTTAGTGCCTTTGAATAGTGACCAGAAGTTTCAGTTCTACTGTTCAGGGGTCACTTCCCCATTAATGCGGCCAAGGAGGTAGGTGCAGAGTCTTTAATGCGGAGGTGGCAGCCTTTGCTCTTGATATTTTTCTAACACCGGTGTGTCTAGAAGGTTCAGGGTTTCTCCCTTTTAACCAACAGTCTTTCCGGAATTCTGCCTTGACCTTCGTAGTGAATCTCTGTGTTCTCTTGGGTCTGTCCGAGGAGAAACTGACCCTCGGATGTGTCCTCGGACCCTCGGCGTATGGGCCGATTCGCAGTACTAACAAATTCTTAGCTCAAGAACGGATCGGCCCTCCTTACTAGAGCCCAAAGGCCCAAATGCCCACTTGGGTCCTTTTACTCTCCACATATATATATATATATATATATATATATATATATATATATATATATATATTTCTAGAAATAAACTGTTTTTTAGTTTTTGTCACACATCAACATAAAAATTATCAAAAGCTATATATCTTCGTAAACATTATACAAATAACCTTTTTAAGGAAAATTGCTTTAGCCATCCTAACGCACTCTATAGTTTATTAAGGATGGTTGGGATTAGGATGACACGGTAGAGAGTAGCGCGTGTGAGGTAATCTTTTTATCTCTTAAAGCAGAATCTTTGTTTTCCTTATGGGTGAGAGTGTATGCACCATATATCTAGTATGTGTAATAAATGATAGTCATCAAACACATGTACTCCTAGTCCCCCACCATAATCATAAAATATGGAGTGTAACTAAAATATACTTAGTTTTCACTTTCAAGTGGTAAAAAAATACTTCCTCAAAAAAAAAAAATGTAAAAAAAAAAATTATGTAATTCTAGGACCACAATTAAAACTCTAATTTTATTACAATTTGTTAATGTGATAAGTTGTAAATATTAGAATTGTTATTTTTATTCCACTCGACTTGTCATAGGAATAGCAAAAATTGTATCATTTGGGGTCTGTTTGGATACTGTTTATTTTGCTGAAACTGAAAACTTATTGCTGAAAGAATTATAGATAAAAGTAAAAGTCAGTTGAAATAGTATAATATACTCCCTGAATAGTACTAAAAAGTGTAGTAGGATTCATAAATAATAGCAAAAATAAGTTGAATAATAAAATAATTTTAATTTTTCATTCTTATTCAAACTCACGCTTATTGTATGTTTAGATTGAGAGTCTACCAGGAGACGTGCGCATCTGTGTTTTTTTTTTTGTGGATCTATGCACTATTTACGGAACTCACAAATCTCTTTTTTTAATAAAATTTTTATTAAAACTAAATTTCAAAATACTATTTACATATTTAAAAATTATTTTATTGCAATATTTTCAGTTTTCAACTTTTTAATGATAAACGATATCCAACCCTTATTGTTCTATCTTTAAAATAAAAATGGAAGTGAATTATATTGGTTGATAATATTGTATTAAAAGAGAGAGAGGAAGGATGGGGCTCACTAAAAAAGCGAAGGCTAGCGCTCTCACAAGTCGCTGTCAGTCATAAATTAGGGAAAGCGAAGAGAGAGAGCTATAGAGAATTGAGTCCACCCCACCATAGTCCATGCCACACCGAGCGGGAAAAATAAATATTATATACTAATAAATAAAATAAAATAAAAAAGAAAAAAGAAAAAGTAAAAAAGCTTTCTCTTTCACACATACTGTTACTGTGTCACAGACAACGCAATACACACTTTTCTCTCTATCTAACCTCATTTCCATTTCAATTCCAACCTTTCTTTCTCTTTCTCTCTCTCTTTGTCTTCTCCAATCTTCTTCCTTAATCACCCATCACCCACTTCTCTTCTAATCTACATCTCTCTCTCTCTCTCTCTCTTTGTGAAAGTCTTTTCCTTTCCTTTTTTTGATTTCAACATGTAGAATCTTTTAGTTATTTTTTTTTTTCTTTCGTCTTCAAGTTTCAACGTTGTCTTAGTGCTTTGTTTTGTTTCAATTCTTCATCGTTTTAGGTAAAGAGTTTACACAAAAGCATGGCGTTTTCTGTTGAGGGCTTCTCGATCCGGTAACTTTGTTCTTCAAACTCAAACTCTAAACTCAAAACTCAAACTCTTTCTTATTATTATCGTGATTTAATGCTTTCAAAATCTTTGTTTAATTACTTGGGTACTTTCACTTCTAACGTGTTTAAGATTTTATGTTCCCTATAGAGAGTACACTGCGAAGATGAGGACCGTTGACGTGGTCAAGTGCTGGCCTTTCGCCAAAAGCTCAGAGATTAACGTTGGTGGTGGTGGTGATGAAGATAAAGATAAAAGCAAAGAAGACGATATCATCAAGGCCTCGCTTCCTCCTATCACTGTCGCCAAGTTTCGCTGGTGGTCCCAGGAGCTTCAAAGTGTTAAATCCAATCAAACCCATCAACAGATAGCGAGGATTCAAGGAGAACAACATGGATTTCCAACGAAAGAGAGTGAATTTGGTGAGAAAAACTCGGAGGAGAAAGCAGTGCTGTCAGAAGAAGTGGCTGCTGAGGAGAAATTGGAGATGGTTTGCCCGGTTTGCCGTCTGTTTACTGCGGCAACTGTGAATGCTGTGAATGCCCATATAGATAGTTGCCTTGCACAGGCTTCCAAAGAAGAGCGTCGCCAAATGAGGAAGGCTAAAGCTACTAAGAAGAGGTCCATTGCTGAGATTTTTGCTGTAGCGCCTCAGATCGAAGCAGTGGATGTTGATGATGATGATGATGAAGAAGATAGTAGTGGTGGAGAGGCCAAGTTAGGTAGTTTCCAGTTTTCAGCTGGGGATTATGTTGTTTCAACGTTTAAGGGTAAGAAGAAAGTGAAAATGATGAAGAAGAAGAAGAAGAACAAGAATAGGAAGATAAAGAAAAGGGTTTTGGAAGAGAATGGTGTGGCAATTGAGAACAGGTTGAAGAAGAACAAGAGGAAGTTGATGATGAAGAAGAAAAAGAAGAAGGCTTTGAAAGATGGGTCAATTGCAACCAAGGTTAGTGATTTATATCATGAAATATTGTCGATTTGCAATAGTAATCTTTGTGATTTTGTGTTTGTTTTTGGGTTCTTTGTAGTAATTGTAGTATGTTCATTTTGGATATATAGTATTGGTAGCTAGTTTGTATCATAAAATCATGAATAGGTTTTTTTTTTTTTTTTTTTTGCCGAATAAAATCATGAATAGGTTCTCGATTACTCGTACTGTGGACTTGTGAATTTTGGGTTGTTTTCTTATGCTACATACTCCATTGGGTATTTGCTCTTTTTACTTTTCTGCTTGATATTATTGCTGAAAAAGCTGGTTAATCACTGCAATACGATTGAGAAGGAGAGCAGTGACCTTGTAATTGTACTTGTTATGTGAACTAGGCGGCAATGAGCTAGGCTGATCAGTAAGTATAAAGAGAATAAGTCAAAAAACTAGGAATGGGGGTTCTCATGTTTGGGAAGGATTCAGAACCTTACGGAGTTGAGGGTGGGGTGTGGTGTGGTGCTCCAGCTGTACAGTACGGGTTGGGCAGTGAAGGCTTTTATAATGGTGGAAGAGTTTTTGTCCTCGGTTTATCAAGGGGTATCCTTGATTAATGATGCTGCTTTTTCCACTGTTGCAATAATAATTTTTTGGAAGATAATCATTTGGCCCTTTGGGGCCGCACTGATTTTTTGATTTGATGGCTAATATTTGATCATGAAGATTGGTGGAAATATGAATGGGAAAGATGGCCTTGAAGAGGGCAATGTTCATATATATGACTAGTTGGATGTCTTTTCTTTATGTAATAATTTGAAGGGACTGTTTACAAGGTTTAAGGGGTTGGAGATAACGATACTAGTGGTGTCTATTGTGAAATGGGGTTGATGATATGCTAGTCCAGATGATCACTGCATCGGAATATTGTGAATCAGAATGCTATACATCATTATCACATGGACTTTATCTAGTGAACTGGGGCTTATGTCAACTTCATTGCTTATTTTATAAAATGGAAAAAGAGTTTCTTATGGTATGATGTTAGAGCAAGTTAAGGGGCGTTTGTTTTTGCATTCTGGGGCCTGATATTGGATGTAAGGATCTTGTCTGCATCTTGGCCAGATGGATTGAAGAAATGATGTTCAAGACTGATTACATGTCAATTGAAAAGATGACTACTATCTCCATTATGATAATCTTGCTAGGGAGCTATATGGCCTATTGCTGTTGTTGATCTAATGGTATTGGAAACTACTGGATCTCAATTGCTGTAATCAACGTGTTCTTTACTTATTTTATGTGACTTCCTGTGAGTTAAGGACTTTTGCTAAGAATATTGAAAGTTTCTTGCTCTATATAGGCCAAGGCTTCTTGTCCATGGATTACACCTCGTGAATTTGAATAAATTCTATACTTTGGATCAGAGTGAATGATTAGAGAATAATGCTGCTTTAGATGCTGATAATTTTGATTTTTGAGATGAAATGTGTTGCTCAAGAACTGCATCAGTGGAAAGTCTGCATTGGATTATACGCTTCAAACTGGTTTTGGAATATTGGATCTTACCTGTTAAATATAACTAGTTTAGAAAATTGTTAAATTCTGTATGGAAAATAAAATTGACTTTGACACCAAATTTGTTATCAGGCCGATTATAATTTGTTAGTAAAAATCATCAGATAGCTATGAAAAGTTTTGTAGTTCTGGCCTGAAATTTATGCATATTTAGAGCTTAAAGAGCCAAGAAATAGGATTGAAGTTAAGGTGTAGGACTAGGATCTTTTTAATTTGGTTCTTGAAAAAGTCACCTAGATTCTTAGAAATGGTGGAGTATCAATCTATAGAACCTTTGCTAGTTGCATGACAAAGAAATCCACAATAATGTGGATATTCCTCGCATGTTGGGTGGTCATTTTCATTATGACCTTGGATTTGTTTGTGTTAGATTTTAATCTTCTTTCAATTATTTTACTTATCAGGGAAAAAAAAATTTTCTTTTGGATTTTTCTTGGGCCTTCTGTATTTTATTTCATCAGTTCATATGAATTTGTTTATTATAATTCTTGACATGCTGTTGAAGAGGTTAACTAGGAGTAATCCACAAAGACAACGTTTAGAGGGGACAGTTTAAGCTTTTGTATGCATTTTCTTCTTGATGCCTCTTTTTATCCAGTTGTATAATTTATTTACTGTCTATGTTTGTCTAGTTTAGTTCTAAACCATTTCATTCATCATTTGCATTTAACCTCAATTCTAAAATTTTTCGAATGTTCTTGTCTTTACACCTAGAGTAATCTGTAGAGCTGAATCCCATGATATTAGGAATATCTTTTTATGTTAAGAAATGCTATTGGGAACTAATAGGCAGTCATAAAAATAATTTTATCTTTACTGCACATCTTTGCTTTAAAGTAGAATTCTAGTTAAGCAATCTAATGAGACAACATAAATCACCTGTTTAATCTCACAATAGTTTCAGATTTTGATTCCCATATTGTGGTCAGATATAATTCTGCTAACTTTTGCAACATACCAGCAGAATGGTTTTGAGTATATTCATAGTATATTACCATCAATAAATGCAACGTTATGCTGCGTTGAATGAACATATCCGTTAACAACAGTATTATGTATATGACAATATCTTTGTTCAAGTTCGTAAAGCTCATTTGTCACAACTATGCAATTGTCAATGTAACTGTTTCCTTATGTTTTAAATATGTTGGAAAATGCTTGGGGTAAAAAAAATGGTGAATGTAAGAATTACAAATATCATTGAGCTAGTTGCCTATATATAATTTTATAAAAAAGGATGAGTTTTTTTTTTTTTTTTGGGTGGAAAGGCATCCTTGTAGCTCAATTGGCATCTCTTGTGTTTCTAATGAAGACAATCTAGGGTTCAAATCTCCTTACCCCCATTGTAACTATCGAAAAAAAAAGCATCAACTGAAATAGTTTCAAGGTGCACACCTTGCTTGACTTTTTTCAGGCCTGATGCTCAATATGCAGAAGTCATAAGATTCTTTGAAAATTCAACTGTGGGTTTTCTTCTGAATCATGAAGAGATGAGAAATAAATACTTTCCGCAAAGCTCTTTACAATGACTTGAATTTGGAGATTTTTCAAGGATTGTAAGCAAACTGTACTGGATATTTGCCCCTTCCAGAATCTCTTCATATATCTGTATCTCCTAAGGAGCTCTATATGAGCAACCTCCTTAAACAAACTTCATCTAGGGGGCAGAAAGACATATGTCGATTAACTGCCTAGCTTCAAAGTCATTCAAATATTTCAAAGTTTTAGTCATTTTCCAAGACATGAGCAACTAAAACTTTTTTCTTCAAATTCTATCCGTTTTTGAATGATTGACATTTGACTATCTTTTCCATGTATTCCATTGTTGTAGATCATATGTTTGCTCTCAACAAAAGGAAATATTATATGTTTGCTCTACATCTTTGCCATGATTCCAAAAATATGAATTTTATGTTAAAAGTGTACATTTTTGTTCTTTTGGCCAATTTTAGCAAGCCAAATGCTAGGCACTTAATTGTCTCCTAGAAAATTTTTAATTCAAACCCTGCTCATACACTTTTCTCTAAAAAGCCTTAAATAATCATCATAACTGAGATGATATATGATTCAAATTTCAGGATTCAACTTAGTTTACTTTGAAGTATATGTTTCCTCCTTTATCTGTAACATTTTATGATATGTTTGTTGTTTTAACTTCTCTACAATTACTACTATATGGTGTTTCTTTAAATCCTTAGTTCACCCATAACCCAATCTACAAGAATCCTAATCCCAATCTTTAATTTGTAGTGCTGAAATTGCAAGCTTGGTATATGGCAATTACCTTGATGAATTTTCCTTAATGCTAATCCTTTTATAAAAATACTTCCCTTTTATGGTTTTTTCTTCTCTTTTTATTTGTCAAAAGAATGGAGTCCTTTTTTGTTGCAATGCTGACAGTGCTAAACTAAATTTTGAGTTCAAATGTTATTCTTTAGCTCTTTGACATCACTTTATAAGTGCCAATGTCATATTCTCTGTCTATTTCCCTTTTTCTTCATCTTCCTTTCCTGTTCATAATCCTTCTATTTGCCTTCCTCAATTGATCCCGTTTTCTTCATCAGCCACTCTTCAGGAAACCTTTACAACTATATAGTTGTCAATGGCTGAATGCTGCTAAGCCTTTTTCCTTGCCTGCAGATCCATCTTTAGCTCATCCTCAACCTGTCTCTAATGTTTCTCCTACCAAGGTATCATTTCCACCTATTCTGCCCCCATACTTAAATTCTCTACCCATTGCATTGCACAAAGTTAAGCATGGATGTATTTCTCACCCAATAATTTGTTTCATATGAACACTTGTCCTCTTCTCTCTGTGCTTTCACTGCCTTTGTTTCTTCTGTGATTGTTCCTAAGTCTGTTAAGGAGGCCTTGTTCATTTTTTAATTTGGAAAAAAATGGGAAGTAGAGATGTTATCATTTCACCATAATGGCACTTAGGATTTTGTTCCTCTTCCATCTGGAAAGTATATACGGTTGGCTGTTGTTGGGTGCACACTGAAATACTTACCTGATGGGTCTATTGAGTGCTTGAAGGCTTGTCTTGTGACAAAGGGGTATACCTAGAGCAACGACATTGAATATTCTGAAACCTTTTCACCGATTGCTAAGATTGCCTTTGTTTGAGTTTTCATATCCCTAGCTGCGAATCTTGGTTGGCAGTTATACCCAAAAAAAAAAAGAAAAAGATAATCTTGGTTGGATGTTATTTTAGTTAGATGTGGACAATGCGTTTTTAGACAGTAAATTATGTGATGCAGTCTAAGTAGAGTAACGAAATATGCTGTTTAGACCCCTAACATGACTTATGACCAATAATAATGATTTGTTCAATAAATAAATTGGGTAGTCAGTTAATCACCATTCAAGCATAATATGGAAAACAACAAATCACATCAACCATAAACAGCGTTTATGGTTGATTCACACATAGACTACTGGCATATGTACTCAGAGTGAAAACTCAAATGGTAAAAACACTTCGGAGCCAAGCTGAACTCATCAAATCCACTATGAAGATTGTTTCTATATAGACTCGTTAGGGATTTAGGCCCTGGTTGTGCCAAATTTATCTAATTTTAAACCAAGTCAATTATTAGTCCAATTATGTGCTGGTTCTCAATTGGTTTATTCAAACATGAAACACCATACCATACAAAATAATTCACATAAAGACAACGATATGGTGACCCAAAGAAAATCATTAGAACAACTTATCCCACAGTAAAAACCACTAGGAGGGTTTAACCTAACAATCCCAAGGTAAACAAAATCCACTATGAATAGAATGGAAGTTTATATAATAGACTTAACCTTAAATCTACTACTCATTCATTCAGTACTTACTAATGTGACCCCACGCAACTTGGAATTAAATGCACTCAAGACACACTAAGATTCCTAAGATTGGTTACACAAGGTCACACTTTGCCAACATAGTCCTATGGACTGAACAAGACTAACTTATTAAACCTCTTGTAAAAGTAGACACTGTATCTGAGGTCCCCACTCCTACTGCAATTGTTGAACTAGCCTTTAGCCTTCACAGTGATTTGGTGCAGTAAGCCGATCACCGACCGCCAAACCAATGACTTGGTTACTTCAAAGCGACTTTAAGATTTTGGTGTTGCCTTTTTGGTTTCAGTGGCGCTTCCAATACACTCTAGGTGATCTTTGGAACTCTCAACCTCTCAAAGATGATCAATGGGAGAGGCTTGGAAGACAAAGAATGCTGTCTAATGGTTTTTTTTTTTTTTGGTAGCTGGCTTCCATCTCACAAACTTAGGGTTGGTATAGGGTTTTTATATAAGCAGGGTTTGGGCTAGTGATGGCTACACAAATGACTTTAAAAGAAAATCTCAAAATTTCCTTAACATGGTATCGTTTGATCAAGTCTACTGAGATTTTCTGTCTGATTTTCAATCTCACATGATCGAGCCTTCATTTCTCACATGACTGAGCTTGTCATTTTGCACAGTGAACAGAAGTTTCGATCTCAGCCTTTTCAACCTTCAGGCTTCATTACCACTATTTAGTATCAAAACCCAACAATACAGATAAATTTGTCATGGCATTAACCAATGCTTAAAAATCTTGACTAGTAACAACCTGGGTTTGTTGCTCAAGAGTATGGGAAGGTTTGTAGACTGTGCAAACCTTGTGTAAGTGATACTAGCCATCCATATAATTTCATTCTGCATGAATATTTGAAATCATCTGGGAGCAACTATTATTGGCATGGCATGGGCATGGGCATGTATGGGAAACATGTTTGAATTGAATCATATGCACAGTGCAGAGAGAAGTAAATATGCATTCGAATATGTTTTGGGATATGTTTGAAAGTGAGGAACAAATGCATTCATGGCATTACTCCATTTTGAATGCATCATTTTTCATCTGATATCCCTCTGTCCTATAATCTTGGGTACATAATAGAAGTAACATGAAGATGTGCACACTTTGCATGCATCCATCTGACACCTAGACCACATCTACATGCAGCCTTGCATTCAAGCCTTTGGTAATTCTGTTATGTCCAGAAGCATCACAACGCTCACCGTCTAGCTGCATCAATGTGTATATTAAAATATTATTAAAGCACTGATTGCAGCAATTTTTTTTTATGCTTCTAATAAAACTAATACCATCCCATACTTGTGACTCTGAGTATTTTTCAACCTTATGATTTCAAAAGATAAATGTCATTGGCAAAAACTAAAAAAGTTATTTTTAAAGCTCCAATATTTTAATTTAGTGTTCTTCCAGGATCCGTAGATGCTATTTTCTGAGCCTGCCGCCCATCCCTGTATGATACTCCTAAGCATAGGGAACATTTAGTACCTTTGACTCCTTTATGGTAAAAGTGGGTGTTATAATGAAAGGGCTAGAACTTAGTCATCAACTTACCATGATATTGTAAACTAGTTTATTCTACCCATTAAACCATGTATAGTTCAAAAGCGTTGTCATTTTCAAAACCTTGTATGACATGATGTTACGGGTTTCCTGTTCTTCTCAGGAGAATCTGCTTGAGCTCAAACTGCATCCTCCAGTCGAGTTAACTGGAAAACTGAAAGGTTCATTGTGTAATAAGAGGTTTCAAGAGGGCATTTTGGATGCTTCTGCTGCCATACAAGGAAAAAAACCAAGTCTGAAATGCTTATCTACACAAAAGAAGCTGAAAGTTGTTCAGACATCCAAATTGATTGCAAAGCAGCACAAGCCGGCTATTCCTGTTCGCAGCATTCTCAAAAACCATAAAAAGGTTGTTTCAGGGTTTAATCCTGAAATTTACAACTTGCATTGTGGTAGTCTAGTGAATCATTCTGCTATCCAACGGTCTGATAGGCATGTTAGGTTCTCAGACAAGGATGATATACTTGGTCCAAGGAAGAAGAATCTTTCAGATGCCTCTGAGCACAGCATTGGCAACCTATTTTCAGATACTTTTTCTGCTTCACCAGGGAAGGACCAGTCCAGTGAATGTGATAAAGAAGTAGCCACTATGGAGATAGATGGAACTGATGATGATGATGTTTGTGTTAGTACAGATAACAGAACTGAGCCTCAACCTATAGCAGGGAAGAAACAGTTACTCAATACTCATGATCATGATGATAACCCATGTTTTTTGAGGCCAGATATTACTTGTCAAGACAAAATAAATCATTTTCCAGAGAAATCAGCGACTCTGAGTCAAATTGCAATTCATGATGATAATAGGCATATGCTTGATCATTCGACTGTGTCACATAAACCTGCATATGGTGGCAATCCTAGACTCATTTCTGCACTGGAAGAAAGGCATAATCCTCATGTAAATGCTCAGGTAGGTGATAATGTTATCAGAGCTTTCAATGATAGTGGAAAATCGATTGATCATTTTGCAGATTCTATCCATGGAGCTGCTGCAATGAATTCATTGGAAAATACACGGGCTTCTTCACAGCCTTCATCATCTTGCTTTGTTTTAGATGAAAATGCAAATAGGACACTTCCATTTGTGTCACAATCTGCTACAGAGAATTATAATGGATGTACTCTCAATTACAGACCATTTTGTCATGTGTCTCCAACAGAGTTGATGAGTAGCATCTATCCATTTCCGGAGTGGAAGCATAGAGCAGTTTCGTATAAAGAAAAGTCCATGGATGAAGGATTTTTTGGCTTGCCTCTTAATTCACAAGGTGAGTTAATACAATTTAGCTCAAGTGGGAGAGGTGGCTTGGACCAGCTGAGGCTACCCAGTACAATAACTGGTTCTTCCAGTTGCGTACCTGTGCACAATCTTGTCCTGCCGCAAAGTTCTGGGGATTATTTTAGTGTGAAGAAGAGACATTTTGTTGAGAGAGAACATCCAAAAGATTCGTTAAACTTGTTTCCTTCGCAGAATTATGTTACGGAGATCCCTAAAGGACATTTACCAGCTAGGTTAGGTGTCACTGAATTAGAAGGTGCCGGAAGATCAGATGCTTGCTGGCGTAATTCTGAGAGGGGGAACAACCACTCTGTCCATCTGCTTGATTCAAACCTGAACCTGTCTGATGTTTCTTTCAAAGGATGCTGGCAATACAATCAGGTGCAGAACCAAAATGCTAATGGGATTATTCATCATAAGGAAAATTCAGATAAAATCTTGCGAAATTCTACCCAACCAACAATGCGGCTGATGGGAAAAGATGTAGCAGTTGGTAGAAGTAGTAAAGAGATTCAAGGATTTGAGGATGGGAAGGTGTGGACTGATAAGGAAATCATCACGGAAGATCGTCGTGCACATGCTTCCCTGGAAAAATCAATTATGGAGAGAAATTTTCTGCAGGACTGGATGTTACACCCTGCATCAGCAAAATCGAAGGACGCTCAGCCATTAGAAATTCAATGCAATCACACGTCACAGAGCAATTTACTGATGAAAGCTCCAGAACCTAGGTTTTCTAACCCATTCCTCAATTGGCAATCTAATGTGGTTCATCGAAATGGCAGCCTTACCATCAATGAAAACCGTAGTAATGAAGTACATTCCTTTGTTCATTCACCTGCTTCATCAGCAATGTTTAGTGGTGCAGCTGGCTTCCAGGAGCCCTATATTTCTGAAGCTGAAACTCTAAGAGTCAATTCTCAGTTACCACTAATATCTACCC
Source organism: Castanea sativa (assembly GCF_040712315.1). Lineage (NCBI taxonomy): Eukaryota > Viridiplantae > Streptophyta > Magnoliopsida > Fagales > Fagaceae > Castanea > Castanea sativa. The sequence continues at coordinate 62,149,010 of NC_134018.1, read as the reverse complement.
ATCACATTAACTGTCAGCATATGCCTTGGAGTCCTGTTGAACTCAATCACAAACAGAGTCTACCTCATGCTACAAAATCAGCCTTCAACTTTCCTTTCTTGCACCCAGATTGTAGAGAAAATGTCCAACCCTCTTGGTTTCAGGGATCCTCAACGAGCCTGCCCCCATGGTTATTGCATGCACAACCGGATAAACCACTAGTTACCTCCCCTCAACCTTTTTCTGATGTGGGTGGTAAATACTTTCCCCAACTTATGTCTGGAACTAATTTTTTTCCTACCCCACCTGTGAATCATTTACCAGAAGTTTCTTATCATTACAATCCCATAAACTCTTACTCACACATGAGGAATTCACTTGGTGCAGCATCTATGTTTCACCCTCCACTTGTTTCTGGAGTTAATTCAACTTCTTCTGTCAACATGGGCTACAGGAACAGAATCAAGTTCAAAGATACAGTGAAGTCAAAAGCTTTTGCTATCAAAGACCCTCTTCCTTGCAAGAAAACCAAGAGGCCGGCAGCTAAAGTAGATCATTCAACAAAGCCCACCAGGGTACCTAATTTAGAGATGCCAAAAGATTTAGATGCTGAGACAGGGTTGACAAGAGAAAACTTTAGTGGTGACATTCAAGGTAATGCAGGAATAGTTGAACTCAACCGAAGCAAGGATAAAGCAATCAGGGTATCATTTTTCCCACATGAGAGTGAAAATGATGGGCTTAAAACTTCATCTGGCCCTGATCCTTCCAAAGTGGATAATGCCGCAAGATTAGGTCCTGTTAAACTAAGTGCTGGAGCAAAACACATCCTGAAGCCTAGTCAAGCTATGGATCAAGATAACTCTAGGCTGATCCATTCAACCATCCCTTTTGCTATGCCAACAGATTGTGGTAGTGTACCAGAGTCTCAGAAGAAATTAACAGAGATTTACAAGTTCTAGAAGTAAGTCTTACTATATTATATAAATTTCTCAGGCTTCCTTTTTGTCCACCATGCTTCATCCACTCTGCATTTTGTGAATTTTACAGGATTTCCTCCGAGTCAAAGATACAAGGTTGCTAGATCTTCATTTTTTACTACTTTTGGGTTGCTAAATTCAAAGGACATGTAGTACTTTCAGGTTCAGGTATTTGCATGTGCAGCACTAGCTCCAATGGGGGTTGAATGATGTAACCATGGTTTGGAATCCACTTACAAAAGATCAGCTGCTAGATTATGCTTTTGATATATGCTTTTTAATCGGTTGTTCGCCAGGTGTCATCTATATAGTGGTTTAATACTTCTCTAATGAATTATTATGTAATCTGGAGGACTTATTTTATCTTGTTTTATAAAATTTTCGTTCTGTTGCTGAAAATGTTGGTGTGATAATTATTTCTTGAACGTTGAATTTTGAATTTAAGGGAAAAACGTTTTGCCGATGTGATGTTAATTTTGTGAAAGTTCTTCTACAGTTCAGTAATGAGTAAGTGTAAGATGGTGTACGTTTTTTCTTCAATGATGTAATTATGACTCTTTGAGCACCAGACTAACGTTGGGAATATATTATTTATTTGTCAATTAGCAAATATTATGAGAGTTTTTAATGGAATGTAAAATGTTTTGTTTTATTTTATTTTATTTTTTAATAAGAGGAATGGAAAAGAAAAACATAAAATGTTTTACAGTACCATTCCTTTTTTTTTTTTGTCCTTTATTCTTTTGGCAAAAATACAAATTGCATCATTTAAGTTTGGGTGAATTGATATTTTCATCTATAAAAGTTTCATTTTTGTCATTGAAGTTTATGCATTTGGTTCCAGTGTTTGATCATTTTGTTTATTCCCTTAAAAATTTGTTGTTAAATTACTTACAAAAACTCTCTCTCTCTCTCTCTCTCTTATATATATATATATATTGTTAAGCCCTACTTAGGAAGTTAGGGCCAAAAGAGCATCCATATATATGGGCAATTCACTAGTGAAACCTTTGTCCTAAGTTTTGTTGTAGGAGCTCATAAACACATTATTACTTAAAAACTCTTTCTCTCTCTCTCTGGTGCCCTTGTCTCTTCCCTCTCTAAACCCATGAAAGCTACAAACAAGAACATCATTCTCCTCACCCTCAACAGCAACTACACTCTCTCCAAACCCTGCAACCTCGTTGTAAGCCTCATCTACTTCACTTGCACCTTCCATGAGATGGACAAGAACGCTGCCAAGATCAAGCTCTTCCACACTTACCACAATACTCATGTTGGCAACCATGTTAAAATCCTCTTCGTTGGCTTCTTTTCTTGCAAGAGCCTCTGTGTCAATATGAGGGTTTTGGCTACAAAGATTCAGGACATTGTCAATCCATTTGAATCATACTTTGTTGTCTTTTGCGATTTGAAGCAATGAACTTTGGTTCATTTGAATTGGAATTTGTGTGTTATGTGTGGGGACCCAAAAGTCCAAGAGACCTCTTAAGTGAGGTCAGGTGAGGGAGAACCAAACACTAAGTCCCTCATTGACTAAATGGGAAGAGGTCATGCATCTTATATGGAAGCTTTAGACTCTAATTGGTAAGAGGTATTTTCTCCCGATGCTATATATCACGTAAGGAATAATAAAACCGTATAGATTGTGCGCCCAAAGTAGAGAATATCAAGCTTGTTGGGAGTTGTTGCGTGAGCGTGTCAATATGTGTTTTAGTAATAGTTGTTTTCTACTATTGAGATAAATTGATAATAATTTTATTTCTTTCTTTGTTTTCTAGTTTGATTTGTTTAGTATTTATTTGGCAATATGCCTCCTCCCAAATAGATTGGGTAATAAAACTCTTTTCTTGTTTCTTAAGATATTGAAAGAAAGAAAAAATATATATATGTCTTTTTTTTTAATAATTTTAAATGTTTGGTCCATGGGAGGAAGAATGAGAGATCCAAACTAGTAACTTTTACTACATTTAAAAAAAAGGTTTACTTAGTTTCTTCATTTTAGGTAAGTGTCATCATGTTTCTTCTATTTTTTGATCTTCTATAAAAGTATGTACCGACATTTTTAATGAATTTAAGAGAGATTGTTAGAATATATTATTAATTACCATAAATACATAGATAATGATTTGTAGAAGATTATGGACTAGCGTAGTTTTATAATATAATATCTTGGGTTATCAAAAAAAAAATCATACTATTTTTTTTTTCTCAAAAAAAAGAGGTTATCATACTAAGTTTAAGATATTTATATGTATACTTTACATTGAATTCATTGTAACACATGACTCATAATAGTAAAAATTTAGTTAGTATTGTGGATGTAGGTCATCATGCAAAACCACAGTAATTCTCTTATTTTCTTTACACTGTTTTATTCATTCTTTCTATTTTAAAATGATATCAAGTTAGGGTTTTGAAACCCATCTCATTGTCCTTTTTCCGTGTTTTTTTTTTAGATCCTAGAGACATTTAAGTAATGTTTCTTTGAAATCTTAGCATTTCAAACACATTTTCGAGTTTTTTTTAGCACACTTGTCACACTCTAACTTATGATTGGCATGATATTGTTTGTTTTGAATTGACCCTCACAGTTTTAAAAGGCTTTATATCAATATTGGTCCAAGGCATCCACATAAAGCATAGTACAGAAGAGACCTAGGTGATGTGGGACTCGGTTAGGATTTGAGTCTCTCTCACTTCACACTTTGGCATTTTGGATTTCCACAATCCACCCCAAGGGCTACGTATCCTTGTGTAGGGCCTACCCCCATCCCATCTCATAGAGGTTCACTTTGATGTCATTATGACACGTCTTAACTCATCATTATCATTATTTTGTCCACTTTGGGGTGCCCTTCATCATTTTAAAAGACCTCATACCAATTAGAGTTTAAGACCTCCATATAAGACCCAAAGCCTCTCCTTACCTAGGCAATTTCCCTCACCTCACCCCACTTAAAATATCTTTTGGCCTTTTGGGTCCCCATAATACTACTTGAAAAAATCTAAAGGTGATATGCAATACCCCACAAAAATTAGCCAGATGATGTCAAAAGTGCCCTCACATGCCATTCAAAATTTATGTATGCGAGATCCACGCGTCGACCATGAGCCACTCTATCATATACTGTCTTCTAACAAATGCTCTCCTCTAGCTGTTGATGTCACCATCCTTGAGCTATATTAACTATTTTCTAGTCACTGATGTAGCTGTTCTCTAGTCCTAGTAGTCATCTTTTGGCCTACACCCGCCATCGCCATGTTTTCACACTTTACATTTAATATCATGCCTAGTCCAATTTATATCAAAATTTGATCGTTTATGGTCATGGTTTTCTTCATGAGCATATATTTTAAATTCAAGATGTTTTCAAGACTCTACCAAGAGTTTTAGGAAGTATATTAGAATATATTAGGATATCTTCATAAATGTATAGACTATGATTTTATAAAATACTATGGACTACCATAGTTTTTTTTTTTAATAGATTGCACTACCAAGATTTTAAGGTTGCCATGCTGAAATCTTCTGGGGCATTCTGTCGTGGGCTTAATTCGTCAAACAAAATCACTTTAATTCTCTTTACTTACTCTTTCTACAACTCACATTCTATGTCTCTCAACTGAAGATGCAGAAGCCACGGGAGTAGCTAATAAGTTTTTGTATTTTTGCGGTAAGTAAAGGGTAATATAATTTATTTTTGGGCTAAATCAAAGGGAAATAAGTTTCAATAACCTATATGTAGCATTTTTTTATCATCAAGTTGTACTAGAGTGTAAATGATGAATGTCAACATACATATATATATATATATATATATATATATATAATCCTCTATGGTAGTTTTTGGATGACTAGCTCAGTAGTAAACAGGGCGGCCTCTCCATTATGCTTCGCTCGAGTACCATCTTGTTTTGCAAGAACGGAAACGGAGGCATATAATTAACACGGCTTTCGATGCCATTCAAACTTGAGGGAACCTCACGAGATTGACTTTATAAGTATATAAAGAGGATATATCCAAATTCAAACATTGTTCAATAGATTAAAGAGGGATCGATATGCTTCCCCAATCATTAAGCAAGAAGTTGTAGATAATTAAACCTATAATATAATCATTAGCAAAAATCTCTACAATACTTGCTTCTGGAAATACAACAGATGGGTAATAAAAAGAATCCTCGAAATTATTGGTGATGGTCAAATTTTGCATCAAAGTAGATCAAAACATGTATATAACTGATTAGCTGCCACCTCTTTTCCTTTGGTTAAAGCAGACAGCAAATATGTGTTCACAGGTTGTATGTGTTGAAGGTCTGGAACACTCTGCAGAGCCTATTCATAAACTTGGGTGCTTACGTAAATGCATGAGTTTACCTAATTCATAGAATATAATTAAAGCTACGTATCAAAAAAAAAAAAAAGATATATAATTAAGACAGGATTTTCAGACATAATCAGACCTGAGACCTCTCAGTGTTCAGAAAATTAACTAAAAAAGTGATAGAAGTCAGACAGTTGCAGCCTTGCAGGTTGATAACTAGATTCGCCAGACTAGCTAGTACAATGCTAGCTAGGGTATGATAAGCAGTAGAACCAGCTGGACAACGTTTAACCAAATAGATTTAGAGTTACACAATTTCTTACAAAATATCTTAAAACAACTTGCTTGTAAGTAGTTAATAGGAGATGTTTTGTTGACGTTGAAACCAGATGAAAATCAATAAAAAACTACCAATTCATATGTTGTTAAAATTGTTGGGTTTAAAACATAAAACTCTTGGGACACAAGTTTTGTGCAACAAGTTGATCTATTCATATCAGATTAAGATAAAACCGTACAATATATTCATTCTTAATAGTCTCACATACATATTTGGCATTTATGGTGATGATACACCATTAAAAAAAAATTGGTCCATGCCATTTTTTTCTTATTCTTTTCTAGAGATGGTGAACAATGAAATGTGTAAACTTAATAATTTAGTATTATTTAACTTTTATTTTTGAGTAATTTGTTATTTGTTATCTTATTTGCATTAAAAGGAAAACAAATATCATATTTATTACTATTATTATTACTTTATATTTTGCATATGAGAAAATACAGGTTAACCCGTAACTTGATTAACCCGACCTGCTTGCAACCCATTTAGGATGACCCATTTTTAACCTAAACCTGATTTGATTCGTAATCCTATTAACTTAACCCAACCTCTTTGCCATGTTTAGTGAATTTAGGTGCATCAATCATAAAATGATGTTTAAGCATATTGTGAATTTGGGCATGTATAGTTTTCCATTTTGAAGTGGTCGATTGTGAGTATTGGAAAAAAAAAGTGTGACTTTATATGAAAATGATTGTCTACCACTCACAGTTAATCATATCATCAAGTTGTAGTAATGTTGTGGCAAATGGTGTGGTCTTATAAGATTTTGAAGAAAATGATAATTAATATTGTTAAAAATTACTTCGAATTCCTAGTTAGATTTGGTTTGAATTTCCTTGGTATGGAAGAAAATTTGTTCCTTATTAAAAGACAAGGATTTCCTTAGTGTGGAAAACAAGGATTCTCATTGATATGCAAGGAAAGAGGTTTTCCTTATTCAAAAAGTAATTGGGTATTCATTATCCATCAAAAAAATATAATTAAATCCTTATAAATAGGCATTGTTGCAAAAAGTTTGGTCCAGAATCCTTCACATGGGAAGAAAATAAGGCTTTTAGAAGATTATGAAGTGAGTTTCTTCAAAAAAACACTTGGTAGATTTTGGGGTTGAAAAATACCTGGGTACGTGTGTTGAAAGTTTTTTAGTTTTGTTAGTATGTGAGAGTTTTTGAGTGTATTGGAGTTTATGTGTGTGATTTAATTTGTGTTTGTGAGAGATTTTGTGTATGTTCATTAGTGAGGTTTGTAAGTGTTGTTTTTTTTGAGTTGTAAGGGTCATAAGGTTTGATTAAGTGTGGTTATAATCCATGTCATTGATAGTGTATTTTGGTTAGCATTACTCTTGAATGTAGTAGGCATAGAGTTTGTCCAACCTTGTTAAATATTACCATATTGTGCTTCCATTTAGCCACAAAATAACAACAATTGATATTAAAATTTCTGCTATTACACAACAAATATTCTTATGAGAATGACATATAATTTGAAACGAAAGTAAATCTTTTTTTAAAGAAAATTCATCCCCATTAATTACAGGTGGTGAGTGCGTGGCCAAACATGAGTAATGTTTGGTCTTCCCAAGAGAATATACAAATATAAACGTATTTATACACGCAATATAATAGCCATATTTGTTGGGTGTAGCATCTCTATATCTTTACATATACATGAGTATATTTGTTGGTCTCCTCAGTGCTTCTTTGCTTCTTTTTCAGCCTGCAAAATCAACTCTATAAAGGTTAATACTCCAAAAGGACACGCTTAAGAGAGAGAGAGAGAGAGAGAGAGAGAGAGAGAGAGAGCAATCATGCAATATATTCATACCGCTTTGACCACTCGCTCAAAGGCTTCAAGTCCATATTTATCGATGTAAAGCTCCACGGATTTCCTTGCATCGAGGCTCATCATCTGGATTATCTTCTTTTGGGTCTCAGAATAAGCAGGATTATTCACACGGCCTCCAAGCTTAACATATTTTCTCACGAAATTCATATAAATATAAGCTGCCCCATTAAATATTGGTAGCACCAGCCACAAGCCAAATACAAGCTTCATGTATGGCCAAATTGGAAACCTGTCACACAGCATACATATTTTCATGCAGATTTATAATTTTTTGTTAGTGATAGCACAATACGCGACATTCATGTCAATCACTATAAACAATTTACGTGTGATGTGACAGTACGTACCAAGCGAGAACTTTCCAACAAGAAAGCTCAAAAAGCGTTATGAACGAGTATAAAACCCAATATGTTAGCCATTGCTGATCGTCTAGGGTTGTAGGACTCTCAATTGCTCGCATTGATGCATATCTGTTCATATATATATATATATATATATATATGGAACTCGTATTAGACATACATTAATATCCTTTTAATTAGTTTTCTGGTATATGTAAACTACTGGGGATGGATGTATTTTACTTACAGAGGATATAAAAGCATCACTGCAGGCCTGCAGGTTCACAACAAGAATCAAAGTTATTGTTAGGATACAATTAAAAATGATGAAAATTTTTAGGATATATGTTCCTCTCGAAAAGGATATGTGCTGTTAGTTAAACATCATATCTTCTAAAAAAAGATTTCCTGATAAAGTTTGACTAATCACTAAAGCACTGGATTAATTCAAGCAACGAATAAGATAGCATTTAAATGTCTCACTAACAAACAAATTATGCATGACCATTGACCATATATATATATGAATCCTTTTGTACTTTTTCTTGGGGACCGTGGCCAATAATTGAGCACGTAAATGATGCACAATATTTGTGACCAATGAATGTTATTGCTGAGACATCCAGTTTCTTTTCAGAAAGATATGAAAATAAGAAAGCCATAAACAAATTTCTTGCATTCTCTTATTGAATAAAAAGTTACATACCCGGCTAATGAATCCATGATCCTCGCAATTGGTACAACAACGCCCATGTTGAAATTCTACTCTTGGACTCCGGTTGATCGATAAAGACTACAAGTTTGGTGAGCTTGATGAAAAATATGAGATAAGGTTGCAGAGTTTTTATAAAAGGAAGCTAGGTGGGGTCGATGAAACGAAGTAAAGAATATCTGTTGGATTGGCCAAAGTCTTCTTTTCTTCAACAACAAGGAAAAGAAAAAGGCAATGAGAGAGGAGGAAATAACGCTAAAGTAAGTAGCTACTTGCCTTTAAACTTGTGCATCAAAGGTATCTATTCTATGCACCATTGCACCTTACTTTTCTTTCTCCTCTAGTTTGTTCCATTTTAAAGGTTTTCATGTCATGAATCAAGAAATTTTGTAACATCTAGCTACTTAATTAATAAACTAATTCAATCTGTTAGGATTGTTTAGGATATTTACAAGATTGGAGAACAAGGTCAAGAAAGGCATCCCAAGTTAGTATATATGAATATTCCACAATGGTACGTGCGTATCTACCTTTCTAACTGAGCCATTAAGGCATGCGCACATTGACATATAGGGACCTGCACATCTTACATGGATTCATATAATTAATTTAGCATCCTTCTTTTTGGCTAAAATTTAAACATGCTTCAGTTTAATGAGCACTTCTCATCCCAAAAAAAGGTATTATCTCTATAACAACATGGCTAATTTTGGGCCTCTAGACATGGAAGTGCCCAAACTTAAGGGAGAGCTCGTGAGTAAATCTTATTAAAAAAAAAAAAATCCCTGACAATTCATGTATCATTGAACCCTTGGATATGAATTTGGATCCGGTGCAATTACACCACACTCACTCACATCAATTTTTACCACTTTCATTTTTAACTCTAACTTTTTAACTTTTTAAACTTTTTTTTAAACTTTTTTATTATTCAATGGTTGAGATTGAAAGTTTATTTTTTGTACTTTCAATCTCAACTGTGTATTACTATTACATCAGCTAGGTATTGCACCTGATTTGAATCCTTTTGGATAAATACGTAAATTGAGAAGTTAGAAATTTTATCATTTTATTATTATCCCCTCACATTTGGCTTCAATGGCATAGTGTGTGTGTCAATATATATATTCTAGTTGGATCTCTCCACTACCAATTTTGGTTTGTAATTTGGATGCTTTAATATAATTTTATCAAGGACAAAATTTAGCTACGAAATCGATTATAGTTTTAGGCTACAAACTCACTCAATATCTTTTTATTGGAGGTGAATTTTGACAAATCTACCATTAGATTACATCTTCTTCTTATATCTTCCATGTTTGCAAAATTTCAAGAAAATTAAAGATCAATAACTATGTCATCAATACATTTTTAAATTGCAAGTTTTTGTAATTTAAAATTATGTATAAAATATAAGTTTATAGATTATATCGTAAATAATATTCGATTGACATAAAATTTGACATATATATTAAGAGCGTAAAGAACATGCAATTCAACAGTTAGATTTTCAAAATATGCAGTAATATTTATTTTATTGAGTGAGTTTATAGCTTGAGGTTACAATCAATTTTATAGCTAAATTTTATCCTTTTATCAATTGGAGTCCATTTGTTTGTTTATGAAAATCATCCGTCTCAAATTTTGTTGGTTTCATTTGAACCTGTTAGTTCTCTTTCTCTGTAATTGATACTGGGACCTTTTTTTTTTCCCAAATTACCCATTTTTACCCTTTTTTTTGTTGAGAAAAATATTATGAAATATTGCATGTCATTAACAGAATACCCATTTTTAAGTTTAACTTTAGCATATTGATTAAAAACAGAAAAAGGTACTCATTTTTTTTATTTTTTTTTTATATCAAAGGAAAAATGGAACTTGATAAGGAAAAAATGTGAATTGGAATAGAAAGATAGGAGCTGGTATATGGTGTACCCGGCATATATGCCGGGTCACTCACACACTGACGGGTCCCATACATTGTGGGGCCCGCCTCTGTGTGAGAGACCTGGCATATATACCGAGTACAACATATAATTTTCGAAAAGGTAGAGTGAAACAGATAAAGCTATATATTTTCGCATAAAAAGGTGAACCATAAAGTGACTTTTAAACATCTTTTTTCCTGTTTTTCAAACAATGGCCTTATGTCATAGACATATGTTTTGTTTATTTGATGTAACACTTGAATGACATCAATATTTTCAAAATAGTTCACGTCCATATTTTTAGGGGAACTAGAACAACAAATAGAACAACAAATCAGTAATTATTGTGTTTAGGGGAACTAGAACAACAAATAGTGAGGGCCTATTTGGCCAATTATATTTTTACATTTTAAACAATATTACACACTTTTTTATCTATATATATATCCAAAAATTACAAAAATCTCATCTTTAACTACAAAAATTTCATCTCAAACGACTCTACTAAACATCCTTAACTTTTTCCTTTGCATTAAAAACCATTTGCTTTTTGAATCCTCTTATGATCTTTAAGGTGAAGGTCAACCATAGATGATTTTTATTTTTTGTTTTTATGGTTGAGTACGTAATATTTTAATTTGTATTCCTTATCTCACTTTCTTGCATTTGAACAGCTAGTGGCCCAAAAGAAAGTATAATAATTTCAAAAGGTTCTTCTTAGACAAAAGGACACATTTGACACATAGGCTAGGGCTAGTACAATCGTGGCGAAATTTATATTTGTACCAGCAGTACTAAATCTTCATAATTATATAGAAATATTAAAAATTATAATGCTACTTTTAGGTATTAAGCAAGCTATATTTTTAAATGAAAATTTGTTAGCTATATATATATATATATATATATATTCTAATGACGTATTAAACAAGCTATATTAATTAAAATTTTAACATGGTATTTCCCATTTCACATGAATGATGAATTATACAATAAATTTAATTAATAGGATTCACTAAAATGTAATAAAAAGTAACACCACGTCATTCTATTCTTGAAATGTTAAATAATTATTTATAAAAATATCTTTACATTTAAATGAAATGAAGAATTAAGTGTGATTTTTTAAATAGAAGTCCTAAACAAGTTAATTAATAAGAAAATGGTTATTGATATTTTTCTAAAGCATTCATTGGGACGGGCTTCTTTTCAAGGTACGACTACACTATTGCATTAAAACCTATACTATTGCATAATAAAAATAATAATAAACTGGTGAAAATAAGTTCATCCAACGGACTAAAATGTAAAAAGCAAAAACATATGAAGATTTTGTAATTTGTCCCTAATGCATAGAATACCACTATCAGAATACCATTTAAAAATTGTTTATCAAAAAAAAAAAAGAATACCATTTAAATTTAGAAAAAAATTTAAGTAGAAAGTAAACCTACAGTAATATTTAAAAAGAGCGAAATATGAGATCTTTTAATTAAAGTGTAACTCATTGATAATGTCATTTTTTTTTTTTTGAGTGAGATAATGTCATTTTTTATGTTGCCTTATATTTATGATTCGAATCTTAGCCCACCCACATCCACTATTTATTTATCTATCTATTTATCAAAGTGTGAAATTAAAATAAAAAAAATTGTTAAAGCTTTACTGGATTTATAATTCAATTGTTTTTTATCATTTATTTCCCTTAATACCAATTTCAAGCCTTTCATGACCCAATTTAATATAAAAACATTTATAAAAAAAAGTTTTTTTTAAAAAGATATAAAAAATAACAATCAGAACAAAAAGATACAAATATTTGCACCTTAGGAACCATGGTACAAATATTTGCACAAAATGAAGAATGAAGAATTTATTTTTGCCATCATCAAACGAGGCACAATAATAAAAACAAAAACAAAAAAAATTTGGACCACAATAAAATAGAAAGATACAAAATTACAAATAACAGATCACAGCTGTGAGGGGTATAAATAGTTGTGGCCCTTGTGGTAGTCATCTATCAATCTCTATCCCATGCCATGTGAGACAGGTAGGGTACAAAGTACATTTTAATATCTGGTCCGAAAGGAGTCTTATTTATTCCTTAATTATTCCAAAAGCTTTTCATCATATTTACTACTTTGCGCATTTGGTGCAGCAAAGTAGTAATAAATAAATAGTGCACATATTCCACTCCTCTTCATCTGCGTGGGAGACACGCCTTTGTACCTTTAAAACCTTTGACCTGAGCGAATCTGAGATTTTTTTATTCAGTTTTGAATTTTTATAAAAGGCTAAACATACCGTTATCCAAATACAAAGAAAAGTTTTTAAGTAAATTGTAGTACTTATTAATTAGAGTATAATTATAAAATGTCTAATTTTTATAGTTGTAGAGTGAGGTTATAAACAGCAGATATTAGACATACACAACTAATATAGAATAAATATCTTATTCTTTATTAGTAAAAAATAATACTTATTAGAACACACATAAAAATAATAATATTAATATTTCAAATTAGGCTTATAATACATTATATAATCAGAGTACAATTACAAAAAGTTATAACTTTTGTAGTTGTAATTTGGAGTCTACACACTTGGAGAGGAAAGTACATATATATATCCAATATGCAACACAAATATTAATTCTCAACACAAAGGAAAGAAGAGATTCTAGGTCGGATTATAATGTTACACTTAACATTTTGCTTATTAAATTAATTGATAAACTATAATTACTAAATAAAGTATTAAATGTATTCTCAATTTCATTATATAAGTTTTATATGTGCCCGTACATGTAACCGTACGTGTTGAAATTGGCGAGGCCCTTCCCATTTCTCAATATTTTCTCTATTTCCAAATCCTTGCTCTCTATTCAACATTTTTGCAAAGACAATAGTGTTTTCTTTGAGTTTCATCCGTTTCATTTCTTCGTAAGAACCTAGTCACCAAGAAAATTCTTCTTTGTGAGGTGAATGAGTATGGCCTTCACATGCTCTCCCTCCATCACCACTCCCACTTCTACCTCTCCAAAGTACTCGTGTGTTTGAATATTATGCTAACTTAATTTGCTAGCATTGTCGTCTTGGTCATCCCCATGAACGCATGTTGCGTTAGATTATTGCTTCCAATATACTCCAAAAAATCTTTTCCAATCCTAAATTCTCTACCTATTTTACATACCAAACCTTATTAAGGTATAAGATCCAAACACTATGAGTTTAAACATATATGAACCCAAATCCTTTTTTTTTAACCTTGTTATTGTTTTTGATATATAAGCTACAAATTAGTCCTAGGAATGTCAATTTGTATTAGCATATCATGTCGTGATCAACAAGAGTATTCGAATACAAAACTCAATCCCAGTCCATTTAATAATTATTGTGTCAAAACCCTCAACCCTAATGAACACAACCGATGTATTAAGTGGATTGACATAATACGGCCCATTAAACCCGTTTAATATACAATTAATCTAAGAAAAATAAAGCAAAATGAGAGTTCTTTTTTCCTCCTTTTGGATAAAAAGGTTAAAGACTAAAAGTGTTAGGGATTAGTTTCAATGAATAATTTATCAATATAATCATTTAAAATTCTTTTACTTACTCAATTATATTTAAAATTCAAATTTATGTTAGATAGAAACAAAATTTATTTATATATAAGTCAGATCATTTTGAATTAATTGTGAGCTAATTAGGTCAACACAGATGGTCGTAACAGGCAATCATCAATGAAGTCAGTTTTGTAAATGATTTGGAAATTCTAGTAAGAAAAATAGTTGTAGACACGGATTTTGTCATTACCATTATTTAGTCTAAAAGTTATTAAAAGAAAGGAAACCTAGTCCCACAAAAGTAGTTTTGTAATAATTCTCTAAATGAAAATTGCTTCTCCTCGTCACTTTTTGAGGAAATTTAAGGTTGTCTATCTGTCCATGATTGCATTTTTTTTTTTTCTTTTTACGTGTTTGCTTTCCCCCCAAAAATAATAGAATTTTTTTATCTGTACCACGTCGATGTCCACTCTGTAAATTTCTTTACTTACCACTAGATTGAAAAATATATCAATTACATACTATGTTAAAATTAAAGCAGGCTTGATGCACTATACAAAATAGATATCAAACATACTGCACTAGTAAAGGTTAAGCCTCTTTTAGTCCTTTTTTTTTCATATTAATAAATAAATTATCAAAGAGAAATTTAATGCAATATTAATGTATGTTTAATTAAGACATATATTGATTACACTAGGCTTGAATTTTCTAGATATCTAATGTTTGAAAGTTTGAGACTGTGTGAAAGAGAGAGAAATATAGGAATTGCAACGATTAAGGTTCAGCTTGTTGAACTACATTTATAGTGGAAAGCCCAAAACATCTCTTTACTCTTCTAAATAGTATATTACAATAAAATAAATGTAAATTATATATAGAAATACATTAGGTTTAGTTTCTACGGGAACTTGTGGTATTACAATTGTAAGGTAGCCCATAATATTTTATAATATTTTATATATAATTTATATTTGGGAGAGGAAGTTTGTACTTTGGACATTATTGTTGAAAGCACTAAAAAGTAGTAGTTGAGCTACAAAAGTTTTTACAAAATTTTATGAAATTATGATCTACGTACGTATTTATGGTTAGGGATGAAGCTATAAATTCGAGTGAGGAGGGGCAAGATACACTCAAACCCCAGTACTTAAAAAATTCATTATAGCCTAAACCTTCATATTGTAACTCTAGATTAACCCAAAGACAACCATGTTTTTATCCTAGCTACTTATAAGAGAATATATATATATATATATATATATATATATATATATATATATATATATATATATATATATATATATATGTATATGTGAGTGTGTGTGTGTGTGTGTCTTCTTTGGGGAACTTCATCAAACACTTAAGTTACAATTATCCTATTCTAATATTTTGAGATAAGTTTCATAAATCATTTAGAACCCAAATAGAAACCCACAAAAAGAATCAAACTTTAATGAAAATTTGAATAAAGAAAGTGTACTTTTGGTGAAAGTATGGAAGTATTGAACAAAAATGGATGTATGAGTGTGTGTGCCAGAATCTTCAAAACCCTAAACTTGCTAAGAAAGAGATGAGAAAGAAAGACCAAATACATTGTAATACTACATACTGCCAGGAAGATCTATATTTGTAATTTCCTCAACCATCATATTGGACTCTATGGTTTGTTGTTGTTGTTGTTGTTACCACCAAAGCAACAATGGTGCTATCTCTCTTCAACTCAAACATAGAACATTTTTTTTTTTGGTTTAATTTTCAAAGCTTTAGGCCCATTTTGTGTTGTTATTTGAGTTATTTTTTGGTTTTAAGTTAATTATGTGGGGGCCCAACTTAAAATTTTTAACAACCCAAATTCAAAACCAAGCTTTATATACCTATTATATTTTGCTTTTTCTCATTGGGCCAGGAGGCCATTGCCCTCCGGGGTCCAAGTATAGCTCCATCCATGCTTTTGGTAATATCTAATTATATATATTTTAATTAATATATACATTAGATTATGGACTTCGCCATTAATAATTAATGTTTTCATCATTGTGACCTAGTTTCTTGGCACACTCCTAGGAGCTTGCTTAAATGCCTATTAACTGTAATATATAATATACATATATGCAAATGCAAGCATTATGATGGCCTCTTATCTTAACAAGGTATTAGGTATATAGGGTTTACTTAGCAACCGACTAAGCATCTAGAGAATCTACTTTTCCATTGTATTCCCATGATATAATGATCAAGATAAATATTTAATATTTCCATTAAAAAAAAATTGATAGATTTGAGTTAGTGCCAATTTCATTATGAAAGATGATAAGAGAGATAAAAAGAGAACATAAATTGTGATTTTTTTTTCTCAATAAATTCATAGTTACAATATATATATTTTACAACTGTCAAATTGGCAACTTATTAGTAGTAAATAAAAAAATAATGTCAACAATAGTCTAATATATATAATAAAATATTGTGATCTAGGAATCAAAGAATTTTTCAACTAAACAATTATGAAAATTATTGTGTTTATAACATTATTTCTTTCCTTTTGTTTAATAAGGTGAATTAGATAGTATCTGTGGGATGCAGAAATCTAGTAAGGTAACAGTGCCACATGTCATATCCAAGGCTAAGAATGCCACGTTAATGTCGAGAAGACCCTACCCTTGGATGGCCAGGCCGAGGAGGCGAGCCTTAACCACGTTGATGACACATTACTAGAGGAGGTCGCACTGTGGAGAAAATGGCCTTAGGGAAGGGGTTA
This sequence comes from Castanea sativa, assembly GCF_040712315.1. Taxonomy (NCBI): domain Eukaryota; kingdom Viridiplantae; phylum Streptophyta; class Magnoliopsida; order Fagales; family Fagaceae; genus Castanea; species Castanea sativa. The sequence goes on along the minus strand of NC_134018.1, from coordinate 62,132,219 downwards.
GTCTTGTTGTGTCTAAAGTAATGGAAGCTACCATCACATTTATTGCACCCTACCAAACCCTCTGACTGCATTTATGTGAAGAAGACCCCTGAACAGTGCTGTCTTGATTGCCACAACTCATAGAAGATTTGGAAAAACGTCTGATGAGACAAGCATTCAAGCAGTGGCCTACATAATCAACAAATGGAGGGCCAAGATGGAGAGAAAGAGGCTATATAATGTAAGAAACCCTCCAGAGAGAGGGGAGAATCTAAAAATCTATAGAGAAAACACTGTAGTAACAAGAGCTGAAACTGTAATCAAGTCTAAAAAGAATATATTCACGAACTACTCTCCTCGGACTTTGTCGAGGAAGAATTTCTTTGCATAAAGCTTGTTTGGCTTCGCTCTCTTACCATCTTTAATCCACTGTGTGCATTGTTCAATCCATTGAAACCTAGTTTTTAAGCTCATTCTCTACAAATTCATTGTATTGAGCTCTTTGGGTCCTAATCTTGTTACTCCTTGGGCTTAAGATCCAAAACACGCCCTTACAGTATCATTAAACCACAAATTAAAATTATGAAGATTTATGATTTATATATACATGTGCTCACGAAGATTTGTAATTTGTAAGTGTGTGTATTGAGAGCGGGCAACATTGTATTGATATGGATGACATATAATTCACTTGATTACATTCAAATGATGATTAATGTGAGATTAACGATACAAATTAGGTTTTTTGCCTTTTTAAAAGTATGAGATTCATTTATCTGGTCAATCTCAAAAGAAAAGAGAGGATGTATCTCTTTCTCTCTACTCATTTCTAACTCATGTGGTGTCTCAGACTTCTTGCCATCTCAATGCATCCCTTTGATAATGTATGTAAAACTGTACATACTTATTGTGTGGTCAAAAAGCATGTTTATATTATTCGATTTCATGTGTACTCTACCTACTTATGATGTATCTCCAAAAGTAAAACTCATGAGTTTTGCCTTGTACATATGGTTCTCACTGTGTGGTTTAAAAAAAAAAAACCCATGGTAAAAATCCCTCTCAAGAGTTTTAGTAGACCAAAATTATGTGTTATGTGAAATGATAAATGTGTGTCATATTCATATATAATCTGTGCATGTATGTTGATCCCCTATATCATGCATGCAGGAGTGTGATGTGCATGATGGGAAAACGACAAAGATGATGGACTTTAGTGCTGTGCCATCACAAAGCCGGACTACTTTCATGTGTGTGAGAGAGAGAGAGAGAGAGAGAGAGAGAGAGAGATTACACATTCATAAATAAGAATAATGGTGGGTAAATGAAAATATATATGGTACTTTTGTTGGATATTTTTTTAAGGGGATTAAACCTCATTAATCATCATGCCTTTAACAAAAAGGTTTCATTTGTGCTATACCTTACAAAGGCTAGTTTAGTCACAATTGAAGTTCTTTGTAATTGTTTATAAAGCTCAAATAAATCTAGTATACGTTCAATGTGGGACTCATCATACACCTACACCGCACACTTAAACAATATCCAATCAAATATGGGACATCACAGTGTCTCCTACTTAAATCTCTAACGTCTTCGTCAGGCCCACTCAGTTGGTAGTGTTTTTGAGTCCACACCAGGGTTATATAATACGATTTAAGTGGGATGAGATTGTGACTCTTTATATTTTATTGGATATTGTTGAGTATGTGTGATGAATCTCATAATGGACATATATAGAATTTATTAACAAAAAGAAGGAATCACAATTGTAACTAGAATAGTCTTTTTGAGCTGTAGCGCATATGTCTAGCACTATTTTTTGTTACATGATTTGTGGACATTTTTCTTCACAAGTTATTGAGAGTGTAATGTTTATACATTCAATATCAAAACCATCAAAGAATGTACATAATTTTGTATATTAAACGTACACAATTTTTCAAAAAATGTACATAAATATTAGGAACGGCAAAAATTGCCTGACTCGTGAGTACCCAACCCTAAAGGGGCGGGTTTTACCAGACCTATGAAACAATAAGGGCAGGTGTGGGTTTAAAAATCCCACACATAGCAGGTTCGGGGCTGGTGTGGGTATTAGGCATACCCACCCCTAACCCGATCCATATACATATAATATTATTAAAATACTCTAACTATATACATATGTGTGTGTGTGTGTGTGTATCATATTGTCTATTTTCTAAACCCTAAGTCCTAACCTATCTCAATCTTATCCTTCAGTTGCCCCCCTTACTCTCACTCAGTCGCTCCCTCCTCCTTGCGTCTCCACTTCATCGTCAACGCCAAAGCCAACATTCCTCCCCCTCTATCATCTGCTCACATTGGCTCACTGTCTTGGGTTTGTTCTCCATTTTTTTTTTTGGGTTCGTTTCCTCTCTCATTGCAAAAAATAATTAGTACTTTTTTTTTTATGTTCATTTCTATTTCATCTTCTATACTTCTAGTCAATCATCATAACATGGGTTGTATGATGTTTTTGTTATCATATTGTTTTTGGTTTGATATGCTCTATTTTTTTATTTTTTTATTTGTGATGTGAAGTGTGGAAAATGAAAGCATGGGTTTTCTTTGGGTTTATTTTATCGGAAGCTTTGTTATGCTGTTTTCGAAGAAACTTTTTCCTAAAAATTAGCACACTTTCTATTTAAATATATCTCAAACACGTTTGATACATTTTTTTTTCCCTAAAAACTAACACACACTAAACCTAGCAGTTTACTCCATTTCAAAACTAAAATTTTAGTTTCTTAAAAATTCCTTACAGTATAACCTTAATAAAAATAGATAAATTCAAATTGAAAATTACATTAAACTCAAAATAAAAGAAAAAAAAATCCTCATTGCACATATGGAATGCATGTGATGAGATTAGTATTATTTTATTGAGTTGTATATAAAAAAAAACTAGGATATATGGTGAGTTGTAAAATGGGTTGGTAAAATAGATTAAGTATTGTTTGAGGAAGTAAAATATGTTTTTTTTTTTTTGTATTTTTTTTTTTGTATCCCCGGATGCTAGTTCTTTAATCGTCGGTTTAAAATAAAGAAAAAATTGCAAACTAACACCAATCCCCCAACAATTTTGTTAATTAGTAACGTTTCCAAACTATTTAGGAAACTAACATCTCGAGTCTAAGAAACTCGATTTTGCTCTTAGAACTCGACCCTAAGAGACTTGATTTCTTTGCTGCCGTCCCACACTCCAAGCCCCAAAATCCCATTTCTCCATCTTTTTCTTCACACCAGCATTCTTCTCCATCTTCTTCTTCACACCAGCTTTCTTCTCCATCTTCTTCACCTTTAACCCATTTCCGAAAAACCCAAACCCAAAAATCATGATTTGGCACTAGAGCGGCTTGGGTTTGTTGTTTTATGGGTGTGTTGTCTCTGGTGGTATTGTTGCTTGTTTTCTATTTTATGGGTTTGTAGTCTCCAAAAGTGGGTTTGAGGTTTTGAGAGTTAGAGAGATCGATTAGACGTGAGCGTTTGGGCTTGGGTTTAGAGAAGAGGCAAAGGTGGAGGTTAAGCCATGGAGATTTGGCTATCCAAAGGTTCTGAGGTTAGAAGAAATCTGCTGAGGTACCATGGAGATTTGGCCAGGTCCGAAGGTCCTAAGATTAGAAGAAAGAAGCGTTGGACATGAAGCTTAGGCGAAGTTGAAAACAAAGAGTAGGAACTCGAGTCTTTCAGACTCGAGTTAATTATTTATATATAGAATTTGAGTCTTTGAAACTCGAGTTGCTATAGTAAACTCAAGTTTAAAAGATTCAAGATATTAGTTTCCAAAATAATTTAGAAACATTGCTAACTATCAAAATTGTTTGCAACTTGGTGTTATTTTCCAATTTTTTCCTTAAAATAACTTGTTTGTTTGCCCAACTTGACTTGTTTTTTGTGTCTAAATAATTAATATTATAAAACAAGTGAATCCATTTCCCTCTCTCTTGTGTGTGTTTGTTTCTCACAAAAGAAAAAAAATCATTTGTCCATCACAAAAATATCGTGAGTCTTTAAAAAAAAAATTGCTCATGTAAATAAATTAAGGGAAATGTTAACAAACACTGCATAGTGCTTGTTAAGATTTCTGTTTTTGGGTCTCATTTAAAAACTAAAAAAAAGTTGTAAAAAAGATTACCAAAAAAGATAAAAAATTACTAAAAAGTTGTCAAAAATTACCCCAAAACTTGAAAAACTGACACAATATATTTTGTTAACGGGCACTTTATGGTCTATTAACACAACCCATAAATTAATTTCTAGTAAAAAAAAAAAAAAAACCAAACAAATCAAGTATTGAACTTGGATTTGGCTCGAAGGGTATAATGGTAATTCCAAAGCAACTTCGTGCCTCCGGAGCCCTGAACTCTTCTCAACTGCGCGCCTTCTTACCAAAACCACTCCTATTTCCAATTCCATTTTAGCCTCTCACTCTCTCTATCTCACTGAAACCCCCAATCAAAACCCTAACCCCTAAATTCTACTCAGGTCTCTGCAACTGCAACATCGACTCTGGTTTTCTGCTCAATTCTCCGTACGCCCTTAAACCCTAATTCTTCTTTTTTGATATTTTCTGCCATTTCAATTATTTTTGAATTTTTTTTTAGTTTACTTATTGATAATGTTTAGGGTTTAAGCCCTAATTCTCTCAGAGCGAGTGTTATTTGGGGGCTCTTTCATGTTTAAACTTCCCCAACTTTTCAAATTCGGATTCCATTTTATTTATATACCTAGAGTTAAGTTTCGATTCCGATCCGATACCCGCCGGGTTTTAAAAAATCGGTCCCATTTGACCCGGTCGGTTATGACCCGTTTCTAACCGGTTGGGTCAGGCGGGTCATACCTGGGTTTCCAACTGTCCTCGCCGGATTGCCCTAGTTTTTGCGGGTCGACCCGCACCCGATTGTAGGTTTCGTAATTATTTCGCACCGTGGGTTCTGCGTTTTTTCCATGGTGTTTGTTCGTTTCAGGCAATACTGAATCATGGGTCGGATCTCGGATCCGGTTAAAAGTGTTGGGTTTTTCTTGAATGTCAGTAATTGTGCATTTTAATTAAATTTCAATCTCTATGCTTATTAGTTTGATGTCTGCAATGTAGGAATGTTGCTCAAATTGGAGTTTATTTAGGCTTATGGTTGTGTTTATGCTACAACCAGTGGGTAGCTGACTACTGAGTAGTTGTTTGTACAATGGTTGGCATTGAAAAAACTGCAAACTAGGTTTAGTTTGTGCTTTTAATGTTCCTGGTCGCGGCTGATTTTGATCCGGCCATGTATGTTGTATTAGCTAAAAAATAAAGGAATGATAGAGGTAGACTTTTGATTTCAAGGAGAATTTTTCCAAGTTTTGAGGAATGTTTTATTGGAAAAACTGACAGCATCTCTTTCTCAACTTCTTTTGTTAATGAAATTAGGTTTTTTTTTCTTTCTTCGTATGCGTGCCAAACCAAAGGGTTTTTTAATTTAATTTAATTTATTTTTTTATGAATTCCGTGTTGAATGTTGCTAATATATGTATAAGCCCCAAATGTAAAGTGGGCATTGATATGCTATACTATTTTGTTCCCTGAAAAATAAGAGTGATTTATCTATTTGATGTGGATGGTTTTGTACAAATTTCTATGGCACTTTTTTCTTGGTATGTAAATTTAACAAATAAAGATAGGATTCGAACAGTAGTTGGTGATGCAGGGTATCAAACTCTATACCTCTTGCATGCAAAGCAAGCACTCTTCCTTTTGAGCTTCATCTACATCTACAACACTTCAACATGTTTACTGAGTTTAACATTGAAGAATTAACCCTTTGGCTTTATATCAACTTGTATTAAACCCATAATCATTTATCACAGTATGATAATCGAGGTGCTGTGTTCCTAAAAAGTCAAGCACTTGTTCAGTGATAGATCTTTGAAATCTTCTCTCATATATATTTGGTTGAAGTTTTCATATCAAATGCCTTTACCATCTTTCAGCTACCTGTCACTTGGGCATGACTAGATTCTGGAAGTTGATGGGTCCCCCTCCCCCCCCTTTCCTCCTTTTTCTATGAAGTTTCTAATAGAATCTTTTAGTCTTTCCGCAGCAGTGTCTTCTACTCTTCTTGCATCTCAAATGTTCTATCTTTAATATTTTTCAAACTTGAGTAACTTCCAATTCTTAGAGTCTCATCTCATTATGGATTTCATACACAAGACATCCCATTAAATGTCTTTGGATGTCATATGCAAGCCATCCAATCAATTGTCAGCCAAATTTATATTCAAGTATCACTATGAGATCCTTATTCTTGATGTTTTTTTGTTGCAAACTTCAAGAGTTAATCCATCTTCTAAGTGTAAGTATTGTTTTTTGGACTTGGGCTTTAGAAGTGATTGTATTTTAGGGTTTGTAAATTAGATGAGTTGAATTAGTTGATTAGAAATAATGGTGGATGCTGTGGTAGCTGCTGAAATGACAGCGAGACACTCATCAAGAATCTAAGAAGATAGAGCTTAAGCTACTTGCAGGGTTGTAAAGCATTGGAGGTTCTGGAATTGCTATGCTATAGTATAATTGTACAAGTCTCACAGCTTATGGCTTGAGCATATGAAGTGACATTGATGCTTGAAGAAGTTAATATGGACCAAGCATTAAGGATCTTGGGTGCCCAGAACAGGGAACCTTTTGTATAGACTTGTGCTTCTGGGCCACAACCATAATTTTTGTGGTCTTTGCTCAGGTAGTTTTAGGATGAGGTCTTGTGTGACAGGATTTGAAGCTTAATAGGAGAGGAATCCTGAATGTATCATTTGTTTTTTCTCGATAAGGTTTTTTTCTTTTCTTTTCTTTTGTTTTTTTAAAGAAAAAGATAACTAATTAGATTAATTAGAGTGAAGGAGATGCTTCATTTACACAAGATGTGTGCACAAAATATAAGTATCATTTGTTTTTCATGATAAGGTTTTTTTCTTTTCCTTTTAAAAAAAAGAAAAAAGAAAAAGATAACTAATTAGATTAATTAGAGTGAGGGAGATGCTTCATTTACACAAGATGTGTACACAAAATTAAGGATGAGTATATCTATCCCAGCTTTATGCTATTAGCTTAAATGTACATAGCAGATAAAATACATTTTGGATATGAACAAACAATCTTTTATCTGGTCTATTTCTTGAGCTTTTAATATGACTTCCTAACAAACTTGATATTTTATTTATACAAAAAAAAAAACTAAAAATTGAAAATTCACAGAAAAAATTGGAACTCTTGGGATGCCTTTTTGATGATATCCTGGAAGATCTTGGGAAGGTTTTTGTAAACCTTCTAGAAATGTCTTGAGTATACATAGGAACTTTCAAATATCAAGTTTCTTTAAAGTTTCTCTCTAAATTTGCTCTTGCCCTTTTCTCATATTGTAATAGTTGCTCAATTACACTTCAAATTTGCCTTGTATTTACCGTATAATTTTTCTTAGCTTCTTTGAATTGATATTTGCCTTTTTGTTTTCAGTAATCTTATAAGCTTTATATTTGATTTGAATGAATTTGCTTAATGTATCTCCTATAAATTTTGGAACACATTTTCCATTCCATCCTAAAGCTCCTACTTATGCTCCCATTCTGTTAATCTGGGTATGATATATTCTGATGTGCAATTGAGTTCTCATCCATCCATCCATCCAGATATAAGATTTTGATGATAATGTGTTTCACTTATTTGGAATGATTCAATAGTTTATTAATCGTAAGAAAGTATCAAGTCTTATAGAAAATATTGATACAGAAAGAATAATTGGTAGAGATTTTGTGGTTTTCAAACTTGTATACTTGTAAGAGACTAAAGCAATGCATGGATAAGCACGACAAATTTTTTTCTTTAGTTATTTATGTTTGATTTGAGAATTAGGATAGGAAAGATTGTGATTTTTTTTTTTTTGAGGTTGATAGTCATCTGTGAGCATGTTGATCTTTCTGGTGATTGTTTCTGCATACACCATATGAAACTACTTGAAATTGGTCTTAAATTTGATATAAGAATACATGTAACTGACCCTGATTAATCTATTGAGGATCCATAACTAACCTTGTTTTTCGGGATTAATCAACTATGTCCTCTGTTTTTTGGTTGTGACATTTTATGTATGTTACTGTTGGTTGTGGTTTTAAACAGATTTTCTTAGTTGTCTTGGGCTCATGTTTTATGTTTACTGACAATAATATATTTTTTCATATGTTTCCAATCTGCAGATCGTGGTGAAAGATTGGCTTCATGAAATGGATTTGTCAGATGCAGTAATAGTCAATTCTAGCAGATTGAAATCTGTTGTATGGAATGACTTTGATAGGGTTAAAAAGGGTGACACCTGTGTGGCTGTTTGTAGGCATTGTAAGAAGAGACTTAGTGGATCAAGTACTAGTGGAACATCACATTTGCGGAATCATTTGATTAGGTGTCAGAGAAGATCTAACCATGGCATAGCTCAATATATTACAGTGAGGGAAAAGAAAAAGGAAGGAATCCTTGCTCATGCAAATTTCAATATGGATCAAGAGCAGAGAAAGGATGAAATGCTTAACCTTGTGAATGTTAAATTTGAGCAAGATCTGATGAAAGATGAGACTGTTAACACTGGCAACAATAACTTCGATCAAAGGCGAAGTCGACGTGATCTTGCTCGCATGATCATTTTACATGGCTATCCATTGGCCATGGCAGAGCATTTCTGGTTCAGAGTATTTGTTAAAAATTTGCAGCCACTTTTTGAGTTTGTTACGTTGGACATAGTTGAGGCTGATTGCAGGGATATCTACGCGGAAGAGAGGCAAAAGGTGAGTGAAGTGTTGGATAAACTGCCTGGTAAAATCAGCCTCAGTGCTGACTTGTGGGCTACTTATGCGAATGCTGAGTGCTTGTGTTTGACGGCACACTACATTGATGAATCTTGGCAATTAAAGAAGAAGATTCTAAATTTTGTTATGGTTGATTATTCCCATACAGAAGACATGCTTTCAGAGGTTATCATGTCATGTCTAATGGATTGGGATATTGACCGTAAGTTATTCTCCATGACTTTTGATAGTTCTTCTACCAACGACAACATTGTCTTTAGAATCAGAGATCGGCTGTCCCAGAACAGGTTTCTTTATTGCAATGGTCAATTTTTTGATGTACGCTGTGCAGCAAATGTTATTAATTTGATGGTTCAAGATGCCTTGGAAGCACTATGTGAGGTAACCCATAAAATTCGGGAAAGCATACAATTCTTTAAAAGTACAGAAGCAATGCAAGCAAAGTTTAATGAGGTGGCTCAAGAAGTTGGAGTTCAGAGTAAAAGGCCCTTATGTTTAGATAATTCATCACAATGGAACTCGACATATGTTATGCTTGAAGTTGCCTTAGAGTACAGGGAGGCTTTTTCTCTTTTGCAAGAAAATGACAGTGTCTATACTATGTGTCCATCTGATATAGAGTGGGAGAGAGTTACTTTAGTTACCAGTTACTTGAAGCTCTTTGTTGAGGTTGCTAATGATTTTACAAGGTGTAAGCCTTCAACTGCAAATATATATTTTCCCGATCTCTGTAATATTCACTTAGACTTGATTGAATGGTGTAAGAATTCAGATGCTTGTATTAGTTCTTTAGCATCAAAGATGAGAAGCAAGTTTGAAGAATATTGGGACAGATGCGGCTCAGGTTTAGCAGTTGCAGCCATGTTAGATCCTCGATATAAGATGAAATTGGTTGAGTATTACTATCCACTAATCTATGGTAGTAGTGCTTCAGAACGTATTGATGATGTCTTTCACTGTGTCAAGGAACTTTATAATGAACATTCTATCTGCTCGCCGTTAGCTTCTATTGATCAAGGTCTAGCCTGGCAAGTGGGAGGTGGTGCCCGTTGCTTGCCTGCTTCTAGGGATAGGCTGATGGGGTTTGACAAATTCCTTCATGACACTTCTCAGAGTGAAGGCACAAAGTCGGACCTGGACAAGTATCTAGAGGAGCCCCTCTTTCCTCGGAGTAATGATTTTAACCTATTAAATTGGTGGAAAGTACATACTCCTAGGTATCCTATCCTATCTATGATGGCACGCAATGTGTTAGCAACTCCCATGTCGAAACTTGCTTCAGAGTTTGCATTCAGCACTGAAAGAAGAATGCTTGATCGTGATTGGAGTTCACTAAATCCAGAAACAGTCCAAGCTTTGATGTGTTCTCAAGATTGGATACGCAGTCAAATAGAAAGTTAAGTCTTTTTCCTGATTTAAATGTCATTATTTCTGGGTAAACTCTACTGTCACAGAGCTTTCTTTTCTCGTGTATTACAATAGATCATCCATGGCAGTGTCAAAGTATCCCTTGTCTGCATATCTGATGCATGGTAGTGAGTTAATTTTTATGGTTGTCTAGTCTAGTTTACATCATCACCTACAGTATTATTCTCTCCATTATTGAAAGTCATTTGATTGTCCTCTTAAATGTTTATTTTTTAATTTTTATTTAAAAAAGTAACTTATAAATTAATCTGTTGCCTTTCCAATTTTTTCTTGCTTCATCTGATAAGCCAAATCTTCCAACCCCAGTCCTCCATTGAAGATGGGTGTCGACTCCTTTGGAAGGTAAAGCCTGTAAGGTTCACGTTTGATTTGAGATAGTTAATGGGGTGGCCATCTGGTGGTGGTGGTGTTGGTGCAGCAAATCTTATTTCTCTTGCTTTAATTCTGAAGCTTTTCTTTTTGACCCTATGGGTTAGATATGGCAAATTTGTAGTAGTCCTAGTGGGCGTCTCTCTCACTCATGATTCAAACTTTTTAGATGTCCACCATGCGTATCAGTCGTGGCAATCAATCACCTCTCTCTTTAGGGCGTTGAATTTTCGATCAAGATGTCTAGTCTACTAGTACTAGAGTAATGATAGGTTTTGTTACCATATTTTTTCACAATTTGTCAAAAGGATAGATATTATCAGTGTAATGTCGCTTTTACATGGCAAATCATTGATACCGTTTTTATTCTGTTCATATTACATACATCATGTTATTTTAGTAGTGATGAAAAATTGTGTTCTAAATTTATTATCTCTACAATTAAGGGAACTCTCCTATGCGGCATCACCTCTTCAGATTTCTTGGGGAGTTTTGTGAAAATGAAACTATTATTCTTTTGGTTAAGAACTACTGGGCATCCCTTTGTTTTATTTATTTATTATTTTTGGAATAATTTGATAGATATAATGAGATAGGAAATTGGAACCCTGGATGCTTTTTATGGAAATGCTAGGAAGTGCCTATTAAGCTACAAGGCTTTTGGTGGCATCCTTCCAAATTGATTCATTGAAAATCAAAATTTTTGAATTATTTTTTTTGGTTTTAGGAATATTTGACCTTCCATCCCTTTTAATGCGTCCATAAAACTGAAATATTTGGATATATGACTTACCAAATGCTTCAAAACAAAATAACCAGCTCAAATGACGTCTCTTGTATTTATTGGAGATGTTCTGGATTTAAATCTTTTTACCTACTATCGAATTATTCCAAAACAAAACAAAATGACACCAAATTTAAAGGACAAAATATTTTTTGCATGTCAGCTAGTTTGGAATATATAAAATCTTGATCGTAAAATAATTCTTTCAATTTTACTTGAAATACAACGAAAAGTTCTTGATTTCGTAGGTTTCGATTGTGGTTTCCATTCTGGTAAATATTATGAGGATGCATTAAGAGACGTGCAAACATGTAACTAAATTATGCAAACCAATAAAAAGTTAACATAGACCGAAATTATGCAAAAACAAGGATATTGATGATTCATTCGTGTGTTAGAATCTCTCCATTTGTTGCTAGCCCCTACAATAAACATAAGAATTTGATTACAAGATTATATATCATACATCTAATTAGTAAAATGTTAATAAATAAAAAGTCAAATTATACAATTTTATAGGAAAAAACATACCTAATTTAATTGAATAAATTAGAATTTATTTAGAGAAGATTAAATATGATTATATTAGTATTTGTTTGGTGTTATGTTTGCTTTATCCAAAAAGATGATGAGTTATAATTAGATTTTTTTTTGGATGAGAGAGTTATAATGAGTTTAAACCAACATGAACTATTTGTAACTTTAAAATCAAATGAAAAATATATATTAAAATAATGACGAAAAAAAAGGGTGAGTTTTCGCTTTAAAAAAAGTTGTAGATTTTTAAGAGTTTTGGTGACATCTTTATAGTCAAAAACTGTGGCGAGCCAGTTTTGGCATACTACCTACGAATTGAATTAACTGAAAAGGCGATTTTCCCAGATGGTCTTTGCAAATTGTGGAGACAGAAGTAGATGCAGTTTGGGATTGTAGGGTGGTTGTTCCTCTTTAGTGTGGACGCTATTTAGTAGTATTTAATAAGTGGCCCAATCTATTCTTTTAGAGATTTGCATGAGGTGGCTTCATGTAACTTTTCCCAGTCCGACCTACCAAATTTCTATATCATGGTGTGGACTTTATGGAATAATCGTAATGCTACTCGAGTTAATGGATAATGGAAGGATTTGATTGTGGTGCTCAATTTAGTTCTTGACTAACATAATACAAAAGGACTACACATGCTCCCTTAGTTCATTAGGCCTTTTGTGGTTCCCAAGCCTTTTAGTTGGGTCCCACCACCACAACAGATTATTATTATTATTTAATCAATATAGAGTTGTTAGTATAGCATAGAGGATACTGCTATTATACCCAAAAAGCCGATTCTCAAAGAAAAAAAAATTATACTAAAAAAAAGTTTAAGCTTATGAGTTGGGGAATATATTAGCTATTTATTATTGTTATTTTTATTTCATGTGAGACTTTATTTACGTGTGTATTTAACAATCTCTCTCTTGTGTATGAATTTCTACCTCTTTATGGGTTTCTAGACCTCCCTATGGGCCACAAACAAGTCCTAGCTAGTTCCCACTTACCTATGGACTTTTCCATCATCAAAACATCCTCCATGAACCTCTCATATGAGAGACACATGTCAACCCCGCACAATCATCCATAAAATCTTGGCTTGCATTTCCATTACCATGAGAACCTTGCATTACACTGTGATCTAACACCATTGACAATGCTCATTTGTCGGTTCTTTTTTCAAGATCGTTTGTGTGGACCTTTTAGGCTTGCCTTGTGTGAGCTCCAAGTGAACGCACCCTGTCCTCTTCGACTACGAATGGGACCCTTGACATTTTACCACTTTGTTGCATACCACCTTAGGGTATGATACCAATTGTTTAAGAGATAATATTCTGAGAGCTCCTAATTGAATAATTAATATAACATATAAAGACACTAATTAACCCAAAAGGCTCCTAACAAGTAGTATTAGAGTACATGATTGTGTACTGCAAAGGTGGTGAGGTGTTTAGGTCTCTTTTGCAGTTGGAGTAGGGACAGAGCAAGTGGTCTTGGAAAAAAATGCCCAAAAAAGGAGAATTGCTAATGTAGCTAGATCACGGTGTGACGCGAGGTTCCCATGGACATGGATGTGTTGGTTGGGTTCCCATGGATGACGTATGAAAGGCCAATGGATGAAGCACGGGTGAAGGTAAAATCCCATAGACAAGGAGTGAGTAAGACTTGTTCATGACCTATAAAGAGGCGGAGACTTACACATGAGTGAGAGATTGTTAGATATACAAGTATAAGTGATATCCCTATATGTTATACACATTGAATAATAATAAGAATAATAAGCGGTTAATATTATATAGTTAAGCCCAAACTCATAAGCTTATGTATGTTGGGTTAAGTGATATCCCTATATGTTATACACGTTATTGGGGCTTGGTATTTTGTTTCTGACTCAAGGGAATCGCTTTTATATTGTCATTGATGTAATAACACGAACTCTTGTTTTTGGAAAAAAAATTGGGCTTGGGGGAAAATATTTCGGATTTATATATAGTCTCTGAGTTCATGTCTGATTGCTTGGGGCCCTTTGATGGATGATTTATAGAAGTATTTAGGCACTCTCGGATCTGTTTCAGCCATTTTTTGCTACAATCATAGCACCAAATCTAGAATCCTTTTAGCAAATTATGCATTTTCCTTCCCTTTTCTCAAGTTGGGGTGGAAGAATGAGCTCAATTTCTTAGAAACTGTGTTACTTGTGGATTATCTATGTTGTAATCTTTCTATTTTACCTTGGTGTATATTTCAGCAAAAAATAAAAAATAAAAAATTATGCCTTGGCGTATACTTGTACAAATGGTACTATCTTCCACCTCTGAACAAAAATGACTATTTATCACCCCCAAAAAAAGGTCTTAAATTGGATATGTGATGGTTTAATAGGTCGATAATAACAATAATAACATTATTTTTATTATTATTTAGTTTATTTTTTGAAGCATTTACTTTGTTAAGATTTAAATTGAAAAATTCAATGACAGTGTAATCTTAACTATCTGTAATGCATTAGCAAAGTTCAAGTTATAATGTTCAAGATGCAACTCAAAGATACAATATTTCAAGATTTTGATTGCCCCTTGATCGATGCTCAATTGATTGAATAGAAGTCTTCAACAGCCTTCAGATTGTGTCTTGATCGATTTGAATGCAAATTCTTGATAGATCATCAACAGAGACTTGATTGATCGAAGTCGAATAAACTGAATCTAAACTGTTTTAATTAAGTCGATGTTGTCTTGGTTTTTGTGCTCTACATGCAAACATATAAAAGGCCATGTTATACACAACTCTAAAAGGGTTTAGAGTGCTATTTCCGTATGCTACAAATAGAGAAAACCTAAACCTTGTTTTCATCAATCCATGAATATATGAGATTTAATACATAACGATATTTCTATTTAGTGATCAAGAAGCTAAAGCCAAATAGTCAATCCCAATATGTTACTATGGAGCTAAAATCTTCAAGATGGTCCTTGGTCAGTTAAGAGGGTTTGACTGTGATCATGGGCTAGGTTTGTATGAAGAAGTTCATAAACAAGGGTATCAAAGGCTCTGAACTTCATTGTGGGATCACAGCAATAAGTTATTTACCAAGTAGAATCTAAGTTCAAGTGTTTAAAGAATCAAAATGTAAACTTCTCCTTTAGTAGTAGATTTCTTCATTGGGGCAGGGGCATCTTATATAGTGCTTTTTCATTCGGAGTGATTTTCCATTGATTTTCCACTTTAATTATCATAATATCATGCGTTCATTGTCTTATGTTTATTGCTTTACATATTGGTGACTTTGTTGGCTTGTGACATTTAAATTCTTAAATTTTGATCATATAATTAGCAATTTGACATAAGATGATTTAATTGCCGAGTAATCAACAAAGGGGTCTAAACAATCACTCAAATTTCTGTACAACTATAAAGTTGAGATTCAACAAATACCATCACTACTTGAAGTCTAGAAGGTCTTTTTTTTTTTTTTTTCATTAGGGAAGTGGGGCATGTGAGAGGTAAGACATGATCATTGGTTTTCCAAAAGTTGTTGATGTGATTGCATATATGAATACTAAAACAAAAGACATTTTGTCTCATGTTCTTTTCTAATTGCTTTTGGAGGATCTTACAAAAAAATTGAAGCTTGAGGTTGATGCGAAGTGCTGGATTTGTTTACAGTAAAGGACATTAATTTATTCTCTTCCTAAAGTTCATTTTAAATCTGAGAGATGCTTTAGACCTTACTTATAATAATTTCAAAGTCGTTGCTCTCGTGCTTATGCTCCTAATCTCACTCTATGAACTTAAATCATAGTTGTTCACGTTATTAGTGCCGCATTCATGTATTGTCTTGTTGTAATTCTGTTTCCATAAACAATATAACATTGTCATGTTAAGTATTATTCCCTCCGTCCCACTTAGTTTGTCCTCTATTCCATTTTGGAATGTCCCAAAATATTGTTTTATTTCTAATAATAAAAGTCATTAATTTACTAATGTTCTTATTATATCTCTATTTCATTTTCAAAACTACTCTATTTGAAAAGAAAATTAACAAATTTATTTAAGGTACTTTTGGAAACTAATATATTTTTAAAAGTTAGATAATACAATAAATGATGTTCTCTTAAAAAGTTTGACTTTTCAAACACGACAAACTAAGTGGGATGGAGGGAGTATTATTTTTTTTGGGCAAAACTTAGGTACAGTTCCTTAGGTACAGTACCTTAGGTTCCTTACTTAAAATTTTGACACCTGTCCAATTTGATCACTTAAACAAACGGTGTTAAATTTTGACATCTTCCATTTTTTTTTTCTTCTTTTGTACTGCAACTGGCGTTAAAACAATTTTTTTTCTTCTTCCTTTTTTTCCTGTACTGCAACAACAAGAGAAAATCGAACAAAAAAAATGCAAAACCAAACAGAAAAGATAAAAAAATCAAAGCCAGATCTACTGGGTTTCAAACCAAAAAAGGACCTTGTGGGGGGCAAAAAGATCCTGATAGGAACGTGGGCCTTTTGGGCCGTGTTAAGGAAGGCCGACCTGATCCTGGGGTTAGAAATTGTTAGTACTATGGGTCGGCCCATACGCCGAGGATCCGAGGATCCGAGGATCCAGCCGAGGGTGACCTTATCCTCGGATGAACACCGAAGAATTCGGGATTTCATAGTAAAGATTAGGGGATGACATGGTTAAGGCCAATGGTTAAAAGGGGGGAACCCTAGAACGCCCCAGAAGTACCGATGTTGAAGAAATGTCAAAGATAAAGGCTGCTACCTCCACATTAAAGACCTTGCACCTACCACCCTGGCCGCATTTATGGGGAAGTGACACCTGAACAGTAGAAGAGAAACTTCTGGTTACTATTCAAAGGCACTGAGAAGGGAAATATCTAGGCTAAGGGGGAGGTGGGGCAACACGTGTACAAAGTATTCAAAAGAGTAGTATTTAAAGGGCAATCTAAGACAGAAAGAGGGATCTCCCTCTTTGTAACCTAAAGGAAAGAGAAAAAGAGAGAGAGAAATTATATAAGAACAGTTCTCGGCTTACGTCCGAGCAGATTGACTTATAGCATTCTTTGTTGTTTTTAAGTGTTTATAATATTTGGCTTGCTATTTAATCCTCAAACACTTCTAACCTGGGTTTCAAGCCCACACTCTACAAATTACATTGTTTAAGGCTCGTTGGGCCTGAGCCCGTAACTGTTCTTGGGGCCAGGTGCAATTGTGCACTTACAGACCTTTTCTCCCTCATTTTCTCAGTATCCAAACAAAAAAGAAGAAAGAATAAATAATTAGCCATATTTTTTTATTCATCATCATCTTTATATCTTTCTCTCTCTCCCTCTTCATCTCTCTCTTCTTTGATACAGAGCAAGCAAACCCATAAAACATCAAACCAGTAAAGAGCAACCCATCACACTAACAACCCACTTCGTGACCTATTAACCCAACCACGACAACCCATACCGTGACCCACCAACCACACCCACACTGTAACCCACCAACCACACCCGCGACAATCACAACGACACATCACAGCAACCCACGGATCAACAACCCACCACCACCGACCCACAGGCAACAAACCACCAACTCACATCCACGAAACCCATTGACCCACAGGCCACAATCCAATCATACCACACCCATGAAAACACAAACACAAACCCAGCATAAACTCAGCGGAAACCCAGCACAAACACAAACACAAACTCAGTACACAAACACAAATCTAGCACAAACTCGACGGCGATGGAGCTTGGGTAATAGATTAGCGATGGGACTTAGGGAGAAGGGATCTCGGTGGTTGGGGTGTCCAAGAGTCTTTCGACCCACGACCACTAGAACCGAAGGCCGATCGACTCGAGCACCATCGCGGTCGATGAGCTGGCCGGCGAAGCAGAGAGGAGATGAGGGAGGTGCTAAAGAGAACCATAGATCAGAAAAGAAGAAAGGAAGGAGATAAACATACATACACACGCACATAGAGAGAGAGAGAGAGAGAGAGAGAGATATGAGATATTCTTTCTTTTCTTTTCTTTTTCTTTTTTTGGGTTTTGGGATGGGAAGAGAAGCCAGTATATCTCTGGCTTTGATTTTTTTATCTTTTTTGTTTGGTTTTGCATTTTTTTGTTTGATTTTCTTTTGCTATTGCAATATAGGAAAAAAAGAAAGAAGAAAAAAATTTTTTTAACGCCATTTGCAGTACAGAAGAAGAAAAAAAGAAAAAAGATAAGAAAAAATAGAAGATGTAAAAATTTAACGCCGTTTGTTTAAGTGGTCAAATTGGACAGGTATCAAAATTTTAAGTAAGAAACTTAAAGTACTGTACTCAAAAAACCGTACTTAAGTTTTGCTCATTTTTTTTTAATATAGTTTTAAAGTATAATCTCTTTGAAATTGATAACCAACCTATTACTTTTTCAAATTAGGGTCCCACTGAGTATATGGTACACCCCACAAATTGGTGGTACACCTCTATCGAGAAAGTTGGTTGCCGTGGCCTTTGGAGCCCCCAAGGAAATATCATACATACATTATTGCAAAATGAATGACTAGACATGGTCATTTCAACGAGTAGGGACACCTTTGTTGGAGTCTGCTAATAAATCAACAAAGTTGACTAGTGAAGGAAGATCAAGTTGGATTGCGGCCCAATTTTATACGTTGATTGCGAGCCCATGAAGGAAGGCACCATGATGAAAACAAATGGTATGTTGAATTTTTTTTGGCTAAACAATGGTATGTTGAATTAATATTTTACTTTTGTCCATATTTCATTAATGTCGTTGTCAAATTGAATGTCTTAGATGTCAGAGAAAAATGTGGCACAATTTTACCTATGATGAGAAAAAGATGTGGGGAAGGGTCTTTGCTTATCTGTAGTGGTGGCAAATTCCATATCAAAAGTTTAATTTGTATTCACATGAATGTTCATGTATTCAAATTTATTTTAATTGTAATTGTACAAGTCATTGAGGTTAAAGATCAAAAGAAAAAGTTTATGTGCTACAGCAGGAATCTTGGTCAAGCAAAATTCAGTGTAATAGGGGAAGTTTTCCTTTTTGGATTTCATGATTAATCTTATAGCCAACTAACACTCAATTGCTATTGATTTAAGAATGAAAATTAAATTCTAATCCCAATAAAACGATGATAAAGGCTACGATACCTTAGAGAGAGAAAACCTTGTAGCCTCCATACCTCACCCTCTCCAAACTAATATATATACCTTTGAGAGGAGATTCATTCATCATCTTAATTATACCTTGAGTGCATTGTATTGGTGTTGGAAACCACTAGGGCTATCACCAAATCTTGAAGTGGCCTTGAAGTTTTTGAGAGATTGAAATTGTGGTGGGCGATCGACTTGCGTTAAAGGAAAACTATTGAAGCGATTGGTTGGTGCAGCTTGGATACAAAGTACCTTACTTATACTAGATGTTTTGTAAGTAGCAATTGTATCATAACTATCTTTATAATGGAATCGGTTTTCTGGGTGTAGCCTTGGAGAGTTTTTCTCGTTGTGAGTTTTCTATTTGTTAACATATGATGGTTTCTATGTGCATGTGTTCACGATTTATTTTCTTTATTGTTTATCCATGATTATTACTTTGAATATTGACTAATTATCCGATAAAATCAGTAGAAATTCATGCTAGGATTTAAACAATATTTTTTTTTAGAAAGGAATAAGAGTTGCAATGAAGCCCTAGAAAAATTTGAGTAAAGTTGGGTTTTCTCTATGCACACTTCCTCCTTTATAAGTAAGAATTTAAAAACAATTGCAAGGCTTGCTCATCATACCTTTTCTTGAACCAATAAGTTGAGCAAGGAGGACATCCAACTAAAGAAGTCAAGGAACATGACAGAAACCTTACACTTAGGTTACTTTTGGTTGGAGTAAAAATATGGAGGATAGAAAATGAGGAATAGTAAATAGGAGAGATTTTGGGTGGGAGGGGTGTTTTGTTGGAGTGATTTTGGCGGAAAATAATTGGAGGGGGGCTGGTTGTTTCAGCACCCCCAAGTTGGAGAGAATATGGAGAGGAGAAGGGGTTGGATGGAAATTACTCATCTACCTCCTTTCCCTCCCCCCTAACTAAATTCAAAGTTAAAACTCTTTTATTTTTTTTCCTCAGTTCTTTGCTCTATGTTTGAGTCGCTTATTTTTATTTCAAAGCAGTACTTTTTTTTCTTTCCTTTATAAAATATTTATCTAAAAAAATTTCATGTAATAGGGGCATGAGAGTAAATTTATACAAATTTTATTTTATATCCCTCCACTTTTCTACACTTCAACCAAACATAAATGAGGAAAATTAAAATATATTTTATCTTTATACTTTTTCACCCCTCCCCATTTTTTTATCATCTCACTTTTTCATTCCTCAACCAAAGAGACCTTTACAGAACTTTGCTTGGAAAGCATATAAGACTGTCTTTTTTAAGAGACATCTAAGACATTACTTGAAAACAACTATTCAAAATGAAATCTATAACCAGTCATGATGACACATTACAAATGAAAATAAAATTCATAAATAAGGTGTTGAGAAATTTAGACCCTGGTTGATAGAATTAACAAGTTTAAAATCCAAGTTGTTAATTAGATTGATCATGAATAAACCTAACATCAATATCATGTCACTATCATGCACAGCGGAAAAGTAAATAAAACAAGATATGATGATTCAAGAAAACCAATGGAACAAACTAGTTTCACAATAAAAAACTTGGGGGGAAACCTTCCCGAAAAACAATTCACTATAGTAAAGAAAAGTTTCAGATCTAGTACAAAACTTTTGTCCCTAGACTCTACAATCTCCGTAGATGAATTCACAGCAAAAACCTTTTACAGCTTCAGAACCTCTGAACTTTTTAATATATGAATGCAACTCTTTTGATGCACGAATCCCAATACGTGACTAACCAATGATGCACTGCTTCCAGTACGTGAGGTAGCAGTAGATTTAGAGTTAAGTCTACTGTAAAAACTTCCACTCTATTAGTAAATTGTTTAGGTTAAATCCTCCATAGATTTTTTTACCTTGAAACTACATTATTTCATTGATTTTCCTGAGTTATCACATCATGTATTAGTTAATTTATGCTATGTTAATTACATGTGATGTATGTTTAACCAAGATCTGAATAATTTACCTAAGTAACAACTTAACTAATAAATTAGGTTAAACATTTTGTGATTTACAAAGGTCTAAATCTAACACTACTGCTTGGTGATCCAAGTGAGGCCACAACACCAACACTAGTGCATGTTAGAGTTATGTGTGGTTACTTGAATAAGTTACTACTAGAGAAACACCCTAACAATGCATCCAATACCAATAATATGTGCCTATAATTCGTTATTAAATATCTACTCTAGAAAGTCAATGGAAGTTAGGGTTAATTTTTTTAATAAAAATTAGATTTATTTAGTGGATTTTCGCCTTGGGGTTGGTGGCTAAACCCTCAAATTTTTTTTTTCCATTAGTAGTTGCCATTAATTTTTCACATTGTAAATAAATCACCGCGTTCTTTATTCTGTGCACTTTATTATACTGTGATTTGTTGTTGTGATCTAATCAACCCTGAATCAAATTCTATTCAAAATTGGTTATAATAAAGACCTAATGCACCAAGTATGTCGCGGGCAAATTTGTGGTAAAGTAAAACTTTCTCTTAGGCAAAGACGACAAAGCATTTTCTATTCTAACAAGGAGTTAGGATGAATCCTAAGGTGTTATTTGCACAACATATATGGTATTATAGTAAAGTTAGGATTTAATTTTTTTGTGTGATAGGAGAATCTTTGATCAATTTGTTGTGATTTAGGGCTAGCGAAGCACATTCACATGAACAAGAATATAAAATATTCACACATAGGACGACAAAATTTAATGTGGTTCAGTAAACTCCAAGCCAACTTCCACGGGCTATGACAACCGAAATCCACTATCAATGATTAGGATTATAACCACTCATAATCAAATCTCCAAACTCACATACTCACAAAAACAACACTAAAAAACCTCACAAGCATAAACAGAGCCTCTCACAAATACAAACTCACAAGCTTCACACACTCAAACTCACCATTCCAAAGCCCCTAGCACATACGAAACCTCTCTCATACTCACAAAATAAACAAACTCTCAACACATAATCACAGGCATCTTTCAACTCCAAAAATCTATTAAACTACTTTTTGAAAAAATCCACTGCATGTTCTTATGAGAGTCTTCTCCTTTACTCATGTGGAAAGACTCTTGAGCAATAGACACTATATCCTTTGCAACAATACCTATTTATAAAACTCTACTTATATTTATATGATGAGCAAGGAAAACTAATTACTTCTTCAATAAGGAATACTTTTCCTTCAATTCCAAGGAGAGTCCTTGACTTCCACAACAAGAAAGCCTAAACCAAATTAAGTTAGATATTTGTGACAATTTCCAACAAATCTCTCTAGTTGCAACAAAGATGTCTTGCACCAAGTACAAGTTAGAAAATTTTTATGGTAATGTAATTTTTTTTCTCTTTAGACAAGGTGAATGAAGGTTTTCTTATTCCAACAAGGAGTTTATAAGGATTTACTTGAACAGACAAAGAAATCTGAGAAGATAAGTGATGAAATTTGGGGGGGGAGAGATGAGAAGCATTTGGTGCAATTTATCTTAACTTAGGTGATGAGGTCATTCATAGCATCCTAGAAGTACAGATTGCAGCGCAGATTTAGAAGAAATTAGAAGGTATCTCCATATTAGGAAAAAAAAATCCCTAACAAACATGTTGTATGTGAAGAAGAAATTATGACTGGCAAATGAAGGAAAGTTAGAATATGTTGGAACATCTCAACATGTTCAACAATTTGAATACTTAGTTTCAAATTTTGGAACAAATCTTGAGAAGGAAGATAAAGTGATACTTCTATTAGAATCGCTCTCCCACATATTTTGATCATTTTACACTACGTTAATGTATGAGAAGGAGACTCTAAAAGTTGAAGAAGTGACTAGGACTCTATCATCACACCTAAAGATGAAGAAAAATGGTCAAGCTATTGGACTTGGTGTGCGTTTGCGTGCAAATTATTTTGCATTTGCGTTTTTGGTTGGGTCCCATAGCACTGTTCACGACTCAACTAAAAATGTGAAAAATACGCATAACTATGCATTCTTGGGTCCCACATGACATTATTTATATTTAAAAATTATTTTGTTATAATATTTTCAGCAATAAATTTTTAGTTTTTAGCAAAATAAACGATATCCAAACAGACCCTTATTATAATTTGTAAAGCCATAGTTGAACAATAGCAGTAGAAGCAAGTCAAGAGGAAGAAACTCCAAATGAAGATATCTTAGTGTTGATCACATGTAAAGAAATATATAGTGTTTTTTTTTGTCGCAAGAAATGACATTGCAAATATTAGTGTAAAAAGTTGAAGCAACACTTGGATAAGCAATACAATTAAAAGAAGCCATCAGAATCAACTTGTCACTAAAAAAAAAACATAACAATGAGGTTGATGTAAATCTACCTTTAGTCTTATCGAATAGTGATGCTCTATATGAATCATTGATTGTTTATTTTTATTTTGCATGCTTTTATCATATGTGCTCAAGAAGGAATGGTCTAACACAAATAGGCTTTATAACGAGGGTATGCTCCTAATAGGCAATGATATTGTCGCATGCCCGATCATTAAGATTGGTTCTATGAAGATCAAAATGTTAAATGAAGTGGTGAGAGTTATTGGAGGTATCAGAACTATCCTGGATCTCATAAAGAATTTAATGTCTTTCTTATTTGTTAAAGGTTTGAGTCATGCAGATTGCCATAAGTGCCTTAGTGGTAATGAGAAGTAAGCTATACAATTAGTTAGGAACATAGTTGTAGGTGAAGTTGTAGTCTATCCACTCCTGCAAAGTCAAAGTACAATCGACACAAAATTGTCTTAAATGCAACTTGGTCATATTGGTAAGAGTAATATGTAAGAGAAATTTGTTAAGAGAGTGAAAACTCGCAAACTAGACATCTGCACTTATTGTGTAAATGGTTTGGAAGCCACATAAAGTCAATTTTTAAGACCAGCTTTCATAACAATAAAAGTGTTACTAAGAGCATCCGTAGCAGCCGTTGCAAATTTATGCTATTTTGTCACACCAAAAGCTTACTTTATTATTTTACCATATTATTTTACAATATTCCATTTATTAGATGTTCTATATTTTTACTACTTTATTTAAATATTATTTCTTAATTCTTTTTAATTCTTATTTTATTCTCTTTATTATTTGTTCCTAACGGTAATATTTGTTCCTACAACAGTCATATTTTCAAATCTCATCAATTCTAACGATAACATTTTCAAACAATCCTCTTAATTCAACTGTCATATTTTTAAAAATTAATATTTTCTTAAGCATTTTTTTAAAAAATAAAAATAAAAATAAAAAACTTAGAACCTGTCACCTTCAAAAAAAAAAAAAAAAAAACTCAGAACCTGGGGACTTAAAAAAAAAACCTCAGAAGTTGTCACCTTAAAAGAAAAAAAAAAAACGTTGAACCTGTCACTGAGTGAGAGCAAATGGGCAAAAGAAGCTGTCTCATGTATCAAAGAACTCAAACTGATCAAAACAAGACCTATCCAAAAACTAAGAACTCAAAAAGATACTGAGTCTAAACCCATTGAATTAAACATAGTTGAGCTTGTCACTTCCTTGATGACAAATGGTACTTAAATTTAACACAACAAAACAATTGGCTAATACTAAACTTAACACAACAAAATAACATAGCCAATAAGTTTTAATGGTAACTTCATAAAAACAAAATGAAACAAATAAACCAAATCAAAAGTTTTAATGGCAACTCCATAAAGAAGAGGAGACAAATAAACAAAACCAAAAATTTTCATGACTCTCCTTGTAATTACCATAAATGTTCAAAGAGATTCATTTGGAGTTGAGAATGAACTTCTAATAATCCATCAAAGGGCCCAGGAGGAATTAATATTGACTTTCTTGATGGTAATATCAATGCCAAGAAAATAATTCTAATGTGTAACATTTCTTTCCAGCAAACTCAATAAAATTGAAACAACAACAGAAACAATGGTTCAGTTTTCATTTTCTTCATATATTCACTCCCGTAATGCAATTTCAACAAAAAAAAAAAAAATTGAGTAAAAACACAAATAATCATTCAACTCTGAAAAACTCGTCCCCTGGATACCCAGTCAATGAAGAATGATAAATTTAAACCTTGTAGAAATATGATTAACATTATCAACATTACCCATTAGTTGCAATCACAATTTTACTCAACAAGATTGGTCAACAAATACAGTACACAGCTAGAAATTAATGCAGTTCATTATGTTAAACGATGATGCTTACATGCATAGTGTGTGTCTTCCCACTACTTGTAACACCATAGGCAAAAACAGTTCCTGCATTGTCCAAGAGCAACATTTAAGATAAACCATTTTCTGTATCCAATTACTAACCAAATTGGTTCAATAAAGTTAATTTTATTCACTAAAACCATTCAAAATTGGACACATTGCTTATAAATAAAACAGTAAATTAGCTTTTGATAGTCTAAAAAGTAATGCATACCATTAACGCCTTCCATTGCGGCCTTGACTACCGGCTTTGCCACTACATCATACACTTCCTGTGAAGCCGTATTTGGTCCAAAAACCCTATCTGCCACAATTAACCATCCCCAAAATCCAAAATCAAAATCCAACAAATTCCTACATTAAATGCCAAAATTCAATTTATTAAGCACTAAGCACATTTAATTCTTATTTTCAATTGTACTAATTTAGCTGAAAAGTTCAAATTCAAATTTGCCAAAATCCAAAACATTCAATACCAAATGCATAAGCCGTAGCTGGATTATACTGGTTCCTCACAATCTTATCTCCATTTGCGTACCACAAGATCTCATCCCCTCTCTGATACTCTCTCTCACTACAAACAAAATTAAAACCTTCAAAGATGTAGAACGAATCGATGAAACCTTCAGAGAAACGGTGAATCGATGAAATTTTTAGAGATAGAACAGCGAATTGGTGACTCTGAGAACAATGAACAGCAAATCGGTGACTCAAGATAGAACAGAGAGGAGAGACCCACAACCCAGAGACCCACGCCGATCACAATCCGAAGTCACAAACCCACAACCCAGACCTACACCGATAGGCAACTCTGAGATAGAATAGAGAGGAGAGAGTGAACAAAAGGGGAAAAAAAACCGGTGAAAGAGATTTTATAGATCAGTGATAGTAGAGAGAAAATTGGTGGTGGCTCATATTCATGAATGAGAAGAGAATAGAGCAATAGGGAAGAGGGAAGAAGAAAGAGTATGGGAGAGTGGAGATGGAGGCGGTGAATGCTGAATAGCTGAAGGAAAAGATGAAAGAGATATGAGAGAGAAAGAGGAATAAAAAATTAATAAATTTATATGCCATAGCTTTGTACCGTGGCAAATTTGTGACTCTACTGTAGCATGTTGTAAAAAATATGACATTTAGAACATCTGATAAATAAGGTCAAATGGTGTTTGGTGTGGGATATGTGTCAAATATTTAACATTTGGCACATATCCCACATCTGCTGTGGGTGCTCTAAATGTGTCCACATTTGAGGGCTAGTTTCAGTTTCTTTCTATGGTGGTGCTTGGTATTAGTTCCATTCATAACTACTCTAGGAATATATGGATTTATTTTATAAAGAGGGCGTTTGGATAGCAATTCTGTGCGTCCACGTCCGCGTTTGCTTCTTTTTTTTTTTTTTTTTTTTTTAACCCAGCCGCAAAGTTGGACTTTTCAACCATGAACAGTGCACAAATGTACTGTTCATGGGTCCCATAAATTTTGCCTTTTAACAACTTTTTCATTAAAAATGGGTCCCACGGTACTATTCACACATTTAAAAATTATTTTGCTACAGTGTTTTCAGTTTTTAGTTTTCAGTTTCAGCAAAATAAGTTCTATCCAAACGGACCCAAAGTATGAATCATACACAATTCATTTAACATGGATATATCATAGTCTTAGATCAACATGAACATGAAGGCATAAAAAGCATAATGATCTGAGTTTGCACGATATACAGAGGTCTATATATATCTCTCTCTCTCAATGAGACAGAGAGAAAGTAAAATGCTAAGCATAGGCATGGCGAAAAAAGAAGATAGAGTGGTACCTGCAGGTAGTTTGGTGTTGGGGATCCCACCAGCGTCCCTGATATAAGAAGAGATAAAATAATGCAGCGAAAACATCATGAATGAGGGTCTTTCCTCGTTACCATAAATGCACTAAAGAACTGGAGATTTTGCGCAGGATTTCACATGGGGGAGTCTCCTTCAGTTACGTCACTACTATATTATGTAAAGGAATTTTTACTAATGTGTGCTCTAATAAGTACACAATAACATATAATTTTTTTTTTAAATTTATTAAGAATTAAATTTTTTTTATAATTTTTTAAATTTTTTTAAAATATTTTTAAAAATAGATAACACCATTAACCGGACTCTCTGTAAAAAAACAAAAATTCCAATAATGTCTGTGCGTGAGAGAAAGATCGGGGCTCGTGAAAACTTTCAACCACTAGGGTTGAGGTCAGAAACAGATATAGAAAAAGTCTCCAAAATCAAAATTTTCCAAAAGCAAATAACGTGGGAGGTCCGCCATTTTATCTTCCTTCTTATTTTTTTTTATTATTATTTTTTTTTCAACCCTCCATTATATTAGCTTAGCTCTTGAGTGCAACTTAGCCTAGGGGTAATTTCCAACCCCATTATCATTAGAATGTCACTTTTCGAAAGACGCTTTTATTATCACCCTCTCTCTTTTCCCATCTAGGATAAATGTATGGTTGATGGACTATGAAAGTGAAAACGAAGGCCTTCTCTTTTTGCATCCTTTTCTACATATCAAATAAAGCGTAGGGACTCTTTTTTTTTATAAGAAATTTGAAAAAGCTTAGGGACTTATTACTATGGAATTGCAATTTGAAAAATATTTATACAAATTAAAATAATAATTAGAATTCTCACTTGGAAAACTAGGTGGCAATCTAAAACGTATACTATCTAAGTATGTTTTTAATCACACAAGTAATTAAATTAATAATAATAATAATAATAATAATAATATGACTTTTAACGAATTCTTTGATTATTAGTTAGTGACCAAGTGTCTTTTTGGAATGGCTTCTTTTTCAACTTTTTGTAAATGGGATTGTTGGAAAAAATTGTAAATAGAAAACTGTATTTTGAAAAGGTGATTAAGACCATTTTACCAAAATGGCACAAATATATTATATGATTATTAAATAAATCATATGAATAAAAATACACTTGTGGGTTATTAACAGTGGAGGAAATTTGTTCAATCCAATTTAGAGCAAAAGAAAAAAGGCAAAACAGTTTAACCACTTGTTATTAAATTATTTTTTGGAAAAAAAGAGTAAAAAAAAAATAACAGTGCAAGTGATGGTTGGAGGGTCTATTTTCCTTTTCATAAATATCCACCTTTCTGGACTAACCCACTTCCATTTTCTGCATCTGTAACTGTTGGTGTAACCTGAGCAAAATCATTTGAAGAAAAAAGTGAGAGAGAGAGAGAGAGAAAATAAAGAACTGCTACTGAAAACTACACCATAGAATTTGGTCTATGCCAAACTCACCTAGAAATACTTGTTTTTATCCAAAATTTTTCCATTCCTCCTAGTTTCTTTTCCAGGTCGGTGGCTAAATACAAAATCATACGTAATCCATTAGCACAAGTTTGTAGTCTGGTTTATTGGGTTTTCCCAACTCAAGGTTAAAGTCAAGCTTATTTTCTATTGCTAACAAGGTTATAAACAACAATCATCTTGGTTTTGCTCATTTTTTTTTTCAGCTTGCATCCATGGAGTTTCCGAATCAAGCACTGGAGGGATCTTCGCAGAGGAAAATCGGAAGAGGCAAAATCGAAATTAAGCGGATCGAAAACACAACAAATCGGCAAGTCACCTTCTGCAAGCGCCGCAACGGTTTGTTGAAGAAAGCCTATGAACTCTCTGTTCTTTGCGATGCTGAAGTTGCACTCATCGTCTTCTCCAGCCGTGGCCGCCTCTATGAGTATTCTAACAACAGGTTCGTAACGTTTTTCACCTTTACTTCTAATCAATCTTCATGCTCTTAACTATTCTTCTGTATCTTCATGTGTGTGTTTGTGTGTGTTTGATCTTTCTCTATTCTTCTCATTTCTTTGCTTTCTTTCCTTTCGATTTTTTTCTTTGTTAAATTGTTGGTTTTTGAATATTCTTGAGCTGGATACTAGAGATGGGTATTACGTGCTTAGATTTGCAGCTTCGGTCAAAACAATTTTATAGATTTTTTTTTTCTTCCAAAAAAACAAAAATGAGAACATGGTCATTTTATGCAAGGTAGATTGAGTTTTTACTTTTTAGGTCTACAGTGAACAAGATTCGCTTGTCTTATTTCTCGTTCTTGCTCTTATTTTTTTTGCTTTGTTTTGTTTCCTTTATGAGCTTTGTGGGATTTTTTCTTCTTTTAATACTTTTTCCCAGTTTTTCGCTCAGTTGATACGTACGCAGATCTGTAAGTAATAGATGGAAATGGAAGTGTTGGTGTAACAGTGTAGTAGTAGTAGGAAACTTGGAAGAGATAAGCAAGCACAGTTTAGGGTTACAAAGATTTTCAGGTCTGTAAGATCAGCTATTCCTTCTATCTCCCTTGTTGTTAAAGTATGCAATTTCTTCTCTCTCTTTCTCTCTCTCTCTCTCTCTCCACATGTCATCCATCAGCTAAAGAGTAGTGCCAGCTAAAGGTGTCACACTCTCATTAGGGGTTAGCCCATTCTCTCGCATCGCTTGACCCATCCTTCATAACATGTCACTTCAGAAAAACAGTGAAACACAAAGGACCCTACCAAATTGGAAATTAAATTGGGGTTCTTTAATTGCTTAGTACGTGTCAGAACTAAATAATAAGGGTTTCAAGGGTAATTTGAGGACTTAAAACAAAAAAAATACTCTTTCACGTCCACGTACACATACACACGCATACACATTAGACATGAGAATGTCTATATTTTAAGATGTGAAATACTAAATATGAGAGAATTAAATAAACTCTTTTGAGTACTTAAATTTGTCTCTATTATTGTCCATTTTACCCTTGGATAAGTTTTTGATTAGGGTTTCAAATGCCAACTGATTATATTGTAGAGCTCACCCAAATTCTTTTTATTATTTTCATGATCTTTCTTATAAGGGAATTTTATTGCCCTATGCACGCGTTGTAGCCTTTTGTTAGGCTGATTGGATGAATTCCATATTTAGCCTAAAAGAAAAGCAAAAGGCTGATACCAAAAAAGAGGAAAAAGCTTTTTGGCCTTTCAGTGCTCATTGATTATTTTTTAGGGTTAATGGGTGTCTCTGATTTTACCCGTTTAATTGCGTGCATAATAACAAAGTGACAAAAAACATATCAAATGATGATTATTAGGGTTTCAGAGGCCAAAATTTTTTCCCCTTTATCACCCTCTTGAGAACATAGTAAGAAAGAACCAATCAGAATGAAATTAGGGTTTTCAAACCCAATATTGGGTATGCCATAAAATCTTCAGACACATGATTATTTCTTCAATCAACCCCAAACCCAAAGAGCAACATATGTAGAGGTTAAAGTGAAATGGGTGTTTCTAAACTTTAACCTACTCTAACTACTTTTAACCTAATCAGATCTATAAAAGATGGTTATAATAAGAGTGTTGTTAGCTAGGGCTTAAATACTCAGAACTCCAAAATGGGGTTTCTATTTCGAACTTCTGCTAAGTCTTATTTCAATCAGTCAGAGGCAGATAAGACATTTTTGGAAAGTAAGTGTTTGATATTGTCTCTTTTCTTGACCGTCTTGCCCTTGAAATGGTTAATGAGCTGTATGGTTTAAGGTTACCCAACTCACGAATCTTTTGTCACGTCAGTCTGATTTTTCAGTTCTTCACTCCTGACAACAAGGTGGTGTCATGATTCCTCTTCTGGTTTTTTCTTTTCCAATTAATTTTTCCTTTTTTCTTTTTCAACTGGACGGTTTAAAAAACCATCATGAAGTTTCCTATAGGTCACTTTGGCCCCCACTTCTTTTGAACTTCATAAGCCAAAACCTAAACAACGTGGAATTATGAATCGAGGTAGAGCTTTACTTTAATACATTGCACATTAAAGAGAGAGAGAGAGAGAGCTTTAATTGTAATCATTATGAAGTTCTCAAAGTTAATGACCTGTCTACTTCATATTGACTGTAAAAATGTCCAAAACATTTAAGTGTACATAGTTTAACTTTGTAACCAAAGTCATATTAATCATTGCTGTACCCGTTTGAATTTAAAGAGGCAGAGAGATGACTTTCATACTTTTGGAAACAAACTCCTCAAAACTTATGGATCTATACATGTATTTTATGGCCATAACATGTATATTCCAAAAAGCTGTGCGTTTCGTGGGCATGAGAGAGAGAGAGAGAGAGAGAGAGAGAGAGAGAGAGAGGTTTGAAGTAAAGCTTGAGGTGACAGAAAATATAGAGAAGGAAGCAAAGGGTACGAGCCAATGGCAGGCACTGCACATTAAGGCTCTTTTTCATGCATAGGGATGCAAGAACAGACTTCTCACTTCTCAGTCTCAGACACACAAGCACATGAATTTATTTTTTCTTTCTATTTTTTGTAATTTGAGCATAATCTATTCCTGCTTCAATTGTAGAAATATCAGATCCAGATTTTGGTCCCTGGGCTGGTCGAGGTGGGTAATAGTGAGCTCTCATGGTCATTACACTTAGTCCAATGGGTTTAGTGCACGTGGCATGTATGAGTATAGAGATAGAGTTAAAAACCAGTCAAAATGGGGCATCTAGTGCCAGCGTCGCAGAGACAACCAATCACTTTTTTTTTTGAGCAAGACAACCAATCACTGGCTCGAGAAAATTAAGGTTACAGCATACTGATAGTTTGTTAGGTGCTTCTTTATGTTAACATAATAATGATAAAACAGTCTTAAGTAAAAAATAGTATGTGTCTGTGTTATTTTTTATAAGCTGTATAGGCGCGGGGGTGTGTGTGTGTATTTTTTTTTTTTACCTTAAAAAAGGAATTATTTCTAAAAAAATTTTAATAATTTTTTTATATTTTTTCTAAAAAAAATTACCTATTAATAAATACTTTAAAGATAGCCGTTAACTGGACCTTATATATATAACTTTCAAAAGTAATTATTTAAAACACTTTAAAAGGTTGAAAGGAAGGATTGAGAAACTGTAAAAATTTACTCTCTTTTTTTTTTTGAGAAGATGTTAAAATTTACTTAGACATTGAACATTTTTAATGCAAAATATGAATATAAATATTATTATTATTTTAAATAAACCTTACTATTGATAAGATTTCAATTTATTAAGGTTTACCTTAATCTGTCCTACTCTACTCCTTTAACCTTTTTCAAGCTTGAGGTGAAGTTAGTCATAACAAATTTTCTCTAAATTAAGCTTAACCTTTCCATTTAAGATTTAATATAAAAAGAACATAGATACAATAAAATCTCATAATTTATTCACCAAAACTTTGTTTTGAAATGTTGTGAGTCTTAATGTACTCTTTATTTTATTTTGATTTAAAATGAATTGACACATTAAATTTGTTATGAAAATTTTTTGTGGAGGTACAAAAACTATAATTTAAAGATTTACAAACAAAAGCAACGTTCTTTTAGGCACAAAGACAGCTATCATGTATATTCTGAGGCTGTGTATTATAAAGCTGATCTAGACAGGCAGATTTTGTAATAATGTGAACAAAATACTTACCAAAAGATTTTGTTGGATATAATCAATTTATAATAAAATATATGTTATTTCTCAAAATTTTGTATTTATGTTTTTTTTTTTCAATTTTCGAAGTTGCAAACATTTTATCTTAATTTTTTTAAACTACAATAATGATTATATATTTAGGGATTTTACTAACATGTGCTCTAAGGGCACACAATAATATACAATTTTTGAAATTTTTTTTATCAGTAATTGAAAAAAATTTGATAGTTTTTTTAATTCCCAATAATAAAAAAAATAAAAAAACAGATTTGTTAATGTATGCCCTAAGGGCATACATTAACCAAACTCTATATTTAGTTACTCAAAGTTTTAAACACAGATTGAATAACACGTACGCACGTGCATACACAGAAACAACAAAATTCATATGATCAACCTTTATACTTTTGTAATGTTAAATTTATATATCAAGAATTGTGCAAGTGTGTTGAAATTTATTTAATTGACCTTTCAGTTGAATTCTTCATAAGAATGTATGAATATAAAATTTTCATATAACATTGATGTTGTTAAAGACTGAAAATAATGACAAATGGAGTATTAGAAAAACTCCCATATATGGCAAATTAAATCTGAATTCGGACTTTGTTGATCAGGTTGGTTGCATGACAAAAGCTCTAGATCTCTCAGATTTATACTTGACTGTGAATTTTAAGGAATTGCTTATTCTGTTATAATAATTGCTTTCTACATTATATATATATATATATATATATATATATATATATATATATATATTTTGTAGTGTAATCTCATTTGTTTTTTATGCACTTTTTGGATACTAGTTTAAAAGATGCCCAGAGAATATTTTGCAAGGGCTTGTGGGTGAGACTTAGGTCAGATTTAGCACTGTCAATGAAAGTTTTAAATAAGTTACCTCGCTGGAATGAAAATATTAGAATTGGTAACTTAAATCAAAATTGATCACCAATTTAATGTATGATTGCCAAATAAATTGAAATTTATGAATGAAGAATCCAGGTTATATAGTTTTAGTGAGATTGCAATAATTTGTGTAGCCGTTTCTCTTTGATGCTCAGCCAAAATTGGGTTTTTAAGGAATCTCCGTATAGGCTCTCGTTTATGGTGGTTTAGCAATGTCCTAGTAAATACACAATGGTGGTGAGAACTGAGAATGAGAGAATAGTATTAGTGATACTGTTGAGAAAAAAAGAAAGTCAAACTGACAGTCCGGCTGTTCCACCCTGTTGCACCGAGTGGAATGCTTTGCCTTTTAAAGACCTTTCTTTATGGCATGGTACGATCATTTTTATACATTGTCACTTCATGTTTATCCAAACTCATGATAAGTGCTAACTGTATAGTCTTGTTTTTTGTATATTTCTCATTCAAAAGAAAAAAGAAAAAAGACTATTTTTTAAGAGAATAATATATATATATGTGTGTGTGTGTTTAGTATCGTGAACATGGTCATTTATGACAAATGCTTATATAAGAATAATTTAAGAAAAAAATGGGAGTTGAGTTTGTCCAGATGCTTATAAAAGTGAGGAATAATTAACAACTTAAAATCTCAGAATAATATATGCAATGAAAAATGCTTATGAGAATGATAAATGTGTTTAGTGCACATATATAGTTGTTCAAGTTTTTTTTTTTTAATAAAATTATTATTATTATTATTATTATTATTATTATTATTATCTTTCTCTCAAAAGATATAGTTATTTTTTGTCCATGATTTTCTTCTCATTGGTGCCACATGATCGCATAAAAAATTTCAATCTTATTATGTCAGCTTGAAACATAGGCAAATAGATTATTTTTGATTAGTTGATAAAATGTGATTCAATCATGCTTTTTCTAGACAGCCTTGCTCTACATGCACTTTTATGAGTTATGACTAGCCTCTCATCCTAGTTCTTCACATCCTAGACACTATAGAATTAGGAATTAGGATCCTAGTTTTTTAGGGTAAGTCTATCACAATTTTAGTGTATCTATTAAAATAACTACGATGTAATAAAATCCAGTCCGTTCATTTCAAAATACTATAAGATTTTAAGAATTACATAGTATATATAGTTATCTTAAGAACTCTACAAAATCTTGATCTGTAGCAATATCCCTTCAAACAAGGACATGAATTGCCCTTCATGCCACAGATTTGGCCATCTAAGCCAACTGTCTCATATTGTAGCTGGTTACTCTAGCAACTTCATGCGCAAATATTACACTTTCATTCGACAAATACTGATTTTCATCTCATCTAACATTTTCATTTTTTTTTCCCTTACTTTTTCGTAAGAACTTCAATATCTTTACACAATTTTCTAGACAAGAGTTCATAACAATCACCAGACTTTCCTAAATTTTATTTCATTTAGGAAGCTATGTGGGCTATAAAAAGCCTTAAACATTTGTTTTTTGAAGGCAACATCAACTTCCAAATAAAAAAAACTTCATTATATGCTAATTAAACCGATGATTTAATTCTCTAATCGAGTCTTTATTAAAAGATAAAATAATATTTATTGCTAATGATTCTCAATTATAAAATCATCTCGTTGATGATGAGCATGACCCCATGCCTCAACACAACGAGCATTCATAGGGCATCTACATTCTTTCTAACAAAATAATTTGACAATGGCAAGTAAACCATCACATCAATTATCTATGATATTTTTGGTTAAATACTTTAGTAGATAAAAATAAAGATAATAATTGATCACATTTAAAATGTCTTGAGACTATTACTGTAATTAAAGCTTGACAAAGTGAATGAGTAATTTATGTAGTTTCTTTCATGAGATGCAAGATGAAGATCAATTCAAATGAGCTCAGTGCCCAATATGCTGAGATTACTTCTCCTCGTTAAAAGTAGTTCCTTCATTAACCATGTTAAGTAAAAAAACACATGTTACATTAAACATCTTAACCAATTAAGTTGGAAACTGATATCAAGTAAAAACTCCGCCGATTATTCCAAGCTTATTGTAAAGTGTCAATTTGATTAGGTCTTGTTGCAATCTAGAGCTTATCAATGTCAATAATATATGTAATTTCAATAGGTTCAGTTGCTCTTTACGCTTGCATAAAGCACTAACAATATTGGCTATATAGTAAATTTAGTAAAAATATAATAAAATGATGAACTTGGATAACTTATTTTGATGCTTCCACTAGCTAAGGGACGTGTGAAACAATAGATATAGTAAAAATATGGTCAATCTTTTGAAACGATATCTTGTTTTCCATTCCACTCACTTCACATACTAATTGCACCGTCATATACCTACTCTTGATTATTTTGATTATCTAGGCTTGATTTTTATGATTTTTATGAGTTTAAACACATTTTTATGAGTTTAAATTATAATCATTTGCTCCTTCGTTAACTCATCATGAGTTTCATCAACAACTATACAAAAATTTGCATAACCAATTTCTGGATCTTGTAAATCTTTATTTTATTACATCCTTATTTCATATTTGTAAGATTATTTTACTATCTCATTAGTCAAAATCATGTGCTGTAGATTCCTATGGCAGGTAAGATGAGTTTCGATGGGC